>NC_056729.1:200467622-200505122 GCF_019279795.1 Protopterus annectens | reverse complement strand
GCCTATTACTGGATGAACTTAGTCAGTTACCTATACGGGTGTTAAAACCGGATAAGGGAGGAGGCTTGGTGATTTTTCATAATGTCACCTATAATGAGAAAATGACTTCCCTCCTTGACAGTGATGCCTACACAAAAGCTTCAAGAAATGAAGTTAACGGTACCACACAAAGGATCAGGGGATATTTTAGGGACCTTTTCTTAACGGGGAAAATTGATATCAAGACATATAATTATATTGACATCATGTCTTCTAAGATCCCCGTTATGTTTGAGATCCCTAAAATCCATAAAAGTGTTACTGACCCCCCTATGAGAGCTTTAATTGACAGTAGATCCTCTATTACTTACCCATGTTCCAAACTAATCACACACATCTTGGACAAATACGTTAAGTACATTCCAAGTGTGTGTAAGGACTCATGGACATTTTGGACAACATAAACAAACTGCCATTCAATGAAGATGACAACTTGTTAACTATTGATGTCATTGACCTCTATCGTGCATACCGCACTTAGAGGCGGTTGAATGGACAGGGTCAATGTTACAAAAGTTTGGGCGTCTAGATTGGAGGTCGAACTGGTTATGGAATTACTTGAAATAGTACTAACCAGTAACTACTTCCTATTTGACGGTGACTTCTATTTACAGAAGCGGGGGTGGCGATGGGCTCCCCATGTGGAGCAGGTGTGGCAAACTATGTAATGGGGTACTGGGAAGCAAACATCTTGGCTGATCTCCCTGGTATTATGGCCCCTGTTACCTTCTACACCCGCTACCTTGACATGTTCCTCCTGTTCAGGGGGTCAGAATTGGAAGCGAAAAACTTGGTGGATAATATCAGTAATTCCACTGAGTTCCTGAAGTTCACTTTTAAATTTTCTACCACCGAGCTGGATTATTTAGATGTCAAACTTACGAAGGATGTTTGTCATCAGTGCTTCAGGTCCACCGTCTTTAGGAAAGCCACATACTGCAATTCTTTCCTGCACTTCACCAGCTTTCACCCTCACAAACAGAAAAGATCTATAGTGAAGGGACAGCTGGTGAGGGCAGGAAGAATGTGCAGCACCCTTGTGGATTTTGTTAAGGAATGTTCATTTCTGAAGGAAATGTTCACTAACCGTGGCTATCCTGAGAAAATGGTTTGTGAACTTATTGAGGAAGTTACTCTTAAAAGAACTAGAGGCTTCTACACCCTTTATTGACTAAACAAAAGGTCTCCTCCAGTGTAGTTAGTAGTTTCACAGATGAGGTGCCTATAAGTGGTCTAATAGGTAGCAATGTTGACCGCAGAGAATCAAACACAGATTTATCTTTGAGCTTCGTCACTATTTTTAGTACTAATTCAGAAGCAATTCTGGACATCATCCGTAAGAATTGGAGGTTGATATCCTCAAACCCATCACTAGCAGGAAAATTGGGAGGCGAACCCAGATTTATTTTAAACGATCTAAAAATTTGAAGGAACTATTACAAAGGGATATCCAACAGCATAGTTTTATAAAAGGAAAGGAATGTCCAGATGTGGATTCTGTAATTTCTGTAACAATGTCGAACAGGGGAGACATTCCTTGTTAGGGACAGGAAGTTTGTCATCAAGCATGCACTTAATTGTGAGAGCAAATCAGTTATATACATTGCTATGTGCAACTGCTGCTCTGGGTTCTACATCGGAAAAACCGACAGGAGACTGCGAGATAGGATGTATGAGCACTTGTATGCAATTAGGACATGTAAAGATGACAACGCACTGGCCAAACATATTGCATTGTTCCCAGGACATAGTTTTAGCTTTATGGCTATAGACCATGTACCCTTAAAATCAGAGGGGCCCTGTATCTTTAATACTAGAAAATTGTGAGCTGGATTGGCAGTTGCGCTTGGGCGCTTTCTGTCTTCCTGGCCTTAACACTAACTGCAACATTGCCCCAGTTCTTAAATTAAAAGTTATTTTAGGTAAAACCTACTGTTACTATATAGTTTTCTCTGACTTTAGGTCTGACCCGTATATCAGGCAACACATATTGGATGATTTGGCAGTGTTGTGTGTTATCAGCACCTTGCACTAACACATTAGGTCTAGCTAGTTGACTTGACCGTCTACTATTCAGGGCTTGCTTAACCTAACAGTCAGGTTTATAACCTAGTCTTAGTGGTCTTAGTAGGAAGACACAATGGATTCTCACGTGCTGAATCTTTTAGGTCGCACGTGTTTTCCATGAGGGCAAAGGATACTTCTCCCTTTCCTTTTCTTTTGCCCCCCCGCGCTTCTTCTTTCTTTCTTTCTTCCTTAGTCCTGCATGGTTGCAGCACAAATAGAATGTTTAATAAACTAAGCCTGAGCAAATATGAGTAGTATTTATCCATATACACACCTCATATAAGGCAAATTTGTTTTTAATGTTTTAAGTGAGTATTAGAGTATATTTTTCGATAGATCTACTTACATATTTTGTATAGTAGTTTATTGCAAATAGTAATGACATCTGTTTTTTGTCATCCATATTATTGTTAAGTCGCTGAGATCTTTTTTCATATAATTGAATCCATTTCTTATTGTTGTGTGCTACTTTTAAAAATGATTCTAAATGTGGGATGCCTTTAACTTTTTAGCACTTTGTATGTGTTTTTAAATACAACTGGTTGGTAACAGGAAACAGGAATATGTCATTTCCTGATGTAGTATTTTTAAAGTGAGTGTTTTTTGTCTAACTTGTTTCTCTGAAGAAGCTGCAGTGGTCTGTGGCGAAAACGCTCTTTTGGTTTGTTCAAAATAAAAGCGTTAAGAAGCTTTTTGACTCGGAGGCGTTTCTGTCTGCAAACAAGGTTCCTCATTGTGTACTTTTTGGTCTGACTTCTTTGAAAGCAGTTTTTGTACTGTGAAATTCACTCAGCCATGTAGTTTAGCACAGCCATTCCTTGCATTTCACAGTACTGATCATTACAAAAGTAAGTACTAGTAAGTTTAGTGTTAAGGTGTTAGGAGGTGTATACATAAAAGTATGTTAAGGGCTGCATGTGTGAATGTATATGCAAGTGTTTATCTGCCTAGGAGGTATCAGTATGTGGACTGAGCGGTTGCACATGTTGTGTGTGTGTGTGTGTGTGTGTGTGTGTGTGTGTGTGTGTGTGTGTGTGTGTGTGTGTGTGTGTGTGTGTGTGTGTGTGTGTTTGTTTATGGGTATGGGTGGTCAGTTAGTGTGGCTGTCATAGTTCCACACAACCCTAGGCTAACAAGCAGAGCTTACAACATTGGATGGGTATTACCACTAGCCACCAGAGGTAACTCCTAAATGTCATGTCTGAGATGCTGTTAGGCAGTACAGGGACTAGGGAGGTGGGAGAGAGGGATGACAGACACCAGGGATATTACTTATGCCTTTTGCTTTGATAGCACTTTAACAATACTAGGATCAGGGAAAACAGTAGACATTAGGGATATCAGTTATATCTTGCACCGTAACAGCACTTTAACAACATATATTTTATGGGAACCACTAGAACAAGGGATTACTCAGCAGGAAATTATTTAGGATGCTGTAATGACTGTCATTAAATATGTGACTGCAGTCTTCTGTGAATTACAAGGGAAGAAGGAGACATTGGTGACATTCATTAAACTCATGGATAGGTGTAGGGTCTATGGTGTTTGTGAGTGTGTGTGTGTGTGTGTGTGTGTGTGTGTGTGTGTGTGTGTGTGTGTGTCTGTGTCTGTGTGTGTGTGTGTGTGTGTGTGTGTGTGTGTGTGTGTGTGTGTGTGTGTCTGTGTCTGTCTGTATGTGTGTGTGTGTGTGTGTGTGTGTGTGTGTGTGTGTGTGTGTGTGTGTGTGTGTGTGTGTGTGTGTGTGTCAGTGTCTGTGTGTGTGTGTGTGTGTGTGCGTTTGAATGTATGCATTATGTGTGACAGAATGAGTAGAAAGTGGTCACTTGTATTTCCACATCATGGCTGCCAGATCTGATAACTGTTGCAGCAAGTGCTGATCTGCACTTCTTGATGGTTAACACAGTTTAGAGAAGTGCAAATTAGCCCATAATGTGGTCATTCTTCATTATGGCAAATTTGTCTCTGAATCACAAAATATCACATCAGGGAATCAGAGACTTTTTATCACAGGCCGAACAGACCACACTGGGGCATTTACTGTATCTCTAGAATTGTTTTGTATTGCCTTATTTTTGAAGGATTGCTTATATTAAGATGCACATTAATTTTCACTCTGTCTCTTTCTTTTCACTCTTACTTACTTTCTTACCGCTTCTTTTCCCATAATATAGTCCCTTTCTCAGTATGAGTAACAATTTCGCATTTTAAATGTAAGCTAAATGAATATTTCTTAAATGCAGATCTTTAGAAGAAAATTAATAGTTCTTATTCAAAAACTATAGCCTAAGAAAATATGTGAAATGTAATTGCATTTTTAAGGAGATGGTAGGTAGAAACGCAAACTTTTAATAACTACCTTAAAAAAAAACTTAACTATTATAGCTTCTTTGGAGTGCACTATAAATAACTGCTACTTCGACAAATGCCCAGAATATATAAAATGCGACATCATTAGTCAAAACATCCCCAAAATATATAAAATGTTGAGATATCATTAATTAAAATAGCAACACTTCCAAGGTCACAAAACACGAGCAAAATATTTCCACTTCCTGAGGTGGAGTCAAGCCTCTACGCATCTATATGTGTATGTATCTGTATGTATATATGTATCTATGTATATATATATATATATATATATATATATATATATATATATATATATATATATATATATTATACATATATTAATCTGTATCTATTTCTATATCTATGTCTATATCTATATCTATTTATGGGCCCAGTTCCAAAAGTCTTGCTCTCAGTGTAGGTGACCATTTATGCAGAGAGCAGGTCTTTACAAATGTGGACCTCAGTGTAAGCCTGTTTTTAGATACGCCATACACTGAAGTAAGGGAATTACAACTGAGAGTCTCTCAGAATCAGGGCAAATTTACCATGAGAGCAAGGACCCTATATACATGCACACAGACACACACAAACACACACACACATGCACACACACACACACACACACACACACACACACACACATCATTTGCAGCTGTGAAAAGATTCTGGTACATAAAAAAAAGTTATGTACTTACCATAACGTTCCATGTGAGTTGTTCATCTCACCTTCATTCTTACAGATGGGTTCGGAGCCGATCCTCATTTTCGAGTCAGCCTACTACAAAGCTCGAGGTCTTCAAATAGCTCAAGCCCAAGTCCCTAGCAGTTATTTATAGTGCAGTTACCTCAGATCTTGTTTGATGCATATAATATGTCATTCTATCACTCCATAAGAGAAAGTATAGAAGGGTTGAGCAACCAGGAAGGATCCAGCATCTCAGTCTTCTAAAAGCCCAGGAGGGGTAGGAGGGAGGGAAGTAAGAATGAAGGCGAGATGAGCAACTCACATGGAACGTTATGGTACGTACATAACTTCTTTATGTGAAGTTGTTCTATCTCGCCGTTCATTCTTACAGATGGATAGCCTCCCAAGCGCCATCTATCTCGGGTGGCTCACGGGAGTATGTTTTTCAGGACAGTAGACCCAAAAGAGGCCCTGTCAACTTTGTAAGAGTGATAAAGGTATGAGGTCTTGACCAAGGGGCTGCTGCACAAATGTTATCATTAGGAAGTCTGACAGAAAAGGCAGAGGATGTAAAAACTGCTCTGGTTGAGGGAGTCTTAATTTTGTGTTGTAAGGGTATATTGGCGGCTGAATAAGCAAATGTGATACAATCAGATAACCACTTAGACAACGTTGTTTTAGCCACTGGCATACCTTTCCTGGAGTCTAAAAAGGAAACAAAAAGCTGTTCAGATCTCCTAAAATATTTTGTTATATCTAAGTAAAATCTGAGCTGTCTGTGAACATCAGGTTTGTGCAGAATGTATTCTAGATTGTTGGAGTGACTGGGGAAGAAAACTGGCAAATCAATATTTTGATTAAGATTAGTTTCAGTGCAAACCTTAGGCAAAAAGGAGGGGTTTGTTCAAAGTGAGACTCTGTCAGCATGGAAAATCAAATAAGAAGACTTAATGGACAAGGCTTGAAGCTCTGACACTCTGAGGGCAGAAGTAATAGCTACTAAAAAGATAATCTTCATGACAAAAATTTGAAATCACATGAGGAAGCTGGTTCAAATGGAAGAAGAATAATGTGGGAAAGCATAAAATTTAGATTCCATGGGGAACAGGGAGATTTCCAAGGTTGTGTGAGATAAAAGGTCTCTTGGAGAAAGACTTTGGATAATTTGCGTGACATAACATTGAATCCTTCAAATCCAAGATGAAAATTAGAAATGTCAGCAAGCTGAACACAAACTGTTGCTGCTGCAGCTCTTTTGTTGTAAATCATAGTCAAGAACTCTAAAATGGAGGCCATAGGGGCTTGGTAAGGATCAATATTGTTTTTAGAGGCCCATATAGAAAATGTTTTCCATTTGCTAAGGTATAGCTTCCTTGTAGAAGATTTATGAGAGGATAAGAGAATTTGCTTCATCTCATTAAAGAGGTTATTGAACCTGGCTTTGATGGGAATTGGAGCAGCCAAGCTGTCAGCTTCAGGGACTGCAGAGAGGGATGAAGTTCCCCCGATGAGTGCATCAAAAGGTCTAAAACTGGGTCCAGAATCCAAGGGTTCTGCAAAAGATGAAGTCGAAGGAAGGGGAGCCAAATCAGATGAGGCCAATGAGGGGCTATAAGAATGATGGTCCTTCCTAGGGTTTTTGCTTTCTGTAGAACCTTGGGTATCTGTGGGATTGGTGGAAATGCATAGAGGAGACCCAGAGGCCAATCGTGAACAAGTGCTTCCCTTGGGGCTTCTCCAGGAGGGGGAATCAGGGCAAAATAGCTTCTGCATTTTGTGTTCATGTAACTGGCAAAAAGGTCGCAGCAAGGCTGGTCTTCACCTGTGGAATAGCCTGTCTGCTATTTCTTTCTTGAGGGACCACTCGTGGGCAACAAAATTGCTCTGCTCAGCTTTTCTGCTATCATGTTGGATTTCCCTGGGATGTGCGCTGCTAACAGAAAGTGCTGGGTGGATATAGCCCACTGCCATACTCTTAGGGTCTCGCGACAATGGGGATATGACCTGGTCCCTCCTTGTTTGTTCAAGTACCAGACCACTGACATGTTGTCTGTCTGAATTGCAATTGTACCCAGAGGAAGAGAGTCCTGGAAGTACTACAACTCCACAAGTACTGCTCTCATCTCTAGGACATTGATATGCAGGTGTGTCTCTTGATTGGTCCATGTGCCTTGGGCTGTCCTTACCTGAAAATTCCTCCCTCCACCCTATCAGGGAAGCGTCCGTGGTCACTGTGGCCGCTGGTGGGGGTAAAACAAAGGGATGACCTATCGTGCCATGAACTGAGGTCAACCACCACTGAAGATCCTTTTTGCAAGAGTTTGTGATCATTATCAGGTGAGACATGGGGAGCTCTTGGTAAGACCACTGAGTGAACAACAGCCATTGCAGTATCCACAAGTGCATGCGACCCAGTGGTATGGCCAGAATTGCAGCTGCTATCCTACCTAACAATTTTAGAACTTCTGATGCTGGAGCCTTGTTTTTGGATATCAGATTGCGGACCTGTTGATGGAGTAGTAAGACTCTTTCTACTGGAGTCTTAGCATGGTGGTGGTGGTGTCCAGTTCTGCTCCGATAATAACGGTATGTTGTGATGGCGACAAGGCAGATTTTTCTGAGTTTACTGTAGTGCCCAGCTGGCTGCAGAGTGACAGAGTGGAGTCACTGGCTTGAATGAGTTGATGCCTGGTGGTGGCAGTGAGCAACCAATTGTCTAGGTACGGAAACACCTGGAATCATAAACGTCTCATGTGAGTCTTGACCACTGCCATACATTTGGTGAACACTCTAGGGGCTGTAGTGAGACCAAAGGGCAGGGCTCGAAACTGGTAATGATTGGCTCCCAGCTGGAAGCTCAGATGATCCCTGGATGGTCTGGCCATTTTTATGTGGTAGTACGCATACTGGAGATCTATCAAGCACATCCAATTGTCTTTTCCTAATAAGGGAAGTATCGACTGAAGCGTGACCATCTGAAACTTCTCTTTTTTGACAGATTTGTTTAGCCTGCTGAGGTCCAATATAGGTCTCCAGTACCCTGTTTCTTTTGGAACTAAACAGAATCTTGAGCAAGTTCCGGATCCTATCTGGTCTGCTGGAACTGGTTGGATGACGTTTTCTTAGCAACGTTTTGAACTCTACTGTAGCCTGTTCCCTGTAACTGGGTGTAACGTCCGGGATTTTCCTTGTCAGTGGAGGGGGTGTGGCGAAAGGAATGAAGTATGCTCTGGAAATTATACTTTGTACCCAGTTGTCATTTATTATTTTGAGCCAGGCATCTGGATACAAAGTTAAGTGACCCCCAACTACCTCCAGAGTAGGACAGTTGAGCCTCTTTTCAGGAGCACTGGTAGGGCTTCCCAAAGAAGTGATCTCTGTCACCCTGGTTTTGCAGACCCCTTCTGCCGCGAGGTCAGCGTCTTCCATTATTTCCTCCTCATCTGGCCCTGGAGAGGGGTTCACCATGTGTGTCCTGAAAGGCTCCTTGGGCTTTTTGGAACCACATTTTCCCTCCTCTTTGACCCTTGGGGTATGGTCTGGTAGGGGTGGAAAAATGGACTCCGATGGCAGACAGTGTCTTTTTTTCCTGTTTACATCTGGTCAAAGTTTCCTTAACTTTAGGCCCAAAAAGGGATGAGTCATCAAAAGGGGTATTCACAAAGGATGACTTGAAGGGCTCCACAAAGGAATACAAGCACATCCAGGAGTGTCTCCTAAGAGCAATTCCTGTACCCGCTGCCCTGCTCATTCCATCAGCTGCATACAAAATGAAGCATATGGACGAGTTAACAATGGAGTTGAGGTTAGCTAGCTGGGAGGCAACTTTGTCTGAAGCTCGTACAGCTACTGTACCTTGAAGAGTATCTACCAGCTCTTTAAGGAGATCTCTTTGCAGTCTCATGAAATGAGTTAGGTAGTTGAGTGAATGGAATGCAAAAGTCACTGAACTATAAGTGCACTTCCCATATCTATCCATGTTCCTGGAATCTCTGTTAGGAGGATGGATAGAAAAGGAAGTTTCTGAAATTTCCTTTTTGGTGGCTGCTGCCATCACCATGGCATCAACTGGCACACCCTTGGTCAGAAAGGGTTTGTCTTGGGGAGCAGAGATACATTTGTTAGGCCTCCTAAGGACAGGCTCCATGGTGTCCAGTGATTCCAACACCCTTCGTGAGACCAGCTGCATCAGTTCATCGAAGGGTGGAGACAGCCAAGAGGTGGAGGGCTGAGACCCAAAAGCCTTCAGGAGAACTGACTCTTCAGTAGGGTTTTTGGACTGCCAGTCACCTCTCTGCCTAAGAATTTCTAGTATCTCAGCAAATGAGATATCCTCAGAGGGGGACCGTGGGAACCTTTCTGATTCATCCAAGTCAGCATCAGATGTCAGGGACTTCTGTGGGGAGTCTAGATGTTTCACCTTACAAACTGTCTTCCTGGGAAACTCATTAGTGGGAGCTTCTGGTGAGGTCTCGGAAGAGCATGGGCCATCCAATGGGGCTTTCTGAGGCTCTGGGTCTCTACACTTGACCAGGATCTGCGAGAAAGAAGCAGACACAGATGCTTTAGGGGAGGAAGAAGCCAGACATAAGATCGAGGATGTCTTAGGAGACATAACTCTCCTCATGGCTTCAAGGCACCCCTGGTCCGATATGAAGGGACCGACGGATCTGAGGAAATCATCGATACCCCCGGCATTGGAACAGTGGGCTTTGAGCCAGAGGTAGGAGCCGAGCTCATCCGAGCTGAAGCTCCGAGAGGCAGAGTCAGAACTGACAGGTCAGTCTGACTATCTTCCCTGGACCTAACCAGAGCGTGTCGACTACTATTGTCCTCGATCAGCACCGAGGACATCGGAGTAAATGGATCTGAAGACACTGGTGCAGGCATTGGCTCCAAAGGCTCCACGATCAACTAGTCCAATTCCTCCAGCTCTGAAGGACCAGTATGGCTCGGAGGAGGAAGAGTTGTAGCTGGCATAAGGGTCTTCGGCTCTGAAACCGCTTGAGTTGAAGCCGATAAAAATTTTGCAAAGGCCGGTGCCTGTAAAAGTTCTGCACCACATGATCCACATCCAGATTGGAAAGGCTAATAGAAGATCAAGATGAATGGATCGAAGGTGGTACTGATTGTAATAAAGGAGACTTAGGTATTTCGGATACTGGTTCCAGGACTGGGGACCGGCTCCGAAAAGATAAGATGGTCTTCTCCGATGTCTGTGGAGCTGAAGTCGAAGACTTTTTGTTTTTTTTAGTTTCAGAAGTCTTAGAAGACTTTGACGAATTGCTGAATCCATCCTGGTCACTCAAAGCTTCTTGGAAAGAGGGTTTCAGCAAACCTCTATCAATCAACTTGTTTCTTCTCTCCTGGAGAACCCTGGAAGAGAAAGAATGGCATATGGAGCAGCTATCTTGTAATTGTAATGCTCCTAAACAATACACACAGTTGACATGACTGTCAGTGACAGACATTTTTTGGCCACATTTGGGGCACTTTTTAAATCTTTACTTAGGATGTTTGTCTTGGTCAGCTGTATTGTACCAAACACAGTATCAAACAAGACTACTGTCAAACTGAACACTCAGAAAATCTGAACAGTAACACAAAAAGCCCATAGAAAATACAGGCTAAAGTCACACACACACACACACACACACACACACACACACACACACACACACACACACGTATTTATCTAAACTCAGATAAAATATTAATTTGTGACAGAAAACAGTCTTATAGCACACAATATTAAATGCTAAGCAGACTAAGCACACGCTAAATAAAATAAACATTATCTACATTTTCTAAACTCTGTGACAAAAGGTCACTGATAAAACACTCTTTAAACTAGGCCTAGAAAAAAAGAGGCCAACTAGAAATTCCTAAGAAAGCACACCAAGGAAAAGGGAAAAAACACTATAAGAGCTTATAAAAGTATGTAAAACTACTACTAGCAAGATTTATCAATATAATCAGAAAAATATTTGTAAAAGTAAGGTTTCACTGACCCGAGCTAGTGAGAACCTCCGATCTGTTGCAGCAGCGAACTAGATCTGAGGTAACTCTAGGTGCATCATGGGATAGAGACTTGGCCTCAAGCTATTTGAAGACCTCGAGCTTTGTAGTAGACCAACTCGGAGCTGAGGACTGGCTCCGAACCCATCTGGAAGAATGAATGGCGAGATAGAACAACTTCACATCATTAATTTTTGCACAGCAACTCTATCTACAACTCAAAAAAAAAAAAACAGAATCCAAACGAATTGCAAAAATAAGAGCAGACATTCTGTTTTTGAGATTGCTAAAAAATAGATTGATAGATAGATAGATAGATAGATAGATAGATAGATAGATAGATAGATAGCTATCTTCAGATGTAATACATCATTTATTTGAATAGAAGAAGGGATTTTAGTAAGGTATTGCATAGGTTTCGGGGTAGTGGCAGCAGCACGGTTAAGGTGAGAAAATATGACTAAGGATGGATGAGGGAGCTTCATCCTTGCTGTGTTACTTTACTTGTGTGTGCACATTGTAACACTTACCTGCCCCTACCCCTAACCCTAACTCCACATACTGCATTACTAAAAATACATTTCCTTAACAGTGCCACTACTCACAACACTCACAAACTTCCACACTATACACATATACCTTTATGCACATAAACAAATCTAAAACTATAGCCTTACCTATCCCTTACTCTTACTCTAACCAGAAAACACTGGCACACACACTCTCCAAAACCTACATACACACACACACACACACACACACACACACACACACACACACACACACACACACACACACACACACACACACACACACACAAACACACCACTAAACCAATCCTCTTACCTAGCAGTTATCTTAACCCTAAACTGCAAATGCTCAAGAACACCATCCATCACGCCATCATCCCATGCTAAAACTTTCAGAGCATATGAAAGCTTTGGCAAAACAGAAAAAATAAACACCTTCATGTAAGCACAGTTCAAACATCACATAAATAGTTGTTACCACTTTCAAAATCTGCTGCAATCAACAAACAGGAATTTCAAAGTGAAGGTAACAAATTTTATCAGATATGCATTCCACAGAGTATATTGCAACAATATCTGTCTATCTATCTATCTATCTATCTATCTATCTATCTATCTATCTATCTATCTATCTATCTATCTAGACAGATAGCTATAGATACAGATATAGATATATGTGTGTGTGTGTGTGTGTGTGTGTGTGTGTGTGTGTGTGTGTGTGTGTGTGTGTGTGTGTGTGTAATTACATCAGAAAACATTGGCAAACTAAAACATCAGACACTACATCTGTGAACAAAACTGCCCAGTTATAAAACCTGACCTTGAAAAACATCAACCCAGACAATATTCATATTGTCAAAAAAGAATGAAAAACCTTATATATCACTAAAGCCAAAAATATTTCTGCACCCCCTCCACATAGCCTCACTACTCTAATTATGCAAACTCTGAAATGGCACTGCAGTAGGAAAAGGATATCTTCCCAGTCCTCACTGCACACTAATCCCATAACAATCTAAAATCATACAAAACACACACACGTTGAAGGTTGGGCATCGGGCTGGCAACTCGACACCATAAAAAAAAAAACAACTGCCAATCATTAGTGTACCGGAGTTCCGCTGTGGCGACCCCTAACCGAGAAAAGTCAAAATCCAAACAAACATATATATATCTACACGGGTTCATTATAGAATCCCGAAATACTGAAATCCCAAATTCCAGTATTTTGAAATTCTATAGCCGAAACCTTTAAATACCGAAACCCCATAACCGCGAAATTTAAAACCGCAAACCTACAGTACAAATACACCACACACATACACACAATCTCCCCCGACAATCAAACAAACAATCCTACACTACAGACAAGAAGGAGGGCAAGCCCCCCTGCAACCCCCATGTGGGAGCTGTGCCCCCCACAACCCTCTACTTATATATACTAACTCCGAATTTGCACAATCACACACAGAAAGGTAACTCACACGCATACATTTCAAAGCCCCTTGCACACACACATCACAGCCAAAACACACACTAACATACACAAAAGCCCCTAACAAACGCACTCATACGTACTTACCTAATCTTATACCTATGCGTTTAGACACCACAATGCCAGAAGCTCCGAACTTCGGTATTTCGGAATTTCAAGGCTTCAATATTATAATTTCGAAATACTGAAAGTCAGGATTTCAGTATTTCAAAATTATAAAGGGAACCTCTCTCTCTCTCTCTCTCTATATATATATATATATATATATATACATATATATATATATATATATATATATATATATATATAGATAGATATACATATAGATATATATTTATATACCAAACCAAACAACTGCCCATAGAACTAACAGTTACCCCCTAACATGCACACAATAAACAAAACACAGCATAACACTACCATTCACTCGTGTAATGGCATTGCCAACATTACGAAAAATGCATCATACAGCCATTAAAACTTTCATCACATATAAAAAAATAAATATAAAGTGATCACATATACCAAACACATACATGCATACATATATGTTCACACATCAAGCACATACATACATATATATGCTCACGGGATCACTACTTAATACCGAAACTATACAATCCCGAAGCCCACAATACCGAGACTATAATCCCTAAACCACACATTACCGACATGGCAAAAGCGCGAAATTCAAAATCTTGAAAGTACTACATACATACAGCACACACACAAACATATACACAGCCTCCCCCCATAACCAAACAAACCACCCTACACTAAAGATAAGCAGGGGGGCTGTGCCCCCCACACCCCCCGACTTTAATATTCCAACTCCGAGGTCACACAGACATACACACAAGGCAAACACACACCCACACATTATAGCCCCTCACACACACACACACACACACACACACACACACACACACACACACACACACACACACACACACACACACACACACACACACACACTAAAGCCCCTCACAAACACACTTACACACACATACTTACCTGAACCACAACACCAGAAGCACTAACTCAAAATCCCTTACCATCAGGATTTTGAATTTCGCGCTTCTTGTCTTTCGGTAATGTGCGGTTTCGGCTACATGGTCCCGAGCTTTTGAAATTCAAGATTTCAAAAATTCGAGATTTAGTAGTGTTCCCATGCTCACACACCAACACACATACATACATGTTCATATACAAGCACTCATACAGTTCTGTAATACAATACATACAGCACAAAAAAGTCACTAGAGTAGATCACACTGAGTTTGACATACATAGTCTACATATTGTGATTCTGAATATAGAAATGACATGTGACATGCTACATTTTAAGTGCATTTTCTTAATGTTAGAATATTATAAAATGAGACTTTCATTTATTAATATAATGATGAGATATAATAATTATCTTATGACCATGTACATTTTTACACTGTCTCACCTATGTAATTAAGCTCAAAGTAGACTGCTCCTACCAACCCACATATAGAACATTAAGAAACAACAAGAATTTTATTCTCACCAAGTTTCAAAATGAACTTATGGCATGCAACTGGTCAGTACTAAAAAGTCTCCCCCTAGATGAAGCAGTAGCATACTTTAACCCCAAATTCCTTGCTATTATTAACTCCCATGCTCCCAGCCACTCTATTAGAACCAAAGATAATATTGCACCATGGCTTTCTAAAGATACCCAAAGCAAAATTTCACTCAGAAACAGAGCATGGGCCACCTATCGAAAAACAAAAGCCCCACTTGATCAACTAAGATTCAGACAGCTAAGGAATGTCACCAGAAAATGCATAACCTTAGACAAAAAGAACCACTATTACCATCTACTGCAAAAACACCAAAACAAACCTCAAAAGTTCTGGGCAGGAATAAACAAACTACTCCATCCAAGCCAAACCGCCACTCCACCCCCCCCCCCTCAGGTTCCCAACAAAAATTCCCAGTAGACATTGCTAATAACCTCAACAGCTTCTTCACAAAGACTATCCAGTCTCTAGCCAGCCAACTCTCTCCCAATGGCTCTAATTCTAATTCAGCCACATCCAGTACCCAAACATACTTTACCTTCCAACCTGTTCCTATTCAACTTAAACATGCCCTACTTAAGAAACTAAGACCCACCACCCTAGCTGCTGACCTCCTCCCATTAGACTATCTGCAAAAGGCTGCTGACACCATAGCATATCCCATCTCAGTCTTGATCAACAGAGCTATATCTGAAGCTACTGTACCCACTATATTGAAAATCTCCCATGTCATACCTCTCAATAAAGTAGGGAGTTCCACTGAACTGTCAAACTTTAGACCCATAGCTATTTTGTCACCTCTAGCTAAAATTATGAAGTGTGTACACATACAGCTCATGCACTACCTCACACAGAACAAGCTGTTGTCCAACTTTCAGCATGGCTTTAAGCCACACCACAGTACTGTTACTGCCATCCTCTCTTTCTCTAGCATCATTAACCACAACCACAATAATAACAAACTATCCTCAGCACTCTTTCTAGATTTAGCCAAGGCTTTTGACATGGTTAACCACAAAATGCTTATAAATACCTTGAAGGCCTTCTCCTTAAACAACCATGCACTTCAATGGTTTCAATCCTACCTGCAGGGCAGGCAACAGGCATTCCTATGGCAGGAAAAGCTATCATCTCGCCTACCCATCACATTAGGAGTCCCCCAGGGCTCGATACTAGGACCCCTTCTTTCCTCCATCTTTATCAATGACATTCATTCACTTATTCCAGATGCTACCTACATTCAATATGTGAATGACTCCACCTTGATTTGTTTTGACACCTCACCAGCTACTTTATTCACATTAACCCAAAATACCTTCAATAAAGTGGAAAAAAATGTCTCTCCAATCAACATCTAATCCTAAACCCCAACAAAACTAAGCTGCTCCTCTTCTCCCCCACAGGCAGGACCCCCTGCCATCCTTCATCATAACTGCTAACAATGGCACTATCATCTCCTCAGAAGCCCAAACTAAACTACTGGGTGTTGTAGTTGATAACAACCTGAAGTTTGATGCTCATATCAATCAAACTATCAAAACCATTAATAAAAAACGTGGCTCTCTTTACAGAATCAAACCTTTCCTTACCCCATTTGTTAGAACTGCAATTTCCCGTTCCCATCTACTATCAATTCTTCTCTATGGTTCCCTATTTTATGATCGAAGACGCATTCTTTCAAATGCATCTTGATTGAACTTGAAAGCACGAAACGGCAAAATACCGAAACGGCATATAAGCGAATTCATTCCCTGGGAAAGAAATTGCTTTGCCGCCTTTGTTATTTTGCCATTTTCATCACTATAGTGCAATCTCAGAGTTGGTATATTTAAGTAGGGGGGTGTAGGGGGGGCACAGTCCCCCCATGTCAGGGTGTGTTATGTAATATTTTAAAGGTTTTTTTTTTTTTCATTTTTGGAACAGCAATTTTTTTTTTCCCTGGGAAAAGAATCGCTGTTCTAAGTGTTAGGATTCTAAGCTTTCACTTACCTGGGGTCGGTAAATCAGTGTTCGCTTTTTTAAGCATTTGTTGATTTAATCTAGACCCTTCTGTATGCTTCACCTCTATTCTCCAACTTAAACAAAACAGATCTTAATAAAAATATCTTAATAATAAACTATCATCCTGCTATAACCAAATTGCCAGATTCGCTGCTGGCATAGCCTACCAGACACACCACTGTCACAAACTAAATCACCTAGGATGGCTTGAACTGCCTAGCCTACTGCAGTTCAACCAGCTAATAGTGGCACATAAAGTCCTTTACCAACCAGAAAATGCACCTGCACTAAAAAATATTATCAGCCCCTACACCAGCACCCGGCCACTGTGATCATCCACTAGACTCCTAGTTCAAACATACAAATCCAACTACTCAGCTGGGGACTCTCTGTTTGCCAACTCTGTTGGAAAAACATGGAACAGACTCCCAACTGACTTGATCCTAGCACACTCACTAACTCAATTCAAAAATAAACTCAAGAAATACTTCAAAACTCATTGGTTATGTCCTTGCACTAACCCCGACTAGTGACCTCTCTATCACTTAGGTGACTTACCTTCAACTACTTCTAACTTTTTTCTACCACACCATTTCAGGAAGGGTCAGTTGTATAACTACTGCTCAATGTGTCTTAAACCTGAATGTAATGTTATGCATATATAACTGAAAATAATGTTATGTTTGTAAAGTGTTTTATAGTAAGTTAGTATACTATATGTGCTAAATGCTGGTATTGCTTATGACTGTAATCTACTTGAAACTAGCATTTACTAAACGTTCAATGTGTATTATTATCTTGGAGCTTTTCTCCCCAGGCCTCCGCTGAGAATTGACATATATCCAGTCAGACTATCTCGGTCAACAAATGTAAAATAAAATAAATAAATAAATAAAATATTTATCTCAGAGAACTGAGATCACCAAGGAAGCCAAATTAGAATATCTTCCATTTGTCATTTTATTACTGTTGAGCTCTGAGTCAGTAAATAATGCAACTAAACATTCTCCAGTTATGAAAGTATAGCCATTAAATAATAATCAAGGATGTAAACATTTTGTTTTTCTGATAGCCTGTGTTCAATCATATCTAATATTAACGAAACAATCTAATAATGATAATTTACTGAATATGTGCCCCTTCAGCAAACGTGAACCTGATTCACAAAATGTAATTCTGAATAGAGGGAAAGTGTTAATAAAGACATATAAATCTATTGTCTGTAAAGAACTGAAATATGAATAATTATAAGATAAATATAGATTAACATATTCAAATAAAATGCAATATTAAAATAATATTAAATCATACATTTTCTTTTAAAGACAGATTACAAATATGTAAAATGATGTAACTTCCAAAAATATTATTTTATTTAGCAAAATATTTCCTTAATTAACAACAACATAGAGAAATGTTGGAAAGTTACATTTTTATAATCATCTAATAAATTAGGCTAATTCTAATTACTCACCTCATATGTTATTTCAGTTTATGTGGTCATAATGAAAACATTTAAATTATACAACAAACTACAATTTTTCTCAAGGGGTCTTTCCCCTTTGTATATCTGATATGGGGAAAAACCCTAAGATACTGATTTCTATATACACCTACATCAAGGTCACACAAACTCAGAGATGGCAGAAAGGTGAGAAAAAGCATAACTCCTTGTCCCACAATCTCTGGTTTCAAGCAGGACAACATTTATAACACAGCTAGTTGAAGGGTACTAAAATGTCAGCTACTGGAGACCAGCAATCTTCATGCAGTGATGCTCTGTGACAAACCACAACAGCATGTGACAGTGCAGAGGTTTCTCTAATAAATATGTTATTGTAATTACAAATCAAAATGTGATAAAGCAAGTGCTAGACTGCTTGACATAGCAGATTTAGAACTTAAAGTAATTGGTTATTGTATTCATAGTGCATACAAAGCTATCCAGAAAAATACTCATATTTCTCTAATAGCAAAAATTAATATTAGTGACTACACATAAATTTAATGACACTATTCTATAAGTAGTTCAACCAACTTTAGATAAAGTAAAAACATTCTTAAACATTTAAAAATTATATTTTTAGTTTTCTATCATTTAAAATTTGCCCTGTGACTCAGAAATAAATAATGCACTGGCATAGGTGAAAGAGTGTGACAAACTGCCACTGTAGAAGCAGGGTGCATTACACTTTAAATTTATTTCAAGAAGGTGCATTTCAGAGAGACAGTGCACATTACTATTCAGGTCATAAAATATATCAGCCAAAACAGTATGTAAATGGACTTATAATGAGATGGAAATGATGACTACAATGAGGGGCATGCTGAATGCAAATGAAGAAAAGCAATATGGTTGTGCAATTCAGAAATGTATACATTTAATATGATAGGCAGTGTCCAGATATGCTGTTTGCAGGAGAATCATGGCATTCTGAGACAGAAGACACAAAAACATGCTAGTAGTAGTTGCCACTGTGACAAATTTATATATACATGAAGCTGTTGCCTCAGACAGTATGTATTTATTTACATATTTACTTTTGATTTCCAGGAAAGTCCATCTGGGTGGGTAACCCATTTACAGAGGACACCCCATTGCCCATTGTGCAGCTGAGTCATCTGCCCATGCCTAACATTTCATCCCCTCATAGCACAGTAGCCATAGACCACTCCCATAAGGACAAATGAGTTGTACAAGAGATGGTTGACATGCAGGCTCATGGAATATGTGGAGTACCTATCTCTGTGGACTCTGTATTCTGGCATTCAAATATACTACATAAATGAGCCTAGCCCTCTCCCAGATCAACACACAGACATTATGCCACATCAGTCAGCTCTGCTATGGTTGCACTGGTATCTGCCTATCATTGTATGAGGGCCCAGCATGTATACTGAGGGGTGGTCATTGAGACACTCAACTCAGGATTTTGGCAGTATGTATGGCACTGGCAGCCTTTAGCACACCAGAGTCTATTGCCTTCCCCATGGTCGAAGGATCTAGCAGCAATAAAATATGTTCCTGCTGCTGAAGAAAACGGAATTTCCAGTACAGATGTCATAGTCATCTCTTATCCTTTTCTGTTACCCTGGGATTAAGAAGAAGGTCCCAAAGGCATAGAAGCTGTGTACTTGGAGTGGGGTGTGGTGTGATATGACCATTACACTACCTGTGTCTATCATTACCAAAGTGGCCCCACACTGTGAGGGGATGTGGATAACATCATCATTGGGCTCTGACAGTTTCCTGATAGTTAGCATGCTGATGTCTTGGTAGGGGACTTTGACAATGAAGTAATTATGAAAACACATCATCATACTGGAGTATGTGAATGCACTCATCTCAAACAGTCAGATCCCAGTGAAGGCACACCTATATGACAAAGTGCCATGTGAAATCTAAAGTTAAAATACCTCATACAGACTGGTACTGTCAGTGCATCTCCAATGCGCCACTAATAACCAGACAGTCCTGCTCATTAGTTGCATGTGTCTGAGTCAGGCTGATTGAACATATTAGGTAATACCCAGCTAGGACATAAATAACTGACACAAGAGGTGCTTGGTGCAATCTTCCTTCAAGATCAAGTGCCCGAAACATGGCACGTCACTCCTCTGGTGGCAAGTTGCCTTGATGCTTTCACTAGCAATCATGTCAGTGACCCTCCACTGTACGTACTCCTGTATTCAGTTGTGGTGTCTGATCATATTCACCTGTTGCTCGTGGTCTGGACAGATTCTCCCCCAAAAACCCATTTGTGTCATTCCAGACCATCCACCAACTGCAGCAGAATGTCATTTTCATTCTGGGGGAACTTCACTTTTCTCCTCCTTTTCTGTCAACCTATAACTTTAAAGATATATATGTGTGAGCTCTATATGCTGTTGGTTTGTTATATTTGCTTCCCAATATCTTAGAACCAGATGCACATGTTCAGTGATACTTTGAATTGTATGTCACACTCATAATGAGGCACACACCACCTGTTCAATTACCTGCCTTTCACTGACAGTCAGTATGACAGTATGTATTTTTACACAGCAGGAAACAGGATTATCTTATAGGTTCATAGGTTCATAGGTTTATACTAGGCTATCTGCCCTAAGGCATTTATACTGTGCCCATTAGTTGTTGTGCCTCTGTCCAGCAGTGACACAGAGATGATTCGTGATAAATCTATCTCCCAGCACGTCCTATTTATATCCGCTGAATAGAGGAGTGGATCTGGTTCAGCATGGCAGATTTTGAGATTTTTTTGGTTTTGGTTATCTTTTGGTGAGAACTTTCTGGGGGTCTCTCCAATGTGCTGATGATGTCGGGTGAGGCACACATGGGATTGATCATTTGTTTGTCTGTGAAAGAGTGAGAGGGAACAATACAATGACCTCCTCTGGATGTGGATCCTGAATTCATGATCAGGGTGGGCAATGTAGAGGTCTTTCTAACCACTTTAGCATGTGAGTGTCAAGAAAGGCCCACTGTCAACCCTGGTACCCAGGTCCCTGATAACCTCTTCTGTGTTTAAGGCCATGGCTGGCTCTGGCCAGCTATCTCTGTTTCGTCCCCCTTCTGAAGGATATCCATGTCCGATGCACTTTCCACTAGCACGAACCTGTCTGCCAGTATGTTGGCAATGTCTGTGGTGTCAGTGATTTTTTTTTTCATTTTTTTTGGACTAAGCATGATCTGGGGTTTCCCCAGGTTCCTTCCTAATATAGAAAAAGGCCTTATATGATGTCCTTTGAATCCATGGCAATTTTTTGGATGTTATAGTAATAGCTTCTTCTTCCTCTGTAAAGTGTGTTGTTAATGGCTGGGGTCCCACCAGACTGGCGTTGCCCCTTTGTGGAAAAGTCTTGGTTTTATTTGGGATTGCCTGATCCATGCAGTCCTGGAGGTGTTCATAGAAGGCATTTGAAGTCACCCAATATGATGGTGTTACATTTATATATACCCTCCAGTGTCTTCAGGAAGGCTGTGTGGGGTTCCTGAGTTGAGAGGGTGGCCTGTAGCATGCTACAATTTGTATCCTTTATGAATATGGATACACCCCTCCTCAAAGTAAACAAGGTGTAAACAAGGAAACAGCTGTAAATATAAAGATACCTGGAGTATGTTGTGTGTTCTCTGTGGCTATGGCCCACAGCAACACACATGCTGCCTAACAAAAGTGTGCATAGTGACAGGCATGTTTCCTGAGCACCCTATCTGTCCAAAGGACTGCTGAAGTCCTGCAATGCCAAACTGTACAGCTGACTGTCATCACATGCCACTCATGCCACCAATACCGTACTCTGTGAATGCTGTCCAAAGCATGGCCCCATGACCATACACCACTGGTGTGAAACCCCTGTCTTCATTATGTGTGCATAACAGTAGCAGGCAATCACCATCAACAAGACCTTCATAAGTGCATGTATTCTGTATCAATTCTAAAAAAAAAAAAAAATGCTTTACCAAAAAAAAAAAAAAAAATATGTCCCTACCTTATGGAAAAATCCTATATAATACCCCTCCATAAAGGCAACTCATTAACTGAGCTCACAGACTGTACACCAATTGCTAATCTTTCATTTTACTCTGGAAACAATTTGAAATTTTGGTACCCACTAGAGCAAGTCCCAAAATACAGAGACTGAACTGACCAAAATATTTCACTTGTTTATACGAATACCTAGATGCTATTTCTCAGAGTACTCCCTTTTCTCTGAGGTATGACAATCTTGGAGTTGGTATACATAAGTTCGGGAGTAGTGTGGGTGCAGGGAGGCTTGATCCATACAAAAATGAGTTATAAGGAGAAGATCAGTCTTTGAGATCTGCTCTTCTCCTGTGTTTTTGGTCTTTTTTTTGGCATGTCAGCATTTCAAGTGCTGACATTTCAGTAGGGAGCTATGCACTGTGAACTTTCTACATATGTTACTTCTCACAACCTCCTCTTTCCCTTACAACATGGTTTCAGACATTATTACAGTATAAGCACTGCCCTTCTAAGGTTTACAGATATAATAAGTCACAACAGTAATTCAGGTATTCTGACCTCAGCTCTATTTCTGGATCTGTCCAAAGCATTCAAAACAGTTCTCAAATTCTCCTAACTGAGTTCTCTTCCTATGGGGTATTACTATCTTCACTTAACTGGTTTCTTAGTTACCTCACTAATAGGACCTAAGCAGTGAGCTAGCAAGATAATTTCTCCTTTTTACTTCCTAAATTCATCAGAGTCCCACAGAGCTCTATCCTAAGACCACTATTGCTTAACTTATTTATCAATGGCCTAAAGTCAGCAGCCAAAGTGGTCACCATAGTACAACACAGTGATGACTCCACTCTAATATATGCTTCTAGGACACTAGCCGTACTCCAAGTACTCACCCAGAAATCCTTAATTTTTCATAGAAGCTACTCTCAACAGCTTACATCTCCTTCTTCTTCTTCTCTTTCAGCTGTTCTCGCTAGGGGTCGCCACAGCAGATCATCTGTTTCCTTTTCTTCCTGTCCTCAGCATATTGCTCTGTCACACCAATCACCTGCATGTCCTCTCTCACCACATCCATAAACCTTATCTTAGGCCTTCCTCTTTTCCCCTTACCTGGCAGCTACATCCTTAGCATCATTTTCCTAATATACCCAGCATCCCTCCTCAGCACATGTCCAAACCAACACAATCTCGCTTCTCTGACTTTGTCTCCAAACCGTCCAACCTGAGCTGACCCTCTGATATACTGATTCCTAATCCTGTTCATCCTTGTCACACCCAGTACAAATCTTAACATCTTTAACTCTGCCACTTCCAGCTCTGACTCCTGCCTTTTTGTCAGTGCCACCGTCTCCAACCCATACAAAATAGCTGGTCTCACTACCCTCTTGTAGACCTTCCCTTTCACTCTTACTGATACCAGTCTGTCACAAATAACTCCTGACACTCTTCTCCACCAACTCCACCCTGCCTATACCCTCTTCTTCACCTCTCTTCCACACACACCATTACTCTGAACTGTTGATCCCAAGTACTTAAACTCATCCAACTTCGCCATCTCTACTCCCTGCATCCTCACCATTCCTCTATCCTCCCTCTCATTCACATACACATATTCTGTCTTAGTCCTGCTGACCTTCATTCCTCTCCTCTCCTCTCTTGTGCATATCTTCACCTCTCCAGGGTCTCCCCAACCTGGTCCCTACTCTCCCTACAGATCACAATGTCATATGCAAATATCATAGTCCATGGGGCCTCCTGTCTGCTCTCGTCTGTCAACCTGTCCATCATCACTGCAAATAAGAAAGGGCTCAGAGCTGATCCTTGATGTAATCCCACCTCCACCTTAAACACATCTGTCACTCCCACTGCAGACTTCACCACTGTCACTCTACAATAAAGTAGCCAAATTTGTCACCAACCAACAAGGTAGAGTATGTCACTCTCTTTCTGAAACAACTGGATCAAGCTAACCAATTTCTCTGTTGTACTCCCAATTAATTACAACCTTCAAACGTATGCGCAACCTTGAAAAATTCCCAAATCTTCAGTCTGTCATTCAACCTTACACCACTAAGACACCTCTACACTCCACTGTCAAACCATTACTCTCCATAACTAAAGCTAACAATGCAGGATACTCTCTGTTCTCACACACTGCATCGCTAATAGCTGGAATACCATCCCACTCTGGTGAAGTACAGTCTGCAGCCTGAAAAACTTTAAATGCCAACTGAAGCAGCACCTGATAGATAAATGACCCTGTACCTGCACCACCCCTAGTTAAACTGGTGTTAATATAGCTATATGAATTTGTGCCATAACTGTAATGCACAAAACTCAATGAACTATCATCACCACTATACCTCCCTCTGTCATCTCATCTCCTTTATCTTCTTTGTGCCTCATCCCTTCCTTCCTTTCTTTGGGCTGCTCTATCTCTTTATGCTATCTTCCTATGTCTTAGATTTTGAAAATGTTTTTATACTTACACATATTCTTAAGTGAAACCTGACAATCTATGCAAACAGATGATGTTCCACTGCATATACCTCCCCGTATTTTAAAACAAATACTCATATACAACCCATGTAACTATTGTTTTTAATTGAAACTGTAAATGATGTAATTAATGTCAAGGATGTCTGAATACTAGAATAGCTGCTCATAGATGAAACTGACTGTAAATGATGAAACAATTCAAATGATGCCTATGATGATTGTGTAATAGAGCTTTTCTTCCCAGGTCTCCAGTGAAAAAGGGCATTGCTCAGTCAACTTTTCTAGTAAATAAATGGCAACAAATATGTAAATAAATACATAAATAAACATATCAGTGAGATTCCCATTTTATTACTCACATAGGTGTTCCTACACTGGTATATGTAGAGGTCTGTCCCATGCCAGTTCAGGCATATGTACCATAGACATAATGCATTATGAAACAGTGCATATATGCTGTATGCTCTTTAAGATCATCTCCTAAAACACTCCCAGATACAGAAAACAATAGTTGTTACCACAAACTCCAATGGAGCATTAAGAGGCTGGAACACTCAGGCCATGGCATTTCTGGGTCCCCATCTCCCCCTACCAATGCACACTCTCTCCTGAAGCTAGAGTCTACCACATGAGGTGACTGGAGAAGGGAAGAGGGCACAACAATGCTAGAAGTCATGCCTAGAGTCTTGTGGACTACATGACCCAATGCAGTGACACTCCTACTGGCACAGATTACAATCCTCTACAATATCAATAGCTACTACTGCTAAGTGACTGGCCACTCATTAGGCAAACATAATACACAAATGTCTCACAGTGAGCAATGTCCACTGTGCAGCCTTACATCTCTCTTACAATACCCCACAGCATGGAAGGAAACAAATGGCAGTTATGTGCAATCATACAAAACATAAATCGAGGGATGTCAACAGAATAACACCAGTGTCCTTGGCCAAATCAGAAGGCCTATGCCTCCCATTTCCTACAACATTCATCGGGCCTTCCACTGTGGCACCTAAAGTCACAAGCAGATGACATACCATAAAAAAAAATATGTCCACATATATTTTCTTCCAGACAGCAGTCACATTTTGATTTCTACCTGCAGACTCACCCCCAACCCCCAAAGAAAGTATTTTGCATGTTAACAAACCACCTATATTTGCAGCAGATATTAAAAGTAGTATCTGAACACTTGGATGCAGTAGTCCCCATTCACTTACATTATGCATTGTGTTTTTAACCGTACAAATGCAGAATGCAAGACCAGTGCGTGTCACTCTAAAACCCAGTACTAAATGCAATAAATTCTGTAATGTAGTGAACAAATTATTATCTGCAACTTCTTTTATTACAGTGTTAAGGCTCTAATCATTATATAAACAAGTCTACTCAGAGTCAATGTCTCTGAGTTTCATTTATTTCGCTGTTTTAAATTACTAAAACCAAAGCTACACCATGAAGCTTGCTGCACATCATACACTTGCATGAGTACCTGCTAAGTGCATGTGTGTGCAGGTCAATGAGTATAGCATTAGCGTGGGTAAAACTAATGTGAAGACATGGAAACAAATGTGGTTCTTGTTCTGCTGTCACATTCCTTACATGCTATAGTTCACACCCAAACAGCATCCAGTCATGTCATGTATATCCATTCTATAATAAGCTGGTTAAGGTGGCACCTCCATGTATGTACCAACTAAATGCACAATGTTGCACATCATGTGTTGGGAAAAATTCTGTACACTGATGTGGATGAAGTGCCATATTCCTGTCCACTGTGAACTGATAAGTGTCAATGGCATTTGAAGGCACTGGTAGTGAACGGGCTACCAAGTGATGCTCTGTGAGCCTAAAATATTTCTGTACCTTGTACCAAGAAATAACTGGGAAAGTCTGCTAGGGGACTCCTATCTCCCACGAGGGGTGAAATAAGGTTTAGCATTACTTCACATATTTACATGACTGACATACCCTGAGAGACATAACAGAAATTCCTTTATGTTGCCATTTGTTGCATTATCTTCCCCTCACATCCAAAGCTGGGAATGGAGTAGTACATTTATTGGTCTGTGTTTTTCATTTGTGACAGATACAAAAACTAGTGCCGTATTTAGAAAACAGTTTTGAAAAACAGGAAAGGGATTGGGGCTTGCCTTTATATTACAGTACTGGAGAGATGAAGAATTGCAATATGTGATTGTTACATGGCTGCTTATCTTGCATTAATCCGATTTATAGTCTCAAAAATCTGCTAGTAAGGGGCGTGGCTAGGATGCTGAACTGATAGCTGCACTTCATTTCAGCTCTCTTACCTCAATACAATTCCTGACAGGAATTTTACAAAATAATATTTAATTTGAAGAAATTTTTATTACTAACTTATTTCTAATAACTCTGAGCATCTATAAGAAAAATTTTATTGTCAGAACTTGAATAATTCCTGTCAAATTAATTACTGGAAAATCAGCACCAATATCAGCTTTACAGCATGAGTCATCTAAGGAATACAGCACAAGACTCTTCTCTCAAAAAAGACCTGCAGTCTCTCATTACAAATATACAGGAACTTACAATAAAAATCGACAAGATGGACAATAAAATAGATACTTTTAAAGAAAAGTGCTCACAACAACTGGAACAGCTTCAAGAAATGTTTACACAGCAGAAAGGACAGATATCACTTATTGAACAGTCATTAAGTGACATTGACACTAGAGTTCAAGTAGAAGAACAACAAACTGAATTCTTACTTCAACAGAATACATATTTACTAGAAAAACTTGATGATATGGAAAACCAAACAAGAAGAAATAATATTAGAATATATGGTCTACCAGAAAAATCTGAAGGGGACAATATGATAAACTTTCTTACCACCTGGATACCAGATGTAACAAAAATACCTGAAGCTCTTTCATATGGTATAGAACGGACGCATAGATCACTAGCAGCTTCTGGAAATGCTTCTTCTCCGGGTAAGAACAAGCCGAGATCTATAATTGTGAGACTTTTTTCTACACAAGATAAAGATCTTATATTAAGAAATGCTTGGACAAATTCTCCCATCAAATACAATGATTCATTAATAAGATTTGACAATGATTATTCTACAAAGGTGGTTTCAAAAAGAAAAGAATTTCTACCAATAAAAACCTTGAAGAAAAAGCAACTGAAAGTCCATCTTTTATTTCCAGCAAGACTGAAAGTTTTTCTACCAAATGGAATAAAAATCTTTGAAACAGTAGATTCAGCAATAAAATACCTTACCAACAACAACATCCTAACACATGAAGAATCTATGGACTGGACAATAAGTACAATCAAGAGAAATGCTGAAGTAAATAATTGGAAAACTGTTGAGCAAAAGAAAAAAAACTAAAGGACAAATAATCTTACATATGTTATATTCTGTAAAAATCTAAATAATAATACTAACAACAAAAGAAAAGTTCTTACTGTCTTCAAGTTACACCAAAACAGGTACTGTTTTCAATTATATTTTAAATGTCAAAATTAGCATAAATGTAAATACATTTATCTCAAATCACATCAATATACTAAGCATAATTTAAACATTACTCTATTTTTCATTATTATCCATCTATTATTTTCATATTCTTAATCAGAGTAATCAATGCATAATAATGTTCCCAAATAGTTTATTTATTTATTTATTTATTTTCTCTCTTTGTGTTTTGTTGTTTTTATTTTTCTCTTTTTATTAAATCTTCATTAACTTATAATACTTTAATCAGTATATGGTTATATTGCTTAATAGGTATAGTAATGGCTGCTATATAACTTATTATCAGTTAGATCCCTGATAGTATTACTTTTTATAAGTTAAAAGTGTCCCTGTTTGGATAAACGCTAATGCTGGGCAGAAATGTGTTGCTTTTGAAATGAAGTATTTCAGTTAGGATGTATCATAAGACTACTTTAAATAATCTTAAAAGATGTTCTGCCTTTGACCCATATGCACATACTGATATAGTCCAGTGAAAAAATATGTTTTAAGTGATATTTTGAGGCTATAAGTCAGGTGTGTTGTGGCTCCAGACATCCGGAGTTGAAAGATGCTTGTGACTAGCTTAGATATCCTGTTGTCTTTTCTTTTGTAGAGAAATAAGGCATAGCATGTTTAAAATGCAAAGTTTGACAGTTGTGAACACTACTCCGTAAACTAGAGTGCTTATGCCACTACATGAGTTTGTCACCAAATAAGAGGAGGGAAAAGAAAAAACCCATACCTTTTCCCCGCTTGGTTCTCGAGACAATTTAACAGCCACAAACATCGCTAGAAACTTGAGTTACTTATTGCTTGTCGAATTTACTTGTGTACGCCATCCCCTGACTCTTTCTAATTGACGTCTAGTCAGAAAATAAGCTAGGTTCACATTTAAAGATACAGAAACCTAAATTCCTTCTAAGGAAACATAAATAATATAAAAGGTTCATATAAATATACACAGATATTTATTTTTGAAGCACTTTCAGTTTATGGCTACTGATGTCTTCTAGCACTTTGATAGATAAGGACATATATCTGCTTGTCTTTCTATCAGTTTAGATTTCCAGACATTTTAGCTATCCCTTACTATGTTTTATACAGCAGAGTTTAAAAAGCAGAAATTAATCATCAGCAAATAAAATCACTGCTGTTTTACAAATTCTCTAAAGAAACTAGTAAATGTCAAGCAACTGACAGGTTTGTTTTGGTGAGGGCTGCCATTTCCCACGCTGGTGCTCCTGCAGAATACTACTGATGTCCTGCTGCCAAGGTATGCCCTCGGGTGGGCAGGTGGGATGCAACAAGAAGGTTGGATGTGCATTTGGCAAATCAAACATTTAGATGGCGGTATGGTATACTAGATGGAGAAAGTGGAAGCAATGATTGTATAGGCAACTATAATGAGTAACATAACAACAGTGGATTTGACCCGGTGTGTCAATTATACAATGTTTATATCCCATGTGGCTTTGGGCTTTGTCGAAGCATCTGTGTTCTACACACATATTGTGTTGGATCTGATTTGTTGGAAGGGGGAGAGGCTTAGCCCACACCCTAATTTGTTACTGGGTTGCCATGCATTATGGGCATGCATTGTGGCAGGTACTCAACGGGCTATCCATCCTTAGATGGCTCATGCTGTTCCCGTTTGCTCATCTGAATGGTGACTGCGGCTGTGCTCTTCTTGTTATGTTGCCTGGCTGTGGCTTCACCCTTCTTATAATATTGCCTGGCTTTTTACATTATCAAGAATGACACAATACTAGTGTATGCGGGTATATCATGTTACTGTTAGTGTGGACAAGGATGCTTGACAATGCAACTATGATTCTTGGACCTTTCTGCAGACGGGTGTGTTGTCTGGCAGTTGAGAGCCTGGTTGTTCCTGATCAGCGGACCTTTATTTTTGTGTTTCAATGTGACTGCATGAAAGGATGCCAGTATTGGTCTGCAAGTTTGGTGGGCAGTAGATTCGTTGGGGATTGATTTGAGGAGACACTTGTATTATGGCTGGGGCACTTGACATTTGATAAATGTATCCTCTCAATGATGCTTTCTGTCTGGTCATTGGCTGTAAAACAACTTTTCTGAGAAATATTGTTGCGGTGCCAGTTAATGATTTGGATTAAATGTTTCTATATACAGTCGTGAAGCAATTGCCAGGATAAAATGGTACTCTTGCAGTGCATGGATCATCGTGGCTGTCCTCTGATGTTGGAGGAAAAACAAGCTTCTTGGACACCTTTTTGATGTGGTAAAGGTGTTACCCCATGGTTTGAATACATTTTGTCTCTTTGCTGCAAAATGGGTTGGGAATTTTGGCTTGTAATATTTTCGTACATGGTGGTTTGAATCTTGGCAGCTTCCATTGTTTTGATGTGTTCTCCAGTATACTTTTGTTCAGTCATAGGATTGAATTACTGGTGTTGAGTAGGTCAGGATTGTATCTCCAGCACTTGTTGTCAGCAGATAGACGCACTGGTTGGGTGTCAGTCTAAGCTGTGGGAGTTGATGTGTGATATACATAGATGTTTGCTTTGAGGGTGTGGTCAAGTGCTGCAGTTTTACCTCTGTACTGTGTCAGTTTTCATTGTGCAAGGTCCCTCTGAGGGTTGATGGAAGTGTTGGCAACAAGACACTCAATCAGGTAACAACATTATGAGTGGTCTCTTGGATAAGGGAGCTGTCTAAATTGTGATCTTGTTGTCTCCAGCCATGGGAATTGTCATTGAAAAGCTGAAAAATGCAATCAGAGGAACATATTTAATGTCTACTAAAGAAATATTAATATACTTATACGTTGTATCACATTTCAGTTTATGTTAAACATGAAATATGATGTGGTTTCAGAACTATTCATGTTTTTATTCCAATATGACTTTGCAAATATTAATTTAAACACTGGTTTCGGACTTGAGTAGTCTAAAACAATTGCACAACAATGGTACTGTATTATACAGTAATGTCAGTAAATAGTTTTCAACAGATGTATGAAATATACAGTTATAGATTTTAACATGATGTTTATTAATACCCTAAATTATTTTGCAATGATACTACCTTAATCTAAATATTTGTACCTTTTTGAAACCTGCTTAGAAGTAAGTATTATTGAATTACAATAAGATGAGTAAAGAATATATGTATATATTTTAGCTGATTAGATTATCTTAATATATTATTCAATTATCTTTATTTAAAACTAAGAGGATAAGAGAAACTGATCCAAATATTATTTGTGAGGGTAGAAAGTTTGTTTGGTTAGATTCACTAACCAAACAAAGAGGTATATTACCTCATAGCAATAGGGAATGGTTTTAAGGTTAAGAATTACAAGTTTGGAAGTTCTTTGTTTTTTTTTTATTCTATCACTTTGGTGTCACTCAGAAACATGCAAAAATCATACAAGAAAAACTTTTTGAATACTGTATCCAAGATGGAACTAAGAATAAACAATATTTACATAAACTCACACATAAAACAAACTCAAAACTAGGAAATGAAATGTTTATCCATAAATGTTAATGGTCTAAATAATAGTAATAAAAGGAGAAGCCTATTTAAGTACATAAACTTATATAAACCACAAATAGTCTTTTTCCAAGAGACACACTTATTAGATAGAGATATAAACAACTTAAATATTAATAATTACACAGTACTAATAAACTCTCAATACAAAACAAAAAAAAGAGGAGTAGCTATACTACTTCGCAACTCAACTATAACACCTAAAATAATTACTACTCATCAAGATACATCAGGTATGTTTTGTCTAGTTTCAATAGAGTTAAATAAGAGACTCTATATGTTAGTAAATCTATATTGGATCCCAGGACTAGGATTAAAAACAGTTAAACAGCATTTTGAAGAGATAATTCATTTAACTAAGGGTAGCCTGATATTGGCAGGAGACTTCAACTGTATAATGAATGAAAAAGCTACAGATTCTAAATCCAAAAGAAGAAAACAACCCATCTCTAAAGCACTATCAAAATTTATAGATACATTGTATTTAAAAGATATAAATGAATTTGCAGAACCAGACTCACTAATCTTCACATTTTATTCTCATAGATATAAAACTAACTCTAGAATTGATAGAATATATGTTGCCAATGACCTAATAACAAAATTGACAAAGTCAAAATCATAAATTGTCCTTTATCTGATCATAATGCCATAGTCTTTGAGATAGAGCTTACACCATTTTATTCAAATCCCATTACTAGGATACCTTCCTATATCACAAAATTGAGAGATGTCAAAGAATTTTATGAAGAAACAATCAAAACTTTCTAGAAATAAATTACACAGAAGATATTTCAGAAATATATGTCTGGGATTCATTAAAAGCAGTTACATATGGGAAGATATTATCCTGGTACATAAATAAAAGGAAGTTATGGAATAAAGATATGCTAGACTTACAAAACAAAGCAGATAAATTGAAACTGGAAATACAAAAGGGTAATGCTACTCAAGTTCAAGAACTTACACAAATCAATAAGAAGTATACAGAATTGCTACACCATAAGATTATGATTAACTTAGAAAATATAAAAATAAACTCATACTCTACTAATTCAGCACACCTGAGATACTTAACTAATAGAACAAACAAATAATTAAATCTAAGCAAATAAAATAAATATTTATTCCCAATACTAACAAAAGAGTTACGGAACTAAATTATATTTTAGAAGCATTCAGACTCCAATTTAACATTGATAATTCCATAAATACTCAAGATACACCTACTAAGGATATAAAAAATACTTAGAAAACAATATTCATATTAAATTAACACAAGAACAAATAGACATTATAAACAAACCAATCAATATGACAGAATTAAAATCACAAATTAAAAAGCTCAAGACAAATAAAGCACCTGGCCCAGACAATATGCTACCAGAAATGTATAAATTAATACCCAATCAAGCCATATCTTTATTATTAAAAGTATATGATATAGCCAATAAAGATTTGAATATACCACCCTCTTGGAAATATTCATTGATATCCCCAATTATCAAACCAGATAAAGATGAAAAACAGTTCCTCATATAGGCCAATATCATTACTCAATATAGACTACAAGATGTTTATGGCTATATACGCAGATAGGATCAAACACTTTCTTCCTTTCTTAATTCACAAAGATCAAACAGGTTTTATTAAAGGAAGAAATACTTCAGATAATATTAAAAGAATACTAACATTAATAGATTATAGCAAACATAAAGTCCTAAATTTAAATGTAATCTCATTAGATATTAATAAAGCTTTTGATTCGGTTAACTGGAACTTTCTTTCACTAGTTTTAAAAGAATATAACTTTCCTTCTAATTTTAATAATCTTATCCAAATACTATATGAAAAATCTACTGCATATGTTAAACTGGGATCATATAGATCAGGCCCTATAACAATCAAAAGGGAACTAAACAAGGTTGCCCTTTATCACCATTGTTATTTGCATTACTCATAGAACCCTTTGCAAATCAAATCAGATCAAACAATAACATAAAGGGCATTTGTATTAATAAAATGTTAAACCTTAAAATCCAACTCTTTGCTGATGACATACTATTAACTCTCTCAGATGCAAATGAGTCTTTGAATGCTCTATTTAACTCCATGAATACATTTCAAAATATTTCAGGCTTAAAATTTAATGAAAACAAAACTAAAATTATGCCCTGTAATTGTAAAAAAAAATAATATAAACAAAAGATTTTCCAAATATATAGTAACAGAAAGTAAATTATTATATCTGGGAATAAATCTACTCAATGAATTAACAGATTCTCTAATATTTAACTATAATAAAATACTAGACAAAATAGAACAAACAATTGGTTACTGGAATAAATATATCTTTTCAACAGCAGACAGATTATATCTTATTAAAATAAACATATTTCCCAAAATATTATACTTAATACAAAATTTTTCATTGCCACCTCCCAAATATATTATTCAAAGATACAATAAACTAATTTAAAATGTTCTATGGTTTCCAAGTAAACCCTGTATAGCCTTAAATAAACATTTGCCAGATTGGGAAGATGGTGGAATTAATTTACCGGATATTGATTTATATATTACCTCATCTGTTATTAAAAACATAACACTATGGTTAAATAATTCATACACACCTATATGGAAACAAGCCCATGAGCAGATTTACATAGAAATCAATTATAATCACATACAAGACAACTTAACAGTAATACCATCACCCCTTATATGGATGTTAAAAGATTATTTTTTAGGGAAAAGAAATAATATTAATAAATTGCCATCAAACTATGTAAGCTCTACACTTTCAGTGTTCAGAACATATATAAACAAAATACCAAATATTAATTCTTGGATTTTTCTTATTTTCCTATAGCTTTTACACCAAATATTCTAGATACATTCCAAATATCTAAAATAAATATACTTAAAGAAGAAACATTACTCTTTTGGCATCAACTTATAGAGAAAGGGAAAATTCTAACAAAGGAACAGATAATTTATAATTATAATATAAATAAAGACAATTGGCTGTTTTTACAAAATCTAAGGCATTTTCTTATAAATAAAATAAAACAAATGCAACCTTCAGTTAGACATGAAGCTACAAAACTCATTGAATACCTTATTCTTATCACAAAACAGCCTTATCAGGGTACAGGTTATTTGTCTAATATCTATAAAATTGTTAAAAAAACAAAAAAACTATCATGAAAAATCATACTGGGATTATTATACTTTAATAAATAACCATCCTCCAGTTGAAGAAGAAAAAAGTAATATTCTAAAATCTTCCAAATTTTCTACATTATCAAAATACTGGCAATTATTCACTTGGAGATATCTACATAGAAGTTTCTATACACCACATAGGTTAGCCAACATGTATTCTATTGAAGATCAATGTTGGAGATGCCATACCAAGATAAAAGCAGATTGGCAGCATGTTTTTATGAATGTATATGTCTCAATATGTACTGGAAATCCATTAATTATTTTTTCAGACTGTTTATAATGATAATTTTCAATTAACAAAGTCTTTAATTTTATTCAACTCTCCTATTCCAAACTGTGTACCAAAAAGACACTAAAATTCTATGGTCACTATTGGCTATTTCACGTAAAATCATAACTATACACTGGAAAAATGAGGCTTAGCACGTTCAAGGAATTTGAGACTTTAACAACAACAGTTGCTCACATGGAAATATTAACAGTGAAGAACATAACTAAAAGATCTACTTCTTACTATTACTCTTGGATGAAAGTACTGGAAATACTTGAAAATATCGAAGAAGATATATCATCTTATGTTTCTAACTTTATATAATATAGAATGTCAATGTTATTTGCATAGACACCAATGTAAATAGTTATATAATGGTTTGAAGTTAGTAATGTTTTAGAATTGTAAATATGCTATTTATCTTTATTTCATGTAATGTTTAAGACATCTTATTTGAAATAATAAAAAAAAATATTTAGTGAAAAAAAAATCTGCTAGTATCAGAAAGCTGTTGGCAAGATTATCAATGCAAGAAACTTCACAATGAATCTTTGTTTGAAATAGAAGTAAGGTCTTATTATCTGTTACTTTCTTTTATATGGAAACAGCTTAATGTAAAAATTTCATTAAGGGTGACCATTTCTGATAGCCACCTACACATAAGATTCATAGGGGATTTTTTTATAAAGGTAAACATGTTCACATTACTTAGTTTGTATTTTTTATATTGTAAGACAAGCTTTTAAGTGCAATGAGTAGGCAAAAGCAAAGTATGATGCTAAAGAATATGTTTATTATATTGTTTACAATTTTAACAAACCACAGTACTATGAAGAAGCAGTTTTTGTTTCAAGATGTTCTTGTTTTGTGAGGTTCATGATGTCTTTTACTTTATAATTATCATTATTTAAATGTTTCTAAAATTAGGTTTAAAGCTGGATTTAAACAAATGAATATAGATTGTGTCAAAGTTTATCATTATTGCTTGCTGCAAAAAGGAGTATTGTTAGGTGTGTAAAGAAATGTTATATTGATGAGCACTTTGACTAGCAATTACTCAATTGCATGAATTGACCATATGGATTATATGTTAATATTGAAAACATAGAATCTATTTATTTATTTATGTATTTATTTATTCATTCATTCACTTTGGTAACCGGGGTAGAACACTGATCCAAGAGGATCTACAGTACTTCAGTCTCGGCCCAGACAAATAAATGACAGTAGACAAGCAAGTTAACAAAAAGTATTATGAATACAAACAAAACGCTGTGTGAAGATAGAAGTAAATCAACAACCGTAATAAGAATACTAATCATAATGAAGGGTACAGTACAGTGGGCAATAGGAAGGGATGCTTAGAGTAAGCAGAGAAGAAAAAGAAAGTGAAAGAGTGAATGGATAGAACACAGAGAGTAAAAGATAGTCGAAATTAACCTTTTTTTAGTTTGTATACTCTACAAACTCGGACAGATATCTTAGATAGCTTCAAAATTAATTGAATGTGAGGTATGTTGCAAAATGTGAATTTTTTTTGAATATTCTATATATCCAGATAAATATCTCAGATATCATCAAAATCCGTTCAATGAAAGTTGTGTCACAAAATCTGAATGTATATTAATATCTATATTTAATCTATCTATGTTTATATGTGTGTGTGCAACTCAAATTATAGCATGCACATTTGGTAGAAAAGCTTTTTGAGTGTAAAAAAAAAAAAGAATGCATAGGTGATTGAATGCTCATTTGTACTGAATCACATATGGATGAATAATGAATATATATTTTTTTATAGTTCAGGTACCCAGGAGTGTGCAGGGAAATACATGTTTCAAGGAAAATGTGGTGGTTGTGAAGATGTGCAAGACTGTGTTATAACAGTTGTTGTGAATATCAGGTGATTGTGGGTTAGTGTTAGAGTAAGAGTTAGGCAAGGGGACAGAGTGAATGTTGTGCATGTTTGCTGTTGTCTATGTTCAGTGTCCTTTTGTCTTGTATAGCAGTCATGTAAGGGAAAAGGCTTTAGAAATGTAATGTGTAGGCTTAGGGTTAGAGTCAGGGTTAGTGTTATGGTGTTATGGTCAGGGTTAGCACACATGGGTAAGATGGTGGAGGGGGCAAAGCCTGCCATTATGCTGTATTATTCTCCTTGTGGACTATCCAAGATACCTGTGGCAGTATTGCAACTATACCTAAATGACCTCCGTGGCAGTCATACT
>NC_056729.1:200442622-200462622 GCF_019279795.1 Protopterus annectens | reverse complement strand
CTGCGAACTTAGTCAGCGACAGTCCTTCCGTGTTGGCCTGTACCTCCAAGAAATATATACCGAACAAGAGAGGTCCCAGGACTGAGCCTTGGGGGACGCCATTTGTAACTGGTTTGGAGTCTGACATGGCTCCAGCAATTCTAACCATGTGGGTTCTGTCCTTAAGCCAGTTTGCAACCCATCTAGTGACATAGGGGTTTATATTTAAGCTGGTGAGCTTATCTATAATGCCCGACTGGGGTATTGTATCGAAGGCTTTTGCTAGGTCCAGGTAGGCTGTGTGGACCACCTTCCCCTCGTCAATGGCCTTGGTGACTGTTTCAAAGAAATCAAGCAGGTTTAAGAGGCAGGATCTGCCCTTAACAAATCCGAACTGGGTAGGATCCAGTGTCTGTAGGTCCCCAATATCTTTATTTATGAGGTCCATGATGATCCTTTCCATAGCTTTGCAAACCAAGCTAGTCAGGCTTATGGGGCGATAGTTTCAAGGATCCATTGAGGCACCACCTTTGTGGAGAGGGACCACTGTTGCTGTATGCCACTCTTTGGGTACATATCCTGTAGTAAGGCTGAGATTGATCAGTAGATTTATGTTTGGGTTTAGCTCTTCTTGGAGTTCATGTAGGACGCAGCCCGGGACACCGTCTGGTCCCACTGATGCTGTGTCTTTTGCTTTGGAGAGGGCAGCTCTTACCTGAGCATCTGAGATGTCAGGAGGGCAGCACTCTGCTGGGATAAATATTTGCCCTTTTGGTGGGGAGTGGGGGGGGGGAGTTTGCACTGAACCTGTCAGCTAGGATGTTGGCAATGTCTGTGGGTTTGGTGTATTTTTTGCCATTTTGGATTAATTCTGAGCATATCTGGGAATTCCCACCCAGGTTCCTAACATAACTAAAGAAGGCCTTGTGATTATCCTTAGTGTCCTGTGCAATTTTTCTCTCGAAGCTGGCCTTAGACGATTTTATGAGTGCCCGTAGTTTTTTGCTAATACTGATCAGAGATGCCTTCCCTTTTTGGGATTTTTGCTCTATCATGTAGTAGCTTCCTCCTTCTATTGTATAGTTTGTTTATGGCTGGGGTCCACCAGACAGGATGTCTGCCTTTGGAGGATTGGGTCTTGGTTTTATTTGGGATTGCATGATCCATGCATTCCTGAAGGTGTTCATAGAATGCGTTTATAAAGGATTCTGCGGTTTGGGCTATATTTTTCACAGGCCCGGGGGCTTTGAAGGATTCCACCTCGGTTTTGAGGAGTGTGAAATTTGCTTTAGAGAAGTTTTTCACTGTGGTTTTCAGGGCAGGGCGTGGAGTCAGGATGTGAATATCCAGTGAGATTAGTTTATGGTCTGATCTTACCAGTGAGGGATACACTTCTGGTCTGGAGCATAGAGTCCCCATGTTGGTGATGATCAGGTCCAGTATGTTTTCCCCTCTTGTGGGAGTGGTAACAAGTTGTTCCATAGCATTTGAGTTTATAAATTCTAGAAACCTTTGGGCTAGGGTGTTGGAGCTAGAGTAATGCTCCCAGTCTATGTTTGGGTAGTTGAAGTCACCCAATATAATGGTGTTTGGAGAGACCTTCATATTTTCCAGTGTTCTCAGGAAGGCCGAGTGGGGTTCCTGGGTTTGGGAGGGTGGTCTGTAGCAGACTATAAACTGGAAGGCAGTTTTACCCACTGTTAGTTGCACATGGATAGTCTCTGATGCTTCATGCTGTGCCACCAACCTGGAGGTGTGGGTATCTTTGACGAATATTGATACTCCCCCTCCTTTTGTAGTACGGTCCAAGTTTTGGGGATGAAAAGCATGGTATGAGGTATAACCTGGTAGTGCTGGGGTGCTCTCGGGAGCCTTGAACCAGGTTTTGGTTACTGCACAGATATCGATGTTCTCCATGCTAAGGAGAGTTTCAAGTGCATGCATCTTGAGGTTTAGACGTCTGGCATTGAGTAGCATTACTCTTAGTTTCTTATCCATTGTGATACCTATGGAGGTGGGTTTGTCTTTTGAGCCTTGCCTAAAAAAGGCACTATGGGGGTAGCAAGAGCCTTTGCCAATATCCAAAAGCTCAGGGGTGACAGGTGCAAGCCGTCCCTAGTGAAGCATCGTGGCTTGTCGAGCATGTCATCCCAGGCTGACAGGCATTGGATCCCCTTTGAATGACACCAATACTTAAGCCAATTGTTGAACTTGATCATCTTGTCTTCATATTGTGGCATCATTCTTGGTGAGGGTAAGATGCTACTCAAGGTCAGGGTCATACAGGCCTGGGCTACATGCTCAGAGAGCTCCTCTATGTCTCTTTTCATGTAGTCCAGGGAGGTACGTCTCAGGTCATTAACACCAGCATGGACAATGACTGAGTCATATTTGTACTTGCCTTGGAGTGACCTGAGTGCTTGTGTTATGTGGCAGATCCTAGCGCCCGACAGGCAGCTCACTGTGACCTTCTCCTTTTTCAGCCTGGTGAGCGGGACGTCAGTGTGTCTGATGATAGAGTCACCTATTACAAGTGTATCAAGTGTGTTATTTAGCCTTAAGGGCTGTGACTGTTCAGCACACTGGCTTTGTGAGCTATGTGTTGCACAAGTTTTGTTTTGGGGTAGCGGTTGCTTGGGTGTCTGCTTTGGAGGTCTCTGCTGCTTAGGCAGATTTTTATTTAAAGCCTCCGAGTATGTTTTTGTGTGTTTATGCATTTGGTTTGCTGTCGTGGTAGGTCTATGTGAGATTGGAATTGTAGTGAGTGTGGTTTCCTTCTCCTCCTGACTGGTTTCGCCAGTACTGAGTTGAGAGAGCTTAGCCTCCAGTATGGCTATATGGTTGCATCTCTCACATGTGTTGGAATTTGTTGGGAAGAGGAGAGGGTTGTCTGTGTACATGAGGCAGTTGTAACATTGCCTCAAGATTCCAAGATTCACCAGCTGGACCGGAGAGGAGATTGACAACTGACCTTTGGACATGCTAGAATAGTATTGGGAATTCCTTTATAATTGAAAAAAAGGGCCAAAGGGGAATGAGGTACTCAAGGGGAGTTTGTGAGGGTGTAGTGCTTTTAATATTTTAGTGCTGACTTATATAATTGCTTTAGTGAGCAAGTGCCAGGTAACTTAAATGCAATGTGTTTCAGGTAACTTAAATGCAAAAATGACAAACAGTAACTTTCTTTCAAGTGAAACAAGGAAATAAGTACAGTAAGGAATGCAGATATCACTAGGGATCCACAGAAGTGCTGAAAAGCCACGTTTTAGGTGGAATTAGCGTTTCAGGGAAATAAGCAAACAAACAAACAAGCAGCATACAAATAAAGCTAGATTCAGCAGGCCTGGATCTAGACTATGCTACAGCAAACAAGGTGTACCAATTTCAGTAAGAAACAGTTCAAATATGCAGGCACTATAAGCCTTTAAACAGAAATTCCCAGCTCAGAGGGTCAGAGTCCAGCCTCTCCTCCCACAAGAGTGCAGACCACAAACCTTCTTAATGTAAAATAACTGGCCTGAAGCCCAAGTGCTTAAACCAGAACTAATACACTTTTAGAATAACAGACATTGAGCCCTCAATCAGCAGTTCCCAACTTAGAAGGATGTAAGCTACCTGTTCTGCCACTACAGTGCAGACCACAAACCTTCTTAATGTAAAACAACTGGCGTGAAGCCCAAGTGCTTAAACCAGAATTAATACACTTTTAGAATAACAGACACTGAGCCCTCAATCAGCAGTTCCCAACTTAGAAGGATGTAAGCTACCTGTCCTGCCACCACAGTGCAGGCCACAAACCTTCCTAATGTAAAACAACTGGTCTGAAGCCCAAGTGCTTAATCCAAAAGACTTAGAATGATAGCTACACTTTAATCAAGTTACTACCAAGCAGTAATAAATACAACTGAATACTTTAAAGAATGCCTGGATTAGTGCTCAGGTTATACAAACAAAGCTAGATTCTGCAGGCCTGGATCTAGTCTATCCTACAGCAAACAAGGTATACCAATTTCAGTAAGAAGCAGTTTAGATATGCAGGCACTATAAGCCTTTAACCAGAAATTCCCAGCTAGAAGGGCAGAGTCCAGCCTCTCCTTCCACAAGAGTGCAGACCACAAACCCTTTTAATGTAAAATAACTGGCCTGAAGCCCAAGTGCTTAAAACAGAATTAATGCACTTTTAGAATAACAGACACTGAGCCCTCAATCAGCAGTTCCAAACTTAGAAGGATGTAAGCTACCTGCCCTGCCACCACAGTGCAGACCACAAACCTTCCTAATGTAAAACAACTGGTCTGAAGCCCAAGTGCTTAAACTAAAAAGCTTATAATGAGTTACACCAAGCAGTAATAAATACAACTGAGTACTTTTAAGATGACGCAAAAACAAAATAAAGTAGGAAGAAACACAAATACAGTAAAAGCAGATTTTTTTTTTTTTTTGAGTGAGCAAATGAGATGGGCCCAGGAGTTACAGGACAGAAACAAGTGCAAATGCAGGCCTTCAAATCAGAAAGTTGAGGGAGATGGAAGACCGCCCAAATGGCCAATAACTACAAATTCTGGGTCAGAACCACTCCTTATGTGGTAGACAGGTTACCTAGTGCTTACTACTCCCACTGATAAGCTAGATGGCTTCCCTCCAACACAGAAAGGCTTTGGGGGCTCAGAAGCTTACAAATAGTCCTGGCTACAGCAAATCTTTATCTGGAACACTAATTACAGGAAAGGTAGGAAACAGGCTTACAATTTTTTTTTTCAGAAAAGTAGCAAAAACAGTAGTAAAAACAATTCACATGCAGTACAAGCTGGCACACTTGAGTATGTAGCAATATTAGTCCACACACAGTTTGAAAAAATGTAATTAAATTAAAAAGGACTAAAAGCAAGTGCAGAAAGGGTTTATTAGGTAGAATGCGGTAAAGAGATGGGACTGGGGGAGTGTCCTAGATCAAATCTACAGTGGGGCAGGCACTGCAAAAGCCACCAAATTTAAACTACTACCAGAACAGGGAGGGGGGGTGGGGAATAGTTTCAACAGAGATGTGAGGAATCAGAGTGCAAATTATAAAACCCAAAAAATATATACTGATCTCTGTATATTTGCAGAACACTAAGACAACAGATATCTAAGCAACAATTTAGCTGTATAATACAGAATAATGCAGAAAAATATACTCAGCTCTATACATCTGCCGAAAGTCTTGTAAGGCTGTTCCACTTTAAATGCAGACTGCTGCTATTAACAGTTCAAATTAAGGGAACCTTGAGTTAACAACACACAAGCAATAGAAACCACAATGAGGGGGGTGGGGAAGAAAGTTTCAACAGAGATGTGAGGAATCAGAGTGCAAATTATAAAACCCAAAAAATATATACTGATCTCTGTATTTGCAGAACACTAAGACAACAGATATCTAAGCAACAATTTAGCTGTATAATACAGAATAATGCAGAAAAATATACTCAGCTCTATATATCTGCAGAAAGTCTTGTAAGGCTGTTCCACTTTAAATGCAGACTGCTGCTATTAACAGTTCAAATTAAGGGAACCTTGAGTTAACAACACACAAGCAATAGAAACCACAATGAGGGGGTGGGAAGAAAGTTTCAACAGAGATGTGAGGAATCAGAGTGCAAATTATAAAACCCAAAAATATATACTGATCTCTGTATATTTGCAGAACACTAAGACAACAGATATCTAAGCAACAATTTAGCTCTATAATACAGAATAATGTAGAAAAATATACTCAGTTCTATATATCTGCAGAAAGTCTTGTAAGGCTGTTCCACTTTAAATGCAGACTGCTGCTATTAACAGTTCAAATTAAGGGAACCTTGAGTTAACAACACACAAGCAATAGAAACCACAATGAGGGGGGTGGGGAAGAAAGTTTCAACAGAGATGTGAGGAATCAGAGTGCAAATTATAAAACCCAAAAAATATATACTGATCTCTGTATATTTGCAGAACACTAAGACAGCAGATAGCTAAGCAAAAATTTAGCTCTATAATACAGAATAATGCAGAAAAATATACTCAGCTCTATCTATCTGCAGAACGTCTTGTAAGGCTGTAGATCTTACATATAGGTATGTAAAAACTAGAAAACTAGCACATTTCTCATACTTTAACATCTAAACTGGTAATACTACACTTTTGTATTAGTACATAGTGTCAGACATAGCTATGTGAACATATGTCAATCGAAAAACTCGTTGAGCTAGGCCCAGTTTCTAGCATAATGTATACCATGTTGCTTGAGGAACATCCAGTATAATACTAGGTAGTAATAACAAGAATTTCAGTACAACTGATGTATGACAACAACCACTATAATACTAACCCTCTCTGCAGAGAAGTCAGTAGTGTCCATCCATAACAACAGTAGGGGAATAGAAAACAGGAGTTGTGGGAATAACAGTTAGGTGCAGTTTTAAATTATATAGCAGAGAAGCAATTTCAGAGGGATGAAGTGTAAAAATCTACAGAGGCTAAAATGTAGCTATGTGGAGAAAGTATCAGCTCTCCAATATTATCACACTGTTTTAATAATGGGACACCAAACAGCTCCCATGATGCTTTGAGGTAATGACTGGGAGCATACACGGTATGGATAAGTAGGTGATCAGAAAGCTGCAAGCCACAGGACAAGTGGAAATGTGCCTGGATGTGAAGGAATTCCCATCAAAAGAGGACAAGTATAGTATAAATCACCCTCCCCCATTAAATTAAAAATACCTACAATAAATCATGGCAGCGAAAGTTATGAGTTATCAGCAGCCGAGCTCAGTTTAACAAGTAAATGAACTGCCAAGCAGTACTCTAAAAGTAGCACTTAAATAATAAGATGCAATATAAACAAAAGGTAGAAAGTATTTTTTTCATAAAAGCAGGGGAAGGACTACATACATAGAACCTGGTGAGCGGGTGCTCACCTTCCTGATAATTTACATTCAGAGTAGGTGAATGTCCTCAGAGAATATTAAGAACCTTATCATATGATGTTGATTTTATTTATTAAGCTAGTTAAAGTAGCCAGTGAATTTGTCAGCATATAAGTACCTACTGATATTTTTATGGGACAGACTTTCCAACACAATAGTTGCAGTCAATACAGCCAGGAAGAATACATTGGGGACACACTTTGTAGCTTTTTCAACAGGCACTGAGACTTTTATGGATGTCATGCATCTGTGGTAGGGATGGAAGGCAGCCAATGTTTCTGTGTGGTGGGCTTTCCAACACCATATTTGCAGTGAGGACAGCTGAGAAGAAAATGTCCAGACCACACTCTGTTGCTTTTTCAACAGGCTCTAAGACTTTTTTATGGATGTCATGCAACTGTGGCAGTGAAGGAAGGCTATAATATTCAGCATTTGCCTTGTCCAATTGTATTGCATTATACTATTGCTGCAGTCTCGTACAAAGATGATGATCTATTTTTGAAATCAATTTCCTCAAAGACCTACCCAGTATCTATGCAATAAAGCATGGCAATAATCCCTAATACGTTCCTCAAAAGGGTAAACTAATAACTTGTCCTTTTCTAAAACTCAACCAGCTTTGTTCTAAATAAAGGACAAAATAATTAAGTAATATAAATAAACTGCTCTGAAGTCTCTTTCAACGTATCCGTCTAACTGTGAATTTTCAAATTAATTTTTATGTATAGTTTTGTCTATTATGTATAAAGCAATTAAAATTAAATGCTTGTTTGTTGTCTAACCCTTCACTTTACCATTGTCCAATTGCCTTTAATTTTATTTGCAGAAATACATCTTTTCTTAAGTGTCGAGTCAAACAGTATGGTTATAACTTTGGAGATAGCGTGTCATGAAATGGAGTTCTTCAAGCAGTTGGAGGGACTGATGACCTAGATATTTAAGTTAAACACCTTTAGATCATCTCTGTCTATCACATGACCTCATGGGTCTGAAGGCATCATAACTCTGTAGCCTTGCATCCCACCAATATCAGAAAAAGTGAGATCAGTGTTCTAGTCACTACCTTCCAGAACCACAGACAGTCACTATAGATTAAGCATAACATCCAAGAATTGACAGATTTTAAATAATTCATAAGTTATATGGTTCCCCAAGGGGGAAAAAAAGCACTAAAGCTGGTGATTACTGCTTGTGTGAGGTTTGATGAGGTGCAATTAGACAACCACTCCTCATATCAGCTAATTAATGAAAGTGGTGGAATTAAAATTGAGTGCATCTCCAAAACTGATTTAAATGAATGTAGTTTCATTAAGCAATAAATTCTGAAATTAAATTTTCTGAAAAAAAATGACTCATATGGAGGAAAGAGAACAATTTACCCCTACCATATTTATAATTACCTCTGTGGTCATCAGTCCTTGCGAAAGATTGTTAAACTGCAAACTTGCTTTATGCAATTTTGCTCATAATCAGCTTATAAAATTGTATTCCAGGAATTATAAATTGTACAAATGTCAGACATTCCAAAAATTAAGATGCATGAAAAGAGAATATTTTCCTCCTCTTCATTTAACTCTATATAGGCTGCATGGAGCCTGAATCTAGAATGAAAACATGTTGCTATATAATACAAGAAGTTGTTAGACTTTATGAAATGGTATATGTCCAAAATAATCAATATGCTCAATTTGGCAACAGGTCTAACTGAACAGATATTTTGACACTTTTTACAAGAAACATGACTGGACTGGTGTCATAAATTATACATGGATTATGACAATATGGTAGAAGGACATAGGCAGCAGCCAGCACTGTTCATATTTTTGATTACTTACGAATACTGCAGTTTGCATGGACATTATGAGATCTGGCTAACTAAAAAGTGCTATAACAGATAAAAAGCAGAGTGTTTGACCATTCTGACTTCATGTATTTACTTATGTACTGCAAGACTCTCAAAATAAAACAATGTATAACATATAGAATATTCTCAAACACTCATAGTCAACACTTTATGTTCAAACAACTGTCTATCAGGGTGAAACAAAAGCAATGACCTTGTCATGTAACCTGGTGCAGAATTTGGCAAATGCGGTTATTAAAAGAATTTATAACCTATTTGATACCACTTGAGTGGATACAGTTTTTTGACAGGAAAAGCATCTATAGCACTAGCACTGCAGGGAATAAACTTCACATCATGTAGAGTCATGGCAAAAACTATTCTCAGTAACAGATTGCTTATTTGATGATATTTAGCTCGAAAGCTCAAGAAGCTACGTTGTTATACGTATTTCAATATGTTTTGTATTCTATCCTTTATATCCATGCCTGATGTGTAATCTTCACAAAGAAGTACTTAATGGATGAAATAGCACTCACTACTGGCAGAAGATTCAAAAGATGCACTTCTGAATTGGCTGGTGATTCTAAAATGGATGATGGCTCCTTAAAGATGTGCATGCAAATTTTAATTGTTTAAATGACTCTTAGTTTAACAGTAATTTATATGCCAGTGCATATATAACTGGTTTGTATTCTGCTGCAGATTATTATCTCTTGCCATTGCTGTATAAAGAAATGTAACACATTTTAAAAGGCATTCAAACACTTCATAGCTGTCTTTTTTGTGCACATTTGACATGCCAAGATAGCCTCGAGGGAACTTTAAGCTCTGTGATATTTTTCATTTCAACCATCCAGCTGTCTTGGCAACACACTGTAAAGTTATCACCAGTACATCCTCTGTGGAAAGTGATAGGCTTATTAAACTTCTGTTAAATTTCACATAACTTGAAAAAAATATGTACATAGTGTTCAGAAAGCCTGAATTATGATTTCCTTATATTTCCTTATAGTCTGCGTCCCAGAACTTGTGAAGCCACTTTGAACACAACTTGTGCTGATAGATATAAATGTTTCACGATACCCTGATAAATAACTGCATATGCTATATCAGCATAACAATTTCCTTTTCTGAGACAGAATGTCATGTCAGAAATGTTAGAAGATTTATTTGACTGAATAAGCAAGAAAGAGCACTTAAAAGGTTTAATACTATCTTTACAGAGAGTTCCAAAATAATTTGCTGAAGTAATATACAAAATATATAAAACACTACAATGGAGTCTAATTATTGCATATTGTGGAACGAACAGAGACATTACATAGCATGAAAGTTTATAAAAAATGAGGTGTTGACCGTATCATTGTCCTTTAATGATAAATGTTAAAAGTCATACAGAATTTAGGGACAATCTTGTCTTTACAGACATTTTAATCATACAGAAGTGTTCCACTCCAAGAAGGTTTAAAAAGGATAAGACAAGCTATTAAACTGAACAAAATGTTAACAGCATGACAGACTACATCTCCTACAAACAAATGTTCAGCTCATTGTCTAACATAGTGAAGTCATGTACTGGCAAGTAGAAATAGGACAATATACACGACTATAGATAAAAAGGGGACCCAAATGACTTTTGCTTTTGGCATTACAAATTAATGATGAGGTAAATGAAATGTAAAGATTCAGAAGTGAATCAAAAGTATTGAGAAAAAAAAGATATCCTGCACTAACAACTGCAGCTAAGGCCTTATTTGGAGCAGTGTTTCATGTCTTTCTGTTTTGCAGAGATCCTTGTGAATCAAAAGGTTAAGACTAAGGTACATCTGAAAAGAGGCCTTTAACTCAAAGTATCTAAATTCATACACACGTAATGAGGGATTGTTCTTGGTAGTTCACCACAAATGGCATATCAGTGATGTTTCATAATTTCACAAATGTATCAGTCATTCTTTGACACCTTTTTAATGACCCATCTCCAATTGCTTTGCAAGGATATCTAAAGATGTTTTGTGCACTGTTCAGAAAATGCAGAAATAGCCTATCCATCAAGCTCTCTTTAGCACAAGCAATATATTCTGTTGTAAAGAAATGTAAAATGACAAAAGTGGGTTTGCTCAAGACATATTAATCTTGCTTCTGAAGGGCATTGCACTTGACAGGCAAAAACATTTATAATTACATTGTGTTTATTATACACATTGTTTTTCTGTTTAACATTAATTTCTGTGTTGAATCTGATGATGTAATTGATTTTTTTATGCAGTGATGCCTTACAGTTTCAGCATGTTCTGGCAGTATGTACCCCAGAGTAAGAGGTGTTACATATGACTAACTTTAATTAATTCTGAAGTCTCTATAGTGTAGGAAGCCTATTGACTCATAATACATAGTTTCAAAGAGATATGGGTTGTTTATCTGTGGTTTACTTCATCAAAACAGCTTCCATGTCTGGCTGATGAAATGTGGAATTGGGCATTACTTTTTTTTACTGTGAGAGAGTTTTCTCCTGCATCGCCATTCTCTTCCTGAACTCTTTCCTCAATATCACAAGATATCCAGTCTTCATGCCAAGATATATTTCCCATTAGTGACTTAACATTCAGATCAGAACTCTTTCAGAGTAAACTTGTTTACATGGCATGCATACCTCTTATATTTTTGCACTGCTGTTGTGCTGACATTTTAAGTTTAAAGTTAATAAAAATGACACTATTTAGAAAATTCATGTATCATGATTGTTCTTTCTTTCCAGGTACCAGTCATGATTATATAATATGAGAAAGGGAAACAGTCTATATTGTCCTGGTCTCTTCTCCTGTATGCTAGTTGAGTGGGAGATGACTAACTGGAGGGCATAGAAAGTTAGAGACTTGAGAACAAGCAGTAAGTCATTGCATGTGCCAATCAAACACCTGGGGAAGTGTGGCTTAGATAGGAAGGGATGGTCTGGAAAATTATGTCACATAGGCAGGTCTGTTTGTCTTTCAGGGCTCTTCATTCAGTATCCAGTAACAACAACAGTACTATTCCTTCCCCCATTGGAAATCCACTTGGCTAGTTGGAAGTTTTCAGCTAGGTAGTTTCTTGGGAGATGCTAGTTTTTCCTTGGTTTCATAGAGGAGGGCACCAGTTTGTTTATCCTTGTCTCTGGAGTGTGTGATGTATGATTTAGTCCCACATCTGATGGGCTGATGCCAATGAAGATTTTTAGAGGATAGCTCCTAACTCCTAGACTGGTACCCCACACAGGTTTAATGATGCTCTTCCCTTGGTGATGATGGAACACTGAATATGTAGATGGGAATTAAATTAGTAGACTTAGGGCAGAAAATGCCTCCCCATACTAGAAGGCAAAGCATGCATCCATATGGCATTGTGGACATTTTATATAGGGAAAGTTATGCTTCCTGACCAGTCAGGATAAAAGTATGACCTTCTGTGAGTTACCATGACTGTGAAGGGTGAAAGATATACTCCCTGAGCAGTTCCCCTGCTGGGTATACTGCTGAGCTGAGCTTTAGCTTTCTCAGTCTTAATTATGCATGTCTGAGTTGGTAAGGCTGGGGTTAACTGTGGAACAAAGCAGTATCTGATACAGGTTACACAATGTATGGCAGGGAGCTTAATGTCCTCAGATGAACTGGAGTATAAACAACTTTTATCATGCACAGTTGGTTTTGTATGCTAACGATAAGATAATGTGGTCCAAAATACTGTTGTTAGATGCACATAAGATGTAATTGGATTGTTTAGGAATGTCTAAAGAAGAATTGCTAGGAATGGATAAGATTTATTGTAAATGGCGAAACAACGACTAACTCTACAAATAAATTGCTCTGCCTAATAAACACACATTCAAGAATATATTCAGATGTGTTTGTATATTTATCAGGTGAAGTCTAGGATGATAAGCAAAAGAACCTCACAGTATGATGTTTTTAAGTGCCTTAAACAACTTGCTTCAAATACGTTTGTATGATATGTATATATCAATATATATATATATATATATATATATATATATATATATATATATATATATATATATATATATATATATATATATATATATATATATATATATATTTTTTATACATGTAATAAACATACATGTGCATGTGTGTATGTGTGCACGTGGTACCTTTCCAGCATCCAATAATAATGCATCAGATAATAATTTGGCCTCACTGTTTTTCTTGATAGTTAACACTGCATTATCTAAGTGTCTTACGGTTCATAGGTTCATAGCTGATTATTAGGCTAATGAACTCAGTTAGATTTTTTAAACCTAGCCATGCTTCCCAAATTAATCTGACAAGTTTTGCTATGCTAGGGTTATTTTAAGGGCTCTATATTAGCTTGGGTATGGGTTGGTCAAACATTTACAGACTGCAGATATCAAACAGAAATGTACATGTCATACTAGGGATAAACTTCCCTTTCCTCATCCAATGGCCCAAGTTCCACTTGAATTCCATTAGGGAATAATTGTACTTCATATGGATGGGAAGCTTGTTCCAGAAATAGGGTAGTCTCTGAGATGCATAACTGTCCTCCAGCATGTCATATTTATGTTGCAGATGAGGTTTAGGCGCCTAGATCAGGTACTTCTGATGCTATTTGTTTTGTAGATGTGTAAAATGTCCATCAGATAAGAATCAGAGGATGCTTTGTAGGCCAAGCATAGATCACTTCTCAACAGTCTGTAGGAGAATGAGTACAGGGATAGAGTCGTGAAGTGATCCATGCAGGGCATGTTGTTTATGTACTATATTATTTTTGTGAGAAGCCTCAGAGGATGCTCTTGTTGTTGCATGTGCCATATCAGATACATATCAAAGAGGGTTTGCACACATTGATTGGTCTGATGAGGGGGAAATATAGATTGATTTCCTTACTGCCATAGACACATAATTGTGAAAGGCCAGCAACAAGCCTTGTGGAATTCCAGCAGTGGCTAGATTTTTTTGTTGTGGTAGAATCCCCTATCCTTACTTCTTGAGTCTATGTTTGATCTAGCTGGCTAAACAATGGGTGACACTAGGGTTTATACATAAATTAGTGAGTTTTGTCCTTATTCTTTGCTTTGGTGACCTTAAAGAAGACATCCATCAGGTTTAGTAAGCATGATCTGTCCTTTTCAAAGCCATATTGAACTGGATCTAGTGCCTGGAGATGTTCTATGTCATTGTTTATCATTTCCATTGTACACCCGAATTTCTACTGTATATATCCCTATGGTGTAGAATTTTACAGAATGTCCAAATATTTGTCTCATACCGTTGGTCTGTTCCTCATAAAATTTTTATTTTGCTGGCAATTCATTAACAGTTTGTGTCCATAAATAGTGACAGATATAGCTTCATAGGTTCATAGGTGTGTACTAGGCTAATGGCCCTGGGGCCTTTACCAGCTTAGCCATCGGATTACCCTGGCATAGTGCCACCTGACCTTAGTTCCCAGTGCCTCTATCGAGTAGAGCCACTGGAGTTATCATCGGGGTGAATTTTCTGTTACCCATCCACTCATCAAGATTTCTCTTGAAGAGGGTCAGCGAGGTGCTTTGCTTGACATGTATGGGAAGTCTGTTCCATAGCATGGGCAGTCTTTGGGTTATGAATCTGTCCCTCCAGCATGTTCTGCTAATTGTGGTAATGAGGTTGAGGTCTCACGAGTGTGTGGTGTGGAGGGATTGGGATTTCTTTAGATGTAGCATTTCTAACAGAGCTGGGTCAGACATGACTTTGTAAGTCAAGCAGAGATCGCCTCTAAGTAGGCGATATGAGACAGAGAATAGTTGGAGGTTTTTGAGCCTGTCCATATAGGCCAAGTGTTTAAGGCCTAGGATCCTCTTTGTGAGGTACTTTTGTGCCCTTTCCAGTTGTTGCAGGTGTCTAGTGAGGTACATGCCAAATGGGGATGATTGGCCTAATGAGGGAAGAGTAGAGGGAGACAATGACCTCTTTCTTCCTGGAAGCAAAACCCTTAGTAATGAGATGTGCCACATATAAAGACTTTCTGACCACAATGGTAATGTGGTGATCAAAAAAGAGGTTGCTGACAATCTGTGTTCCCAGATCTCTTATAGCACCTTCTGTATTCAGTGGACTACCGTCAATGTGGTAATTCATGGAAACCGGGTTTTTCCCAAAGGGGATGATGGCACATTTTTTGGCATTGAGCTTAACTGAGATTTAGTCATTGTATTATTCAAAGCATATATCTGTATGACTGTATGACAGGTGATCAAATGATATCAAAGTCAACATTTGTTTGGTTTACTGAAGCAGGTGGTCAACAGGTGTGTAAGATCGACAATCCCCAGGTAGGGAAATACTCCCTTTCCTCAGAGACTGTGTGATCTTGTAGTTAGTATATATAATAATCGTGGGGTGTGGGTATTCAGGGGTGCTTGCCCCTGGGTAAAAAATACTCTCTTCTGTTTTTGCATGTTCTGAGAACTAGCCTTGAACCACAAGCTGTAGTGTTTCAATGACTGGTTTGTCGAAGTAAGTGTGCAGACATTTACTACATTGACATTTGAGTGGATCATCTAGTAATAGAAGATCCTTTCATATGTATAACACCAACACTACTTCTACCACAGCCAGGTTGTATGCTTTATACTTTCAATATCACCCTGAGTTCATAGGACAGAACCAGGAAGCAGAAGTTGATATTCAAAAACTTTAACAAATTACTAAAACAATAAAAATAATAAAATGGATAAGCACTTTGGATGTTTTACAACCCTTCATCAGATCACATTCATAAAACCACACCAAAAATATTTAAAATAATGTTCATCCAATCAATCATCTTCATCATTTGTAACCAATTAAATTGCAGCATTGCTTTACTGCTTTAGCATATAAGACTAAAAATGATTGGTTATATCTCTGAACCAATCCACTCCTTAAAACTCTCATAATGTCCGTTCATAACATGATAGTAGAAACATCCTAAAATTATTTCTTTGGTCCGTCAGCCTCCTGGACCATTTATTTATTATTTTGTTTTATATTTATGGTGTTACATTCCTTTTAATGCCACAATCAGGAGTTAATAACAAGGACTCATACATTTATTTTCCCGCTTAGGTGCTGTTTATTTATTGGGTTTGATTGTTGATTTGTTTTATTTATTTGATGTACGACAAAATCTTCCCATTCTATACAGTCATATGAGATGCCGCAAAATCAGTTTATATGTTTCCTTATATCATGAAACGTCTCAGTCTATTATTTCAGAGACAAAGAGATTGCATGACTCCTTTTCATTCTGATAGAGCAATAGTAGGATATCTGAAGACAGGGTCCCTTTTCATATTCCATTCTACATTTACTTTTATTGTAGCAGCCCATGAGTTCTCTGATTCGCTAATGGAGCACTAAGTAGTCCTGTTGTAGGTAGCCTTCCCAGGTCTTTATTATAATTGTTCAGTATCTAGAATACCATTTATTTATAGGATAACTCTAAAGGACTAATCCCACTGGTCACAACTATAGAATGTCATCCAATTAGATTCTTAGTAAGGCTTGCAGGCACCATCATGTTTTCCAGATCCCAATAGTAAATTGTTAAGATATTCATTTACTTAATCAATAACTCATTTATAAAAAATATATACATATATATATATATATATATAAGCCTATTCATTTCATTAGGCTTGTCTATTGTCATCCAGTTAATTTCTTCACATGCTGTAAAATATCGGCTTTTACCATATGCTTGATCTTTAGCTCTCTCACGAAGCATCATGTATTTAGGACTGATCAAATATTCCTTCCTTTTGCCTTTTTATTTAAAACTAGAAGCAATAGCAGATCCCCATTGCTGGGATATGCTGTACAAACTTTTCATTTCCATTTCACCTTTGGACAATATATTTCCAACATTCTTAATGCTCATAAACGAATATCGGTCATTAATCAATCCTTGTCATATCCTGAGGCACCAATTGCAGGCTATCATTAGAACTTTTATGCTATTGGTCCTTGTCGGATACATTCCTTATTCATCGGATATGCTTTAAGCCTTACTGCATAGGTTACTTCTACCAGATGACAGCCAATCAAACATATTCAATGTTATCCATTTGAATACTAATAGCTCAGTATATTGCAATCACTCTGAGCAAATATTAGATGTTTAACTTTTTTGCCAGAACATTATTTGCCATGAGGATGATCACATTTTGTCTTTTCGTACTTTCTCACAGATACAAAGACATTAGATATCCGTTACCAACCAATAACAAAGAAGCTCTTTGTTTTCCTTCCATATTTAAAACCTTTTTACAGTCTAAGTATTCACATTTAAGCGTCTTTATATTTCTTTTCACCATTCCAGCAGCATTACTAAAATCCTGTTGCCCTCAAATGACATAAACACTCTCTATATATTCAATGTTTACTGCATCTTTATAGTGCAAATGTGTCTCTGATTGCCATTAGCTGATGAGAAGCACTTTATGATCATTTCATGTATATTCCTACTTTATGATCCAAGTATGTTTCTGGTATCTTGCATGCCCTTAATTTGTTCTACTTATATTTAAATCTATTTATTACTGTTTCAGTGTTATCATGTCCTAGAGTCTGTTTTATTCATTATTCTTTAAGACTGTATATCATTGGTCCTTATGAAATATATTCTTCGCTCACTGGATGCTCCTAGTACATGATTGTATTGGTTACTTATTCTGAAGTGCTGGCCAATTAGATTGTACTTACTATTTATCCAGAAAGGAAGCCGTCACTTTGACAAAATGTTAAATAATAGTATTAGTGATCATCTTTATATTTTCATTCAGTTGTTTTTCCTTCAAGAGCCAGAATATAGTGTTCAGAATGCTATTTCTTTTGTTTCTAGTCTAACATATCAACATATTTCATAGGTGAAATAACGTCACTCCATAATAATCCGTTTCTACTCCATTTCACATCACTGATGTGATGTTGGCAGTTTTCCAGTGATGGATTACTACTCAAACTTTTCTAAAACATTAAGTATTGCACAGACTAATGGTAGACTATTTTCATTAATTATTGGTTGCAGTTATTATCCATTCAATTCCAACTGTCCGTACAATTGTACAAACACAATATATCTAATAAATTACCATAAGTATATCTGTGCCAGGTTCAATATAAAGAGTTTTTCATAAAATCTCTTGGCTTGTGATCTCTATTTTTTATTTTTATTTTTCTATGTATATACATCTAGACATGTTCAGAGCTCTCCCAGTTCTCTTATACCCATATCTAATATAGCTCAGATCGACATTTGTTTTCTTAGATGCATCATAAGATACCATAATATTTCAGAAGGTGGATCAATTTCAGCCCATAATTGATACATTTTAAAACAGATATGCTGTATTCTCTTTTCCACTATATTTTTTTTTTTTTTAATCATTTTGTTGACCAGGAAAGTCCAACTAGGTACCACAGAACCTATTTTCAGCGGAGGCCCGGGGAGAAATGCTCCAGATGCATGTCTTTGGAATGTGGGAGGAAACCGGAGTACCTGGAGGAAACCCACGCGAACACAGGGAGAACATGCAAACTATACTAATTTCAAATATAGTGTCTCATCTCTTATGAAGTAAAAAAGATTCTGCCTCTAATAATAACTCATTCTGGACTATAAATGTTTTTTAAGTCTCCTGCCTTTCAATATGGGTTTCAAAGGAAAATTAAAATTTGATCCAGGGTATCTATGAGCCTGTAATTTGCCAATCCATGTAGTTTCTGCTAATTCAACCTTCTTGTCATGGTAGTATCCCCCATTGGATTTTGTAATAACAGCCATTACTCTGAAATTAAAATGGTGTCCTTTGTTCTCCATAATATGTTTCACTAGGGGATTTTTTAGATCCATTAATCTTATTTCACTCATATGTTTAGAAATTCTTTCTTTCAATCGTCTAGTTGTTTTTCCTATATAGAAGCAACTACATTCATCATATGTTGCAAGATATACCACATTTCTGGTAGTGCAATCCACATAGGAATTAAAGGTCCTCTCATTAATCATTTATTACATTTTTGAACATCAGTTCAGCTTCCTGGTTCTTTCCTATGAACTGAGGGTGATATTGAATGAAGAAAGCATACGACCTGGCCGTGGTGGATGTAGTGTTGGTGTTAGTGATTGTAGTTTTATTACAATGTTACACTTCCGTGGAGACCTTCCTGTACATATATATATATAGATAGATATATATATATATATATATATATATATATATATATATATACACACACACACACACACACACGCATATATATATATATATATATATATATATATATATATATACATATATATATACATATATATAGATATAGATAGACATATAGATATGCATATAGATATAGGTATAGTTATAGATATAGGTGGATTTATATTATATCAGTTATTGGACAGGTGGAGGGTGAGGTCATTGATCAGGGAAGTGTGGCTACTGCGACTTAAGTGCCTGTTGAGTCTGGCTGTAGCCAAAGTGTGGGTGAGGTGCCATGCAGGAGGGTTCATAGGGGTGCTCAGAGGGAGTCTGCTGTCCCTCCCCCACCTGGTGCAGGTGTCTCTTCCCGTATCATTCAACATATGTTTGGGGCCATCATGGAGGCACAGGCATGGTCCCATAGGTGCTCCAGACAAATGCTCAGTGTTGTAGATGTGGCACAGTCTGACATGCATGACTGCCTCCACCATGTTGCCGATTCAATGGATCAGATGAACAACACATTAGAACGACCAGTGTCTGTGATGGAATGTCTGCTGGGAGGGGAACGGCATCCACACAGGCATAGGTCAGCCACATAATCTGCTGTCAGCCAACGTGGCCATGTCCGATCATGCTCTGATAGTGGCAGTACTTACACTGCTCCAGTGAGTGTGCTGTCCACACCCAGACATGGCAGGCCATGGGCTTGTGGTCCAGGGCATCTCCATGAAGGGAGCTGTTCAGCAGACATCAGTCACATTCGGGTAGCAGCACTGCATCTGACTGTGGGTGAGGACCTGTCAGTGATGCTCCTGGCAGAGCCAGTTCTCGCAGTTGGGGACAACAATGAACTGCCACCTCTACCATGCATGTTTCACACCTGTCCAACATACCAAGACATAGAGCCAGCACAGAGCTTGGCTGTGTTCATGCAGACACTCACACACCAATATCACCTGGAGGACCCCTAAAGACACAGTTATCA
>NC_056729.1:200116581-200166117 GCF_019279795.1 Protopterus annectens | reverse complement strand
AATTTCTTTTAGTTTCTTTTAATATGGGGGGCAATTAGAGAATATTTCCAAGAGTAGATTGCATTTCAATAAGTTTTTTATAAAAAAAAAGATATGTGGGGGTAAGAGTTTATAAATTTCAATTATTATCCAATCCATTCCTGGATCTTTGTTGCATTTTGATTTTTTATCTACAATTTCTTTATAAGAAATGTGTTTATGTAAATCTTCCTTTAAATTTGGTGGTATTTTCTTAATGTTGAGGTTATCAAGATTTACTATTGGAATTATAGTTTCAGAGATAGAATTTAAATTTTGAGATGAAAAATAAAGTCTAAAAGCATCAAGCATTTCCCTGATGTCTAGGTGATAAATCTCAGGATTCAGCAAGCAGCCATGCAGGAATAAGTTATTCCTACATGGCAGGGACTGTTCCCATACAGCACAGCAGGGCATCTTGCATATTCATGAAGGCGCATTGCCTTTGCTGTTAAACGGACATGGAGCTGTGTACAAGTGCAGTGTCTGAGAGTAGCGCTCTCACAATACACATGCCCCTGCACTCCAGAATTGCCTTTCGGCAATTAAAAATGAGCAATAATGCTTGTAACACCACCACCCCGTCAGAAAAACAAAAATCATTGGTCAAAGGCATAAGGGACAATCATCCCTGCCAAGCATACCTATCAACTGTACAGATTTTCGCAGAATGCCCAGATGCTTGCCTCATATTTTTGGTGCGCTCCCCGTAAAATGTATATCTGTCTGGCAAATAGCTAAGGATTGAAGTCATTAAATAATGACAAAACATTTGAGTTTAATACTCCACACATCTGTCAGAAAATTCATGCTAATGTAAAACCTGTTATTCTATCAACTTTTTTAAGTTTGTATGAGCAAAATTTAAAATCTGCCCCTGTTTGTCCCCCCATCATTGTAGGCTTTATCCAAATATTTTGCTCTAAGAGGTTGAGAGGTATGCTACCAAACCAAAAGTTATTAGGATAATACAGGCAGCATAAGCAGATAGTGCACACTTCCCAAACATCAGAGTAAGCAATGTGGACAAAGCCAAAAGGGACAATTGCCCCACAAAGCAGAAAGCTGATAAAATAACAAGTTTAGCATTAGCAGGGATATTCTGAAGGGTATAGATAAAATAACACAACAAAACTTTTATTTTTATAAATACGATAAAGTTTAAGCGTAGCTGCACAGGTGTGCCCATTGCTTAGCTATGCTTAGTCCAGCTTAAACAGCACAAGAAGTTTAATAACAAGAGACATCCAGCATAAGCAGTATTGCAGTAGTGTAGTGGTTACAGCATATACTTTGAGAGCAGCCATTCCCGGTTCAATTTCCACTATAACCAATTCACATTTTACATGTGAAAGCAGTACATAAACAATTTTTTTTAGTATTAACCGGAGTACTGCATTAGGTCCAGATGTGAGGTGTCAGTTTAATAAAGTTATGAAATTCCCATATAAACACAAGTGCCCCATACAGTATAGTCACACATGAATAAATGCAATGAAAGCACATTGGGGGATATCAGGGACAGTAAAAAAAAATTATAATATGTAATGAATGATGACTCAATGCCTTACACCAGATAGTCTATAAAATGAAAAATAAGCAATGCTAAGCATTGCACAGCTCTGATTACCAGGTGTAGGCATTGTGTAAATATGACTGCTAAGCAATGAGTAGCCCAGCTAAGTGGATTTGCCCATTGGTAAGTAGTGCTGAACCTGTCCCTTTAAGCAATGCCAACCTTAGCTAAGCAGGTTTGCCCATAGCTTAACTTGGCTCAGCATATTCAAAACCATCCAATCACGGCAAAGGGCAGGAAATCGACTGTATTTAAACCCCACAGGCAGGAATACAGCTTATAACCGGTTGCAGTTTCCCACTGTAGGCAAGATGGCTGGTGTTGGAGAGGAATTGCTCTTCCGGGCACAGTGCTGGGGCATACAGCATTCCAAGGTCATGGTAGGACTCCTGGCAAAAAAAGCATGATGAGAGACTGCTGCAGGGACAGTACTAGGGCTCCCAATATAAAGCAAAAGTCTGGGACCATCTCGCCCATGATCTCACCAGTGCCATTGGTATCCCTTGGACTGGTGAGCAGGTAAGGCACCACTATGCCGACTTGAAGTGCAGAAAGACGTAGGTCTTGGACGAGTGGGTCCAAGAAGCAAGGCAGAGGGGTGATGTCCCAGCAGTGTGTAAGTAGTCATACCATTACTGTTTACTAAAGTCCAGTGTGTGTATGTGATGGATAGTTATGCCTAAATATGTTGCTATTTCCTTTACAGCTGCATCTGAGTGGGCTGTGAATCAGGAAGCCCATGCAAGTAGGTTGCAAAGGCTGAATCGCGAGGCTGGTGAGTAACAATCCTGCTTGTAGTAGTCATACCAAGTAAATATAAAGTAGTAGAAAGTCATCTGGCAGTATAAAAACTGTTGTATGGGTTGTACTGAATAAATCAGACAATATGACTGTAATAGTCCCATATAGGTCATATTTAAATAAAACTGTAACTGTCTGGCAATAAAGCTCTAAATCCTGGACTGGTTGTGTTTACTCTGGTATTGTATGGCATTTATTGTTGCATTCTCTAAATATTAATGTTGTATTAACCACTGTTAAACACACTGTGCTACATAAAAAAAAATGTCTAGGAATGTCTGTATAAGACTGTTGTAAGTACAAGATCAGATAGTACAACCAAGAGAGACCTAGACAGAAAATACTGAAGTAATAGAAAACAATATTTAAATAGTGCACTCTACTGTCACGTAAATTGCTGTACTTTTAGCAGACACAGCCATGGTTCGAATCCTGAGAATGATAGTATGCTGTATGCATAATCATACCGCTCAACTATACATATTTTTCAGAATGTCCAGATAATTGGTTCATATTTTCTGCCTGTTCCTCTGTCTCCCTGGCAAATCAGTGGGATGATCTCAGAATTGTAGTCACAAAATAATAACATACATTTGATTTGCAGACCTCAAAACCTTCAGAAAATGTATATTTAAACAAATCCTGTCACTCATGCAACTCTCCAAATTTATGACAGCAATATTCAAAACATATCCCTATTTGTACCACCATGTTGTCAAGCTTTGTCCAGAGTATGTGCATTAAGATATTGAGAGGTATGTGCATAATATTAACTTTGAATCTGGGAATATGCATAGAAACAGTGAGGTAGTGTCAGGGCCGGTGTTAGCATTTTGGGGGCCCCCAGCAGATGTCAAGCTGGGGGCCCCCTAGGCACTTCCAGTCTATATATCACCCTGTCACTGTCCCCTTCCTAAGCAACCTTTTCGTTCATGCTGCAAAATTTTAGGAGTAGTATGCACTGACTGACATTTAGCTACAATATTTTTTATTACAAGACTTGTGTACTAGGCCCATCTAGGACATTTACAGTTACTGGCATTTAGTTGCAGCAATGATATATTGCAGCAACTCTGTGTACAGGTCTGGACTTAGGTGAAATGGTGCCTACTGTTTCAGACCTCCCCCATACACACAATAGCCTCCAGTCTTTCCCATTCCCCCTTCCCATCTTGGGCTCCCCATACCATGCACATTACTTTTTTTCTTACTTTTCTAACATTTTGCCTTACTTTTCAGCATTTTCAAGAAGCTATAACTTTCTACATGCTCTGAAATGCATTTTAAAGTTTTTTTTTCTTTTTACACAATTTTTCATCCAATAATGGGTTGAACAGAAATTATGATTAAGTAAAGAAATTGTGTTGCTGTTCAGGTTTAGTTTCATTGCGTCCTTTCATCATACATTTCCTGAGCAAAGACAGTACTGTAATAACCATTTAGGAAATAAGAAAAGAATTTCAGTTTTATTGGGGGGGGGGGGGTTCTTTCAAGGAAGACATAAGTTGTACCAAAGGCAAAGATGACATAACAGTAGCTCACAATAAACTAACAACCCTTTGTTATCTGAATATACAGGTCCTATCGGGGAAGTGCCTGCCTCCCAATCCCCCCCAAAAGACTGCTTATGCATCCCTCTAGTGTTAGACTGGGATGAAGGCAGAGGTTCAAATTGCCACAGTCGTGTATTTCAAGGAACTGCTGATATACATATACATAGTAGATCTTCTCACTCCTCAAACCAAACTGTCAAAGGCAGCCACCTGTATATGTCCTAAGTGTGATTGTGAGAGTGAAAAAATAATGATTATAGTATATTTGTTGTTCCTAGACAAGCTGTAGTAATCTTCTTTGTACACCTCTGAGGTATGTGAGAAAAGTAAAAGAAATAGTTACCACACTGTCTTCAGCCCAAACACAAGTTTTAATGACCTCATGTGCATACCTCTGAGATCTGACTGTGAGGAATAACACCACAACCCTCCCTCCCCCCATATAACCTACAGCAGCTTTCTGTTCACACACATCCAAATGGGGCTGGTTTTAGAATGGTTGCAATTGAGAGCAGAGGCCATTATCAACTTTATCCTAACAGGGTCATATCACAGCCCTGCTCAGGTTAAAGAGCATAATTAGAAATATTTTATATATTTTTTTCACCTCATTGTCCTGAAATAACAGTGTTTATGAGGTCCCCACACAGTCAAGGATGATTAAGACAGCTCTCTGCATCCATTTATACAGTCTAGGGACTAGGGATCCCCCAGAGTCTTAGAAGATCTAAGTGTCTGAATGTTCTGGGATACATTTTATGACTTACTTTTGAAATATAATTTCTTGTTAGCTACAGTTTTTACTGAAACTCAGAAGAATAATGTGTGTGTCCTGGCATTAGTGCGTGTGTGCACAGATAAAACTCACTAACATTTTCACAAACACACACGCATTATATATTATTTCAGCAATGCATTGTGCAACAATGGTACCACCACACCAGATCAATGACTGCTGTTAAGCAGTCATCAAACAGCAGCAGGGATGGGTCATTTTTATTTACCTCAGTGAGGAGTAATGCAAACCTGTCACTGTCCCTGATTTCACAGACCTTCCCTGATTTTGCACATAATTTTGTTGTCCTTTGCAACACGCTTGATTTGCTTGCAAATCATTCATGATTACAGACAGTCAATAAATCCAGACATTAGAGTTTTACACTTAATGTCCACAAAAAAACATGTTGATACAAAGATGTTATTCTATTCATTCAATAAGAGTAAGATTTAAAATGTGTTTCTGATTTTGAGCCTTTATTCTGCTATTATTGGTATTGCGCTGAATTCTTCAGTGAAGAAGTTGAGAGTTACAGTATCCTATATTCTGCAAGTATTTGTAAAACTCCCTAAAACAGAAAACCATCCCTGAAGATGAGAAGTGTTAGCTCTTCTTAAAATCCAAGGTATGCATAGACACTGGTCACACTGGGCCGCTGATCCCTCTAGTGCTTACCTTGATTATGTTCCTTATCAGTTTTATCCTAACAGGGTCATAGCACAGCCTCTTCAGGTTAAACAGAGTAATCATGAAATTAATACATTGTTCTCATTTTCCCCAACCAGCAGCAGCTTTTGTGGAGACCTCACACAGTGAAATATGATTAAGGGGGCCCCCTTGCAGCCACATGCATTGCAGGTACCTAAAGCAGGCTATGTAGTTAGTTTTAGTGTGGAGAATGTCCACCAGCATGGTTTAACTAAGCCATGGACACTATGTTAGTGGTAAACTATTTAATGGAATTATAAAAGCCCTTGCTTGATAAAACACTATTACTATAAGCAAAGATATTTTTGAATTTTAAAGGAGATATAAATAAGCATTATTACTCACCTGGTTTACTAAGTATACAACATTGATGTTCTAGCTTTTGTTGGTTTGACAGACATGTTAAAAAAAACTATCAAGGTAAGATAACTTGCTGTGGTTGGGGGGCCCCCAGGAACAGGGGGTCCCCAGCGACTGCAGGGTTCACTGGTGCCTAAAGCCGGCTATGGGTAGTGTTAACAAACATTCCCTCCACAGGCTTGTTAGATAAGAAAACTGTGCCTGCCAATAAAGATGTAAATCCTGGACAGGTAGTGTGAACTCTGGTATAGTATGGCCTGACATGTAGCATTTAGTAACATCTGATATCAGAATAGTACTGTTGTGTCAACCACTGTTTCTCACACTGTGCTACATAAAAATATGTGTAGGAATGTCTTTGTAAGACGTGTAATTACACGGTCAGATTGTACAACCAAGAGAGACTTAGACAGAAAACACTGAAGTAACAGAAAGCAATAGCCAAACAGCACACTCTACCGTGACTTAAATTGTTGTATTTTTAGGAGACACAGCCATGGTTCGAATCCTGTGAGTGGTAGTAAGCTATATGCATACTCATACATCTCAACTGTACAGATTATTCAGAATGTCCAGATAATTGGCTCATATTTTCTGCCTGTTCCTCTGTCCCCCTGGCAATTGATTGATTGGGATAATCTCAGAATTGTAGTCATGAAATAATGACATACATTTGATTTTCAGACCACAAAACCTTCAGAAAATGTATATTAAAACAAATCCTGTCACTCATGCAGCTCTCCAAGTTTATGACAGCAATATTCAAAACATGTCCCTATTTGTACCCCCATGTTGTCAAGCTTTGTCCAGAGTGTGCGCATTAAGAGATTGAGAGGTATGTGCATAATATTAGCTTTGAATCTGGGAATATGTGTAGAAACAGTCAGGTAGTGTTAACAAACATCCCCCTCCACAGGTCTACCAAGTAAGAGATGTAAGGATTTACCTATAAGATACTTGAAGTATACACTGTGTACAAACATACCACTGCCCAAACCAATGCCATAGGGTATTGTAATAATACCTGTACGTTAATGATTAGAACAATGATCATTAAAGTTGTGAATACTACAAGGATATATAAGGTGTTACTTGACATCTCTACCCCCCCCCCCATCATATCTGCAACAATAATCTAAATACACAAATCAATGGGTATATTTACACCAAACCTACTGTTGGGGGCATATGTCCTATTGTTCAATAAATATTGAAATGTGTTTCTATTAATGTTCCATGTTGAAATACTATCATTGGTGGCCTGTTGCTATCAAAGTAACCTGCATGCCATTGTAATGGCCACTGTGGTTCCATATATGCATGTGTTCTGTTTGCTATGCAACTGTTCCAAATCTGGTGTTTTGGGTTAATGGGAATATCTATGCATGCTGTTATAACTAATCCTGGATTGTGTTGACTATTATTAACCCACATATGTGTTAAAACTGCAGCACCATAGCACGAATGGGAAGGCTGGTACCAGCGGACCCATCTCTCCCACCTCATCTGACCTTGCCACCAGGCCCCAGCATGCCTAGGACCCATCCTGGGACCTCCTCGTCTGCTGATTCTGTACCACCTTTGGGTGGAATCACATCAGGGGATGGGGCTTTCCCCCCCCAAGACAGGGCACGGACAGGATCCTGTCACCCAAAGTAAGGTCCTGGGATTGGTGCATAGCGAGCTCTGAAGGGAGTTTGGAGATCTGCTATGCCAGCTTGAGGGCCACATGGCACATTTAGAGGGTCAGCCTGCCCCTCCTGCTCAGCAAACAGCACAGCCACCTTCAAGGCTGTGAAGGTGCAGTGGTGACTGCCCATGGGTGGGGACCTCAGTCCCACTGTTTCCATTTGGGGCTCATGGGCTTACCAACCACATGTGTCATATACTGTCCCTGTATGCTGTCTTGTCTATCTTGTCTGTCTTCCTACCCAACCTACCTCCCCAAATAAACCTACTATCCTTCCCCAACATCCCACTCTCACCATAAAAAAAGGCAATCTGTTCCCAAAAAAAAAAAATCTGGCCCATACATAGCTGTCCATTTCACACACGTGTCCACTGGACACATGTAATCTGGTCTAAATGGCTTCACAACACATTGCTGTTGTCCTCACCCCTCTCTCAGGGGTTTTAGTGTCCAAATCTACCTCCAAATTCAGTACATATGCACAGTTGTTGCTGTAGAAGAAATGGGCGGCCATGGACCTTCCCTACACCCATCCTGCATATGCCTAGCTACTTTCCCTATTGTTTTTTTCCTCTGTGTGCCCACTTTTTTACCACTTTCCTATCACCCTTTTTTCTTTTCTTTTCTTTTAAAGAAATTAGAATGGGGGTACGCAGGAGTAAGCACTTTTATGCAGTAGTAAGCAGGTTTAAGCCTGTTTGAGTGGCGGCAAGCAATAGCGGCACAGATTAAGCACTGTCAGCCTGTCTGTAAGCATATTTAACTGGAAGTTAGCATTGCTTACCGTCATGCAAACCCACTTACAACCACTTAAAAGTGCCTTAATCACTCTGTATCCAACAGCCCTTGTTCTGCCCAGCAACAAAATAAGCAGCCCTTGCAAGCATCAAACCCAGTACCCTGCATCCCATGAACACAGTGATTTACCACTAAGCTATTGGAGATGCACATAAAAAAAAAAAGTGATGTTTTCTCAAACATATCATTCAGCACAGTCATTCAACAGTAGGGAAAATGTATTTATATATGTAGATGTATGCATGTATGCATGTATGCACCCGCCCACCAGCCAAGCCAGGAACCTGACAATAGCATTGTGGAGATGGGTGCTACCAACACAATGGACGAGGAGTGTGCAGGTAAGGCCCAAGGTCACATTAGTAGACCACTGCTGCTTATTCATCTTCATCTGTAAATTATCTTCATGCATATGTCAGATAACATAGTCTGTTGCTGCAGTGTAGTAATGAACAGATGTGCATATTCTCTAGTATTGTGGGTTTGTATTGTTGATGTACTGAAATGCTGCTCCACCCTGTAACAATGCCATAGGTGTGGCTACTGACATTACATCTTTCACATAACTATGTATGTTCCTCTGATAAACCTCTGGGGCAGCAGCCTACAGCTGTTGAGTATGGATTTTATTTGTTCAGGTTTGCCAATACATCGGTCATGTTATGGCCATGGTATTTGCAATGCACACATTTAAAAACCTACCCATAATGCATGCTGTACATGTTCACTTATTGTAGCTGTTAACTGCACTGCATCACAGTGGTCACCATGGTGGCATATCTGAAGGGTATGTAAGAGTACTGCAGTATACCTAACAACCTGTCAGTACTAGATGTGTGGACAGAGATGAACATAATGGAGGGGCAAATGGCCCACAATAGGGACATGTCTGAAGTATTACCCTTATACAGTGTCTACAACAGCGTATACACCACTATTACAATGGCAAATGTTACAGATCACACAACAGCATATCACAATACCACATTCCACACCTTTTACAACCTGTAGTGTGATCATACAATGAGCAATTCATGCGTAATATGAAATCCTATGTTAGGTCAACAAATATGGGGACTACAGACCTTAACAAACACTGGACACATATATGTGCACACACACTCCTAAAATGAGCCATGTATGTGTAATATGGAATCCTATGTTAGGACAACAATTATGTTGAATACATAACTTAACAAACACTGGACGCATATGTGTGCACACACTCCAAATACCTGTAATGTGATCCTACAATGAACAATGCATGTGTAATATGGAAGCGTATGTTAGGACAATTATGGGGAATACATACCTTAACAAACACTGGACGCATATGTGTGCACACACACTGCTACAATGAGCAGTGCATGTGTAATTGTGTAATATGGAACCCTACATTAGGATAACAATTCAGGGGAATACATACCTTAACAAACAGTGGACACATATGTGTGCAAACACACTCCTAAAATGAGCAATGCATGTGTAATATGGAACCCTATGTTAGGACAACTATTATGGGGAATACATACCTTAACAAACACTGGACGCATATGTGTGCACACACTCCAAATACTTGTAATGTGATTCTACAATGAGCAATGCATGCGTAATATGGAACCCTATGTTAGGACAATTATGGGGAATACATACCTTAACAATCACTCGACGCATATATGTGCACACACACTCCTAAAATGAGCAAAGCATGTGCAATATGGAACCCTACGTTAGGGAAACAATTATGGGGAATACATACCTTAACAAACACTGGACGCATATATGTGCACACAAACTCCCAACATTAGTAATGCATGTGTAATATGGAACCCTATGTTAGGATAACAATTATGGAGAATACATACCTTAACAAACACTGGACGCATAAGTGTGTACAAACTCCAAATAACCTGTAATGTGATCCTACAATGAGCAATGCATGTGTAATATGGAACCCTATGTTAGGACAACAATTATGGAGCATACATACCTTAAAAAACACTGGACGCATATGTGCGCACACACACTCCTAAATTGAGCCATGCATGTGTAATATGAAACCCTATATGTATAGAATGACAAATATGGGGACTACATACCTTAACAAACACTGGACATGTGCACACACACTCCTAAAATGAGAAATGCATATGTAATATGGAATCCTATGTTAGGACAACAATTATGGGGAATACATACCTTAACAAACACTGGACACATATGTGTGCACAAACTCCTAAAATGAGCAATGCATGTGTAATATGGAACCCTATGTTAGGACAACAATTATGGGGAATATATACCTTAAGAAAATCTGGGCACATATGTGTGTATACACACTCCTAAAATGAGCAGTGCATGTGAAATATGGAACCCTATGTTAGGACAACAATTATGGGGAATACATACCTTAACAAACACTAGACACATATGTGTGCACACACACTCCTACAATGAGCAATGCATTTGTAATATGGAACCCTATGTTAGGACAACAATTATGGGGAATAAATACCTTAACAAACACTGGATGCATATGTTTGCACACACTCTAAATAACCTGTAATGTGATCCTACAATGAGCAATGCATGTGTAACATGGAACCCTATGTTAGCACAACAATTATGGGGAATACATACCTTAGCAAACACTGGACGCATATGTGTGCACACACACTCCTAAAATGAGCAATGCATGTATAATATGTAACCCTATGTTAGGACAACAATTATGGGGAATACATACCTTAACAAACACTAGACACATATGTGTGCACACACACTCTTACAATGAGCAATGCATTTGTAATATGGAACTCTATGTTAGAACAACAATTATGGGGAATACATACCTTAACAAACACTGGATGCATATGTGTGCACACACTTAAAAATAACCTGTAATGTGATCCTACAATGAGCAATGCATGTGTAACATGGAACCCTAGGTTAGGACAAAAATTATGGGGAATACACAGCTTAGCAATCACTGGACGCATATGTGTGCACACACACTCCTAAAATGAGCAATGCATGTATAATATGGAACCCTATGTTAGGACAACAATTATGGGGAATACATACCTTAACAAACACTGGACACATACGTGTGTACACACACTCCTAAAATGAGCAATGCATGTGTAATATGGAACCCTATGTTAGGACAAAAATTCTGGGGAATCCATAACTTAACAAATACTGGACACATATATGTGCACACACTCCAAATACCTGTAATGTGATCATACAATGAGCAATGCATGTGCAATATGGAACCCTATGTTAGGACAACAATTATAGGGAATACATACCTTAACAAACACTGGATGCATATGTGTGCAAACACACTCCTAAAATGAGGAATGCATTTGTAATATGGAACCCTGTGTTAGGACAACAATTATGGGGAATACATACCTTAACAAACACTGGATGCATATGTGTGCACACACTCCAATTAACCTGTAATGTGATCTTACAATGAGCAATGCATGTGTAACATGGAACCCTATGTTAGGACAACAATTATGGTGAATACGTACCTTAGCAAACACTGGACGCATATGTGTGCACACACACTCCTAAAATGAGCAATGCATGTATAATATGGAACCCTATGATAGGGCAATAATTATGGGGAATATATACCTTAACAAACACTGGACGCATATGTGTGCACACACTCCAAATGCCTGTGATTCTACAATGAGCAATGCATGTGTAATTTGGAACCCTATGTTAGGACAACAATTATGGGGAATACATACCTTAACAAACACTGGACACATATGTGTGTACAAACACTCCTAAAATGAGCAATGCATGTGCAATATGAAACCATATGTTAGGATAACATATATGGGGAATACATACCTTAACAGAGACTGGACGCATAAGTGTGTACAAACTCCAAATAACCTGTAATGTGATCCTACAATGAGAAATGCATGTGTAATATGGAACCCTATGTAACGACAACAATTATGGTGGAATACTTAGCTTAGCAAACACTGGTTCCATATGTGTGCACACACACACTCCTAAAATCAGCAATGCATGTGTAATATGGAACCCTATGTTAGAATAACAATTATGGGGAATACATACCTTAACAAACACTGGACGCATATATGTGCACATAAACAACTAATATTAGTAATGCATGTGTAATATGGAACCCTATGTTAGGACAACAATTATGGGGGATACATACCTTAACAAACACTGGATGCATAAGTTTGTACAAACTCCAAATAACCTGTAATGTGATCCTACAATGAGCAATGCATGTGTAATATGGAAACCTATGTTAGGACAACAATTATGGGGAATACATACCTTAACAAACACTGGACGCATATGTGTGCACCCACTCTCCTAAAATGAGCCATGCATGTGTAATATGAAACCCTATATGTATAGAACAACAATTATGGGGACTACATACCTTAACAAACACTGGACACGTATGCACACACACTCTTAAAATGAGCAATGCATGTGTAACATGGAATCCTATGTTAGGACAACAATTAAGGGGAATACATACCTTAACAAACAACTGTGGTGGTGGTTCTGCGGTAGCATTGTCGCATAACAGTAAGATGTTGTCCTGTTCGATTCTCAGCTAAAGCGTCTTCTGTGTGGAGACATGCGTGAAAGGGCGTACCTTTGCTGAAGGTTGTGCATCAGAGCTGGCAGCTTGGTGCGTAAACATCTACTGCCAATCATTAGCAGACCGGAGTACCGCTGTGGCGACCACTAACCGGGAAAAGCCAAAAGATACAACAACAACAACATACCTTAACAAACACTTGACACATATGTTTGCACACACTCCTAAAATGAGCAATGCATGTGTAATATGGAACCCTATGTTAGGACAACAATTATGGGGAATATATACCTTAACAAACACTGGACACATATGTGTGTACACACACTCATAAAATGAGCAGTGCATGTGTAATATGGAACCCTATGTTAGGACAACAATTATGGGGAATACAAACCTTAACAAACACTGGACGCATATGTGTGCACCCACACTCCTAAAATGAGCCATGCATGTGTAATATGGAACCCTATATTTATAGAACAACAATTATGGGGACTACATACCTTAACAAACACTGGACACCTGCGCAAACACACTCCAAAAATGAGCAATGCATGTGTAATATGGAATCCTATGTTAGGACAACAATTATGGGGAATATATACCTTAACAAACACTGGACACATATGTGTGCACACACACTCCTAAAATGAGCAATGCGTGTGTAATATGGAACCCTATGTTAGGATAACAATTATGGGGAATACATACCTTAACAAACACTGGATGCATATGTGTGCACACACTCCAAGTACCTGTAATGTGATGCTACAATGAGCAATGCATGTGTAAAATGGAACCCTATGTTAGGACAAAAATTCTGGGAAATACATACCTTACCAAACACTGGACGCATATATGTGCACTCACTCCAAATACCTGTAATGTGATTATACAATGAGCAATGCATGTGTAATATGGAACCCTATGTTAGGACAACAATTTAGGGAATACATACATTAACAAAAATTGGATGCATATGTGTGCACACACACTCCTACAATGAGCAATGCATTTGTAATATGGGACCCTATGTTAGGACAGCAATTATGGGAAATACATACCTTAACAAACACTGGACACATATGTGTGCACACACACTCCTTAAATGAGCAATGAATGTGAAATATGGAACCCTATGTTAGGACAACAATTATGGGGAATATATACCTTAAAAAATACTGGATGCATATGTGTGCAAACACACTCCTAAAAAGAGCCATGCATGTGTAATATGGAACGCTATGTTAGGTCAACAATAATTGGGGAATACATACCTTAAACATTGGAAAATGAGCAATGCATGTATAATATGGAACCCTATGTTAGGACAACAATTATGGGGAATACATACCTTAACAAACACTGGACACATATGTGAGCACACACTCCAAATACCTGTAATTTGATCCTACAATGAACAATGCATGTGTAATATGGAACCCTATGTTAGGACAACAATTATAGGGAATTCATACCTTAGCAAACACTGGAAGCATACGTGTTCACACACACTCCAAACATTAGGAATGCATGTGTAATATGGAACCCTATGTTAGGACAACAGTTATGGGGAATACATACCTTAACAGACACTGGACGCATAAGTGTGTACAAATTCCAAATAACCTGTAATGTGATCCTACAATGTGCAATGCATGTGTAATATGGAAACCTATGTAAAGACAACAGTTATGGGGGAATACATACCTTAGCAAACACTGGTTCCGTAGGTGTGCACACACACTCCTAAAATGAGCAATTCATGTGTAATATCTAACCCTATGTTAGGACAACAATTATGGAGAATACATACCTTAACAAACACTGGACGCATATGTGCGCACACACACTCCTAAAATGAGCCACACATGTGTAATATGGAATCCTACATTAGGATAACAATTATGGGGAATACATACCTTAACAAACAACTGTGGTGGTGGTGCTGTGGTAGCATTGCTGCCTCACAGTAAGATGTTGTACTGTTCTATTCTCAGCTAAAGCGTCTTCTGTGTGGAGATATGCGTGAATGGGCGTACCTCCTTTGAAGGTTGTGTGTCAGAGCTGGCAACTCGGTGCATAAAAATCTACTGCCAATCATTATCGGACCGGAGTTCAGCTGTGGTGACCAATAACCGGGGAAAAGCCGAAAGATACAACGACATACCTTAACAAACACTGGAAACATATGTGTGCACACACTCCTAAAATGAGCAATGCATGTGTAATATGGAACCCTATGTTAGGACAAAAATTCTGGGGAATCCATAACTTAACAAATACTGGACACATATATCTGCACACACTCCAAATACCTGTAATGTGATCCTACAATGAGCAATGCATGTGCAATATGGAACCCTATGTTAGGACAACAATTATAGGCACTACATACCTTAACAAACACTGGATGCATATGTGTGCAAACACACTCCTAAAATGAGGAATGCATTTGTAATATGGAACCCTATGTTAGGACAACAATTATGGGGAATACATACCTTAACAAACACTGGATGCATATGTGTGCACACACTCCAATTAACCTGTAATGTGATCTTACAATGAGCAATGCATGTGTAACATGGAACCCTATGTTAGGACAACAATTATGGGGAATACGTACCTTAGCAAACACTGGACGCATACGTGTGCACACACACTCCTAAAATGAGCAATGCATGTATAATATGGAACCCTATGATAGGGCAACAATTATGGGGAATACATACCTTAACAAACACTGGACGCATATGTGTGCACACACTCCAAATGCCTGTGATTCTACAATGAGCAATGCATGTGTAATTTGGAACCCTATGTTAGGACAACAATTATGGGGAATACATACCTTAACAAACACTGGACACATATGTGTGTACACACACTCCTAAAATGAGCAATGCATGTGCAATATGAAACCGTATGTTAGGATAACATATATGGGGAATACATACCTTAACAGAGACTGGACGCATAAGTGTGTACAAACTCCAAATAACCTGTAATGTGATCCTACAATGAGAAATGCATGTGTAATATGGAACCCTATGTAACGACAACAATTATGGTGGAATACTTAGCTTAGCAAACACTGGTTCCATATGTGTGCACACACAAACTCCTAAAATCAGCAATGCATGTGTAATATGGGACCTTATGTCAGGATAACAATTATGGGAAATACATACTTTAACAAACACTGGACGCATATATGTGCACACAAACAACTAACATTAGTAATGCATGTGTAATATGGAAACCTATGTTAGGACAACAGTTATGGGGAATACATACCTTAACAAACACTGGATGCATAAGTTTGTACAAACTCCAAATAACCTGTAATGTGATCCTACAATGAGCAATGTATGTGTAATATGGAAACCTATGTTAGGACAACAATTATGGGGAATACATACCTTAACAAACACTGGACGCATATGTGTGCACCCACTCTCCTAAAATGAGCCATGCATGTGTAATTTGAAACCCTATATGCATAGAACAACAATTATGGGGACTACATACCTTAACAAACACTGGACACATATGCACACACACTCTTAAAATGAGCAATGCATGTGTAATATGGAATCCTATGTTAGGACAACAATTAAGGGGAATACATACCTTAACAAACAACTGCGGTGGTGGTGCTGCGGTAGCATTGTCGCATAACAGTAAGATGTTGTCCTGTTCGATTCTCAGCTAAAGCGTCTTCTGTGTGGAGACATGCATGAAAGGGCGTACCTTTGCTGAAGGTTGTGCGTCAGAGCTGGCAGCTCGGTGCGTAAACATCTACTGCCAATCATTAGCGGACCGGAGTTCCGCTGTGGCGACCACTAACCGGGAAAAGCCAAAAGATACAACAACAACAACATACCTTAACAAACACTTGACACATATGTATGCACACACTCCTAAAATGAGCAATGCATGTGTAATATGGAACCCTATGTTAGGACAACAATTATAGGGACTACATACCTTAACAAACACTGGATGCATATGTGTGCAAACACACTCCTAAAATGAGGAATGCATTTGTAATATGGAACCCTATGTTAGGACAACAATTATGGGGAATACATACCTTAACAAACACTGGATGCATATGTGTGCACACAGTCCAATTAACCTGTAATGTGATCTTACAATGAGCAATGCATGTGTAACATGGAACCCTATTTTAGGACAACAATTATGGGGAATACGTACCTTAGCAAACACTGGACGCATATGTGTGCACACACACTCCTAAAATGAGCAATGCATGTATAATATGGAACCCTATGATAGGGAAACAATTATGGGGAATACATACCTTAACAAACACTGGACGCATATGTGTGCACACACTCCAAATGCCTGTGATTCTACAATGAGCAATGCATGTGTAATTTGGAACCCTATGTTAGGACAACAATTATGGGGATTACATACCTTAACAAACACTGGACACATATGTGTGTACACACACTCCTAAAATGAGCAATGCATGTGCAATATGAAACCGTATGTTAGGATAACATATATGAGGAATACATACCTTAACAGAGACTGGACGCATAAGTGTGTACAAACTCCGAATAACCTGTAATGTGATCCTACAATGAGAAATGCATGTGTAATATGGAACCCTATGTAACGACAACAATTATGGTGGAATACTTAGCTTAGCAAACACTGGTTCCATATGTGTGCACACACACACTCCTAAAATCAGCAATGCATGTGTAATATGGGACCCTATGTCAGGATAACAATTATGGGAAATACATACCTTAACAAACACTGGACGCATATATGTGCACACAAACAACTAACATTAGTAATGCATGTGTAATATGGAACCCTATGTTAGGACAACAATTATGGGGAATACATACCTTAACAAACACTGGATGCATAAGTTTGTACAAACTCCAAATAACCTGTAATGTGATCCTACAATGAGCAATGCATGTGTAATATGGAAACCTATGTTAGGACAACAATTATGGTGAATACATACCTTAACAAACACTGGACGCATATGTGTGCACCCACTCTCCTAAAATGAGCCATGCATGTGTAATATGAAACCCTATATGTATAGAACAACAATTATGGGGACTGCATACCTTAACAAACACTGGACACGTATGCACACACACTCTTAAAATGAGCAATGCATGTTTAATATGGAATCCTATGTTAGGACAACAATTAAGGGGAATACATACCTTAACAAACAACTGCGGTGGTGGTGCTGCGGTAGCATTGTCGCATAACAGTAAGATGTTGTCCTGTTCGATTCTCAGCTAAAGCGTCTTCTGTGTGGAGACATGCGTGAAAGAGCATACCTTTGCTGAAGGTTGTGCGTCAGAGCTGGCAGCTCGGTGTGTAAACATCTACTGCCAATCATTAGCGGACCGGAGTTCCGCTGTGGTGACCACTAACCGGGAAAAGCCAAAAGATACAACAACAACAACATACCTTAACAAACACTTGACACATATGTATGCACACACTCCTAAAATGAGCAATGCATGTGTAATATGGAACCCTATATTTATAGAACAACAATTATGGGGACTACATACCTTAACAAACACTGGACACCTGCGCAAACACACTCCTAAAATGAGCAATGCATGTGTAATATGGAATCCTATGTTAGGACAACAATTATGGGGAATACATACTTTAACAAACACTGGACACATATGTGTGCACACACACTCCTAAAATGAGCAATGCGTGTGTAATATGGAACCCTATGTTAGGATAACAATTATGGGGAATACATACCTTAACAAACACTGGATGCATATGTGTGCACACACTCCAAGTACCTGTAATGTGATGCTACAATGAGCAATGCATGTGTAAAATGGAACCCTATGTTAGGACAAAAATTCTGGGAAATACATACCTTAACAAACACTGGACGCATATATGTGCACTCACTCCAAATACCTGTAATGTGATCCTACAATGAGCAATGCATGTGTAATATGGAACCCTATGTTAGGACAACAATTTAGGGAATACATACATTAACAAAAATTGGATGCATATGTGTGCACACACACTCCTACAATGAGCAATGCATTTGTAATATGGGACCCTATGTTAGGACAGCAATTATGGGAAATACATACCTTAACAAACACTGGACACATATGTGTGCACACACACTCCTTAAATGAGCAATGAATGTGAAATATGGAACCCTATGTTAGGACAACAATTATGGGGAATATATACCTTAAAAAATACTGGATGCATATGTGTGCAAACACACTCCTAAAAAGAGCCATGCATGTGTAATATGGAACGCTATGTTAGGTCAACAATTATGGGGGAATACATACCTTAAACATTGGACGCATATGTGTGACACACACTCCTAAAATGAGCAATGCATGTGTAATATGGAACCCTATGTTAGGACAAAAATTCTGGGGAATCCATAACTTAAAAAACACTGGACACATATATGTGCACACACTCCAAATACCTGTAATGTGATCCTACAATGGGAAATGCATGTGTTATATGGAACCCTATGTTAGGACAACAATTATGGGGAATATATACATTAACAAACACTGGACGCATATGTGTGGTTCAATAAGCAGGATCTTTCATGGTGGTACTTATGACTGCTATGTCAGCTGGACGATAGTTGGAGTTATGCATCATTGCATTCCCCATAATTGTTGTCGTAACATAGGGTTCCATATTACACATTCATTGCTTGTTCTAGGAGTGTGTGTGCACACATATGTGTCCAGTGTTTGTTAAGTTATGCATTCCCCATAATTGTTGTCCTAACATAGGGTTCCATATTACACATGCATTGCTCATTTTAGGAGTGTGTGTACACACATATGCATCCAGTGTTTGTTAAGGTATGCATTCCCCATAATTGTTTTCCTAACATTATGTTCCATATTACAAATGCATTGCTCATTGTAGGAATGTGTCTGCACACATATGCATCCAGTGTTTGTTAAGGTATGTATTACCCATAATTGTTGTCCTAACATAGAGTTCCATATTACACATGCATTGCTTATTGTATGATCACATTTCACGTATTTGGAGTGTGTGCACATATATGCATCCAGTATTTGTTAAGGTATGTATTCCCCATAATTGTTGTCCTAACATAGGGTTCCATATTACAAATGCATTGCTCATTGTAGGAGTGTATATGTACACATATGCATACAGTTTTTGTTAATGTATGTATTCCCCATAACTGTTGTTCCAACATAGGGGTCCATATTACACATGCATTGCTCATTGTGGGATCACATTACAGTAATTGGAGTGTGTGCACATATATGCGTCCAGTGTTTGTTAAGGTATGTATTCCCCAGAATGTTTGTCCTAACATAGGGTTCCTTATTACACATGCATTGCTCATTGTAGGATCACAGTACAGGTACTTGGAGTTTGTGCACACATATGCGTCCAGTGTTTGTTTAGGTATGTATTCCCAATAATTGTTGTCCTATCATAAGGTTCCATATTACACATGCATTGCTCATTGTAGGATCACTTTACAGATATTTGGAGTGTGTGCACACATATGCGTCCAGTGTTTGTTAAGGTATGTATTCCCCATAATTATTGTCGTAACATTGGGTTCCATATTACACATGCATTGCTCATTTTAGGAGTGTGTGCACTCATATGTGTCCAGTGTTTGTTAAGGTATGTATTCCCCATAATTGTCGTCCTAACATAGGATTCCATATTGCACATGCATTGCTCATTTTAGGAGTGTGTGTGCACATGTGTCCAGTGTTTGTTATGGTATGTATTACCCATAATTGTTGTCTTACCATAGGGTTCCATATTACACATGCATTTATCATTTTAGGAGATCATTTTTACATTGTGGTGTGTCAGCTGGATGATTGTTGGAGCTGTGCATCATTACATTGTGGTGTGTCAGCTGGATGACTATTGGCACTATGCATCATTATATTTAACATGGCGTATGCATTGATTAGATCACTCTGCCATGCCTTAACTGCTGTAGTCATCACTTTGGCCAGGCCCACTGTTGTAGCACTCGTCCTGCTCTGCTGCTGCCCGTTAATCCTTATACCATTATTACTACACTGTTACTGTGCTTCTTATTCTCCATAACTCTTTGATAGGTAGGCAGGTGCCATACAGTGCCTGATACAGGCCTGCTTGCTCTCTGTGTTGATTTGTTCAGTGACCTCCTTGAAAGTAGGTACTCCTCGGGAATGCACTGCTTATATATTAATCCCTGCCTTTACCTCATTCACTAGGTTGGAATTTATTTTGCTGGAAGTTGATGCTGCTTACTTCTTAGCTAGCTCTATATTAGTTCCTTATCAGCCTATATTAGACTCATGAGAGCCCTTGGATAGATTTGTCTAAATACCTTTATTTCACTAGTAACAAATCTATTGCATGTTTTACAATTCATCTGTTGTTCTAGTGTTCTGTACTGTGCGTACTGTGTGTAGAGTAGCATTCAGAATTATCCAGCAATTCAACTAGAAAATAGTAAATAAATAAGAGACTACTGATAGAGATTTAGCATTTAGTGCTCCATTGTTAACTGCCATTGACAGCTGTTTGATGTTTTTGTGGTTTGAGGTTTTCAGTTCGATGTTGTCTGCTTCAAGATTATACACTTTCGATGACAGGTATAAAGCCGTTCTAGACATTTTAGGTTTTTTAGGAATAGGCAGTGGAGTGAGCATTAGGGTAGATTAGCAACAAATCTAGCAATTTTGTTGTATGTTTGTTCAAGTTTAGTCAAGAGATTTGTTTGAAGGTTTGTAAGGACTGGGGCAGCATATAGTAGGGTGGGTAGTAGATAAGCTTGTGCTAATGTAAGTTTAGATTTGTTTGTGAGGAATTTTTTTTTTTATTTCTATAAAGTAGGTCTAGTTTTTGATGAGTCTTTTTGATGCAGTGTTGGATATGAAGATCGAATTTAAGCTGATCATCGATAATGACACCTAGTAGTTCAGTATGGAGTTCAAACTTGATTGATGCGTTATTAAGGGAGAACAGAGTGAAGGGAGATTTGAAGTGTTATAGAGGTTTAGAAAGGAAAAGGAGGACTTTGGTTTTATTTGGCTTGAGAAGGAGTTGGTTGGATGATAACCATTTTTCAACTTGAGTGCAGAGAATCTTGAATAAGGAAGAGTAGGTGTGGGAGATTGTCAGAGGTGAAAATTATTGTAAAGTCATCAGCGTATTGTGTTAAAGAGGAGAGAGGACAGGAGGGATAGAGATTGTTGGGGAAAATGTTAAATAGTAGGGGCCCAAGGATGGAACCTTGGGGAACCCCAGTTAGGAATAGTAGGAAAAGAGAAGATGCAGACAGCCATCTTACAGACTGAAGTCGATTGGGGAGGTAGCTACAGAACCAGGCAATAGCAGAGTTGGAGAGATTAAGGCTAGTAAGTTTTGACAGAAGTAGATTGTGGGAAACAGTGTCAAAGGCCTTAGAGAGGTCAAGGAATAGACATGAGACTAATTTATTGTTGTCTTGAGAAGTAGAGATAGTCTGTGTGAAAGATATTAGACCTGTAAGATGTGCTGTGGTTAGATCAAAAGCCATGCTGTGTAGGGGCGAGGAGATCTTCCTATAGCAGGTGAGCAAGGAGTTGTTTATGGATGCATTTTTTTAATTTTGATAGAAGAGATAAAATAATGATAGGTCTGAAATTAGAGGGGTCTGTGGAGTTTCCACCTTTATCGTGGGGAATAACATAGAATTTCTTCCAGCTATCTGAAACTATGTTTTCTTGAATTGATCTGCTGATTATTATGGAGACAGGATATGCAATTGCTTTTGCAGCTAGCTTAAGGAAAAGAGGTGGCAAATTATCAGCGGAAGGTGAACAAGTTTCAAGTTTTGAGATTGCTGAGAAGTGGATCTGATATAGGCAGTAGAGACAGGTTTAAGTGAGAAGGAAGGTGTGTGGGAGGAAGGGGCGGAGGAAGTAGAGGGTAGGTACTAGCACTGTTTTTTTGTTAATTTCTGAATGGAATCAATGAAGAAGGAGTTTAAAACTGTCGCAGTGTCCAGGGCAGAGCTATTAAGGGTGTGATTTGGTGTAGTGGGTGAACCAGGGCGTAACATCTTGTTAACAGTATTCCAGAATTTGTTAGGGTTAGAGTGGGGGTTATTTTGTGACTTGAGATAAAAGTTTTTTCTGTCATGGTTGATGTGTTTTTTTTTAGTAAGATTACATAGTTCTCTGTAGCATTGATAAATGAAGGAGATTTTGTTTTTTTACCAGATATTCTAAGCATTGTCATGCTTGTGCATGAAGGAGCGAGTATCTTTAGTTAGCTAGGGAGCAAAGTTAGATTTAATTCTAATTTTCCTAATGGGGGCCATGGAGTTTAGAGTGTTAAGAAAATGATATTAAATCTTAGAACAGCTTCTTCTAGAGAGAGATTGTGGAGAAAAGACCAGTTAATAGAAGTGTGTATAAGATTAAAGGTTTCAGGGTTGAAGTTGCTAAGTTTGTGGCAGTCTTTGTACTGTTGGGGTTTGAGCAATCGTGGGGAGTATCTATGGACAGAGGTGCTGAGGTGGTCACTTAGGAAATCAGAAAGTGTGGTGGGGTTGTGGTACAGGTGTTGGTTGAAGGTAAGGATCCAGTCTAGTTTAGTACCAGTATCAGAAATCTTGTTAATGCAAGTGGGGACAGTAATTAGCTGGCAGAAGCCAAAAAGGTTAATGCTGTTGTTTGGAGAGACAGAGGATAAAGCATTCTATTAACTATCTTTAACCCACTCAACCATTCCATAGAGATAACCTCCACCTTCAAATACCTAGGACAGTGGCTTGATCAATCACATAACTTCCATTTCCATGTATACAAAGTGAGAGCTAAAAAAAACTCTCTCCTCTTCTGTGCCAAAATGATCTCATCTTTTCCGTCCCAACCAGCCAAAGCAGCCATTCGCAAAGGAGTTCTCCTGTCTCAATTTGAATATGGAGTCCAAAGTTTTGCTTCTGCCTCCAAGAAAAATACTGCCATACTCCAGACTATCTGTAACAGCATTTGCTGATTCATTACAAACTCACCTTTCTGTCAGTATCACTCTATCTCCCCAGAAAAAGCTAAATGGCTACCCACAAAACAAAGATTTAACCTACGTTTAGGATCCCAACTCTAAAAACTACTCCAGCTCCACACATTTACTGCCTTTAAAGCCAGACTTCATGAAAAAAAATTCTCATACAACCTGAGACACTGCCCACAAGCCACACCCCACTCTCATGAACACTTGAACTAAATTACACGGCACTGCACATGCTTTTTCCTCTCAGGCACCTACTCTTTGGTAGGCTCTCCCTATCGACATTAAGGAAATTAATATTTATTCTAAATTCATAATGCAACTCAAAAAACACTTCATCCAAGCCAAGTGTACCTGCTTCAACACAGGACATATCAACCAACCTATCCCCTTTCTGAATATCTTCTCCTCTCTCAAGATTTGCTGAAGATTGAACAACTTAAGAAACAAATGTATATATTGTTCATTGCACTCTGGTTAGTTGCATATTGCACTGTGCTTGTTTTCTAAAATGTATATATACAATTTCTATATAATTAGCCTGAACTACTCTGTTGTTGCTTATATTGCTGCATATTTTGTTTGTGAAATGTTTTGTAGTTCACCCAGGCTGAACATGAAATTGGTCAGTAATGATCAGTGTACTACCCAAGTAAACAAATATAAATAAAAATAAATAAATAAATTGAGTTATGAGACAGGCATGCTCTGGCCATCAGATTTGCCAAGGCACAGCCTGCACAAAATGTCAATAATAAGGGTAATTAAAATATGTGTGGGTTGGCCTCAGTGTCCCACTGGCATCACTATTCACCTATCACTGTCCCTATCCTTGTGTTACTCTGTCTTGTGTGTCATTGCAGATACTTTGTTGTCCAGTCACCACCATCACCCTCTGTCAATGTATTTCCACTCACTGTTGTCCCTTGCATTTGTTTGAGCTCCTTCCTATGACTGCATTCTATGTTTGTTTGTTTGTATGTCCCTGTTACCTTTTCTCTTCTCTCATTCCTTCCTCCAACTACTCCGCAGTACTACTCCATCTTTCCCTATCATCTTATTTGAAAAATGTGAGTCTTCCACATTAAAAATGCCCCTTCTTCCTTATAGTTATATTTGAGCATTTTCCTCTGCTTGGTATTCCATTTTACTAACTTTATTATATCACTCTTTCTTCCCCTATTTATAAGGAGAACTAAGTTGGCACTTACATATTTTGGGCTCCTTTGTCCTATCTGCCCCTGTGCATGTTACAGGGATGAGGTGCTTCACTGTGTGTTTGAGTAAGCATACTTTTATAAGCAAACATGCTTTCTGTCATATTGACTCATCTAAGCACCTGTACTTTGATAGCATGAAGTCTCCCCTAAGCCTCGCAAACCTCACTTCTCTCCATAATGTAATTTTGCTAATTTCCTATGAACTCTTTTCAGCATCTAAGGGCACTGTGTGAGCCTTTACTCATACCTAAGCAGCTATGGGATACATTGTGCTATGGCAGCCTTGATATTTAGAGCTGTGCAGCTGCAATGCACTTGAGTATGAATGAAACCTAATCAATATATAAAAGAACATTGTTTACAGTCTTAACACATTATTGCTCAAAACATGGGAAAATAAATTTATATGAAACAAGTTTGCAAAATAGATGATTTGTATTAAATAGTCACTGTATAAGGTTGGTGTGAATCTTATGTTTACATTTTATGTCACCCAGCTGCATTTTTAATAACAGCAGTAAACATTTTCTGGCACCACATGTATTCATTTTATTGGCTGCAATTTGATCATTCAAGTGCTTAAATCCTACAGACTACTGTCAAAAGAAAAGCACTGAGTTGGTAATTGTTTTCCCTGTCACCCATGATTTAAAAATATGAAATGCATTTGTTAAGCTGGAGCTTCTTAAATCGGCATCAGCCTGATGACCTTTAAACATGATCTTTTCTGAATGCCTTTGATGGAATTTATCAACATTCAGCTTATGGCTAATGTGACCTTTACAACAGGATCGAGATCCACCATGGTATGTAATACATAGTACTAGCTGACTTTACATATATTAATTATTACCAAACCCTTCTGAAATAATGCAGTACACTACTACCTGATTTAAATAGATCCGGCGATGGGGCACACAGATTTCTAGTATGTTGGAAAAATGTTACATATAAGTTCCCCCAAGATAGCTTTACACTGGCAGTACACATTTATAGCAACCTGTGCTGCTCTATGCTCCATAGACATTATTTAAAACCTTACTATTATGCATTTGTTTATTTATTTACATATGTATGGCTGCATTTATTTATTATAAAGTTATATTTTATTGTGTATGTGCAATGCTCATGTTTGGAATCAATTATAGTTACTGATATGCTCGTTGTCTAGTGTCCTTGTGTTCCACCCAAGCCTTAAAATTAAACAAAGTACTGTAGAGTAACTGCCATCCTCACATACGTTAAAATAGCATTTTCTGCCAAGGGGGAACACCCTGCTACCCATGTCATGTATAATGGTGAGCATTTTCACAGTGTACCTGCTCATTTTCCAGCAACTATGATACATCTACTTGCTAGGTGCACCCCAACTTTCTTTCCATTTCTTTTACCAGAGTTTAACACAAACTGTCATGGAGTCCAATCACAGCAGTCACTACATATGGTTTACTCTGCAACATCCCATAAATCAGTGGTAGCCCTCCTCATCAAAACACTTTCTCTTAGACAGTATTTAAACTAACATCCCCAAATGATCATTATGTAATATAGACAGTTACCCTATTTTGAATGACTGCCCTAATATCAGTTGTTTTTCCCTAACATGTTAAAGGCATGCCTTTACTGGTATTGTCACACATTTTTTTCCTTCAAGAGATAATATTTTCAGTCAAGACTTAGTTTTAAACAACAGGAAATCTGCCTTGAAGCTGCAAAACTCAGCTTGGCTTTGTAGTACTTTACTGACTCCATGGCATCGATAACATACAAAAGAAAGAGAGAGAGAAAAATTGTGCACAGTGATGTTCCCGTATAACTAACGATCTTAAAGAAAACATGACGTAAATGTTGTTATAATTCCATGAAAACCATTTCAATCTTATTGTAATGCATGGACAATGTGGACGTACTGTAAGCTAAACTTGCCTTTTACCATAAAACCTTCTAAAATATGTAAGAGTTACAGTTAGAATGATTGGTGCTTCTTTATTTAAAGGTAAACAAACTAGTCTGAGTAAGACCATGTTTTTGATGGCAGCGTCCAAGTCCATTTTAAGAACATAAACTACAAGCTAGAAAATGCTACACTACCTTTTCAGTGTATTAGTTCTATCTCCCTGGACTAGCTTAAGGACTATTTTGGCTGCAATATAACAGCAAAAAGTCACATGCATTTACATAACAACTAATCAGACAAATTATCTTCTACTGATTTCCCATCATTCTTTATGCATATGACATGGTGATATGCAGACCTGACCCATCAACCACTCTCATAAAACAACACACAGAAAATGACCTTTCAGAACTTGAGACCTGGATTATCTAAAACAGTGTCATCTACAACATAAAAAACAATGCTGTATGGTACCAGTCATTAAACACTGTAAACACACTATATTTCCCACAATAATAGTAAGCACTCAGAACTGGTTAAATGCTGCAAATACTTAGGAATATGGTTAGATTCACTTTTAACGTTTCAGATCCATAATCAATTTACCGAGTCAAAAGTTAACAAACTCATGTTTTGAGCTAGAAAAAATCATTCACTTCTTTCCCACCATAGTCAGAGCCACCATTGCTAAAGAAAACCAACAACCACAACCAGAACATGAACTCCCAGTTTTTGTCTCAGACTCAAAAAGGAATCTCACCACACTTCAAACATTGATAAACTACACCTGCAGTTTCATAACCCTCTACCCAAGACAAGAACACTAGTATACAATACTGCAAAACACTAAATGGCTTTCCATCCCACAGAGAGCTACCATGCTACTAGAGATCGCTAACTTCAGGCCCAGTGAATAGGAAACCTTTCCATACTTTGGAAAACATATCAGAAAGGCCCCTTCTATCCTATAGTTAGTTGTCATTATCACTTTATACTACATACTTGCATACACCTCAAGCTATATTAAACAGTACTAAACACTTCTTCACATTTCTTGCTTCATAAATCCATATATCGATTTCTGAATGCACAACGCTTACACTTTCCTTCAAACAATGTGCCTTGAATTAACAGACCAGCTCTTCAAACAAGTACAAGTGAAAATCTTTCAAAAACTACCAGCCTTTCTTTATATCTTCTGTTACTCTTCCTCTTATCACCTACGGTTACTCCCACTCATATTATCACTTCAAACCCTAATAACGTTCTTATTTCTATATTCTCTGTTCACATTTCATTTAACATTTTTGAATCCTCCACATATTGTAAAATGTGCAGGCTCACAGTGTTTATCTGTTCTGTTTATTCTTTACTTCATTACAAGATGCACATTGGACACAGAGTAAGCTGAGAGTGTGTGCAATACAGTATTATAACCCCTGCTTCTGATGGTATTGCTTTCTGCATTAATGTTTTTTTTTTTTTTTTTATTTTAGTGCATATAAGTATGTACTCCCCAGGCTGAGCCTGAAAATTATCCTGTTGTATAAGTCCTCTAAACTGGCTAATAAACAGACACGTAGATAAATCAATCCTCCACCTTTTCCAAAATTGCACTTAAACATATCACTTTAGACACAGTTTCAAAAATATCTCACTTATAACTTTCTACCTCAAAAGCAGTGTTTTACTACAGTTTTGTTCTTAAAATAATATATATATATATATATATATATATATATATTAATAGAGAGAGAGAGACTCTTACACCTAATTAATAATGTTCTCTAATTCATTTTCCATAATTTAAAACCTTTCAATTATTTTCCTGCTGCTCACAAATTTAAATTTTATAAATCATCAAATTACAGATTCATTTCCTAGTGACTTCAGCTAGCTAAAATATTTGCATGAATATAATAACCTTGTTACTAAATTTCTGAGGAAGACTGTCATTCATATTACCTCTCAGAATAGATTTATGAAATGCTTAGATACACATATAGCACTAAACAGAACATATCAATTTTGCCAGTACGGATAAAAGTGTTTTAATAATAGTCTTTTTGCTTTTAAAATATTTTTTAGGCAACCCACACAATTTCTCCTGGGCAAACGCCAGGACATGGGGGATATTGATAATCATATAACACTTTTTTTCAGTTATCTTCAATCTGCACCAGTGAAGATACATTATGGCCATAATCATTGCAATAAAAGCCATCCCTGCTTACGTGCAAAGTACCAAACTGTTCCATATCAGGGGCATTTTTATTCAAAATTACCTAACCAAATGGCCACAGAAAGCTTTAGTTACATATCATAATTTATGTCAATGATCAACTCCTTCTATATGTCAATAAAGGTTCAAGGTCAGTTTAAATATATCTCTAAGTGGTTTATTTCAGATATGGAATTGGGTCTCATGAAATTAACCTCACCGTAAACATCTCAAAGAGATAAAATCATTGCTTTTCATTTCTGGTTATAATCAAAAGTAATCTTATTTTTTATGAGTTGTTAGAGATAACTTCAGTTTTACCTAGAACCTTCACTAACATTTTCATTAAATACTGAGGAACACTTTTAGGGATCTTTAATCTAGGGCTTGGTTTAAAAAGATTGGAACATCTGGATTTGGCACTGGGCAGCATTGCTGGTTTGTTTAGCTATAGATTACATGAAGTAAGCACCCATACCTCACTTGGTTCTAAACACCCTCCACTCCTTTCCCTTGTAAAGCACACATTAGGACCTGCAACCATGGATAAGCACTTTCCTGCTATCTCTGTATACAGCCTGGCGGATATGTGTACCTTGAGGCAATGTAGTAATTGCCTTATGTACACTGACAACCACTTAACAAAGACAGTATGTGGAATATGTAGTTACACAATTTCATTGGAGACTAGACTGTCACATACATATACAAAAAAAAAAAAAAAAACAAGTTGTCAGTGACACACACATACACCCCCCCCCACACACACACACACCACTCACCACACTTGCAAAAGACCAGACACATAGATCCACATATGAGGAGGTACTGATATGTAAATTACCCAAACCTCAAAGGCCTCTCAGATGCAGTCCTCAGAAACACTGCATGCTCACAAACAAAACAACTCCCACCACAACACATAAAAACACGTCAGTGTTTCTCAGCTACCAAGTCCTTAAGGCGTAACATCATACAACCTAATAGTTGGGTCATAGGATACTCCATTGTGAGACACACTGATGTCTCTCTCACCAGGCTGGGTAAGGAGAAGGTCACAGTTAGTTGTCTGGCAGGAGTCAGAATCCACCAGACCATGCAAGCACTCAAATAACTGAGGAACACTTGCAACCAAGTACCAGTATACTTCAGCCAAAGTCCATGTGGGCATAAATGTTCTAAGATGTACCTCCTGGACTATATGAAGAGAGAGAGAGATGTGATTGAGCTCTCAGAATATGTGTCACAGGCAGGTATGAGCATAGCATTGAGCAGCATTCTACTTTCTTCAAGGATGATGCCACAATACCAACAGAAAATTATTGATTTTAACAATTGGCTTAGCTAATGGTGTCATTCCAAAGAGGTCCAGCATTTGTCAGGCTAGGATAGCATGGTTAACAGGCCAGGGATGGTCTTCAACTGTCATCACTAGGCTTTTGGAGGTTGGTCAAAACATTACCACCCCTATAGTGCCAATTTTAGGCATTGCCAAACTGTCAAACCTTCCAACATAGCAAAATCTACTCAGGACAAGCTAAATGTATTATTGGTCAATGCTAAGAGTCCCAAAAAGAAACTGCTTTCTCTGTAAAGACTTCTCACCCTGGTGAATGCTGACATCTGTACAGTTACTGAAACATGGCTCTAAGCCATGGAAAGCACTCCAGCAGTGCATGGCTATAATGTCATTCATATGTTCTGATCACCCACTGCACATGAATGAGCAAAAGCAGGGAAGTATCTATCTATTTAAAAGATAAGCACATCTCAAGACTGGTCAAACAATGTGACATGCTTGAGCTATTCCATGTCCAACTAATTATGGGAAAAATCCATTACCTAATTCTTGATAGCTACAGGTCCCCCCACCATGAACCAGGAAACTGACACATCATACCTGAAGTTTTTGAATAACTCACCATCCAGCCCAATACCATGCTTATGGGTGATTTTAACTGTTCATCCATTAACTAAAAAGCATACATGACCACTAATGTGCAGGCCCAAAAATTTCTAGACTTTGTAAATGCAAATACCCAGGAGCAGCTAGTATGCACTCCCAGCAGTGTTACAAATACCATAGACCTGGTACTCAAAAATCTGTTAGATCAGATCACAAACTGATCTCCCTTAAAATAAAGATGAAACTTGACCCCACCTAACCCCAAAAACTTTAAGAACATTTCTAAGGCAAACTGCCTTCTATTAAGTGACAGCATAGCTAGTTTCCAAGCTCTCCCAAACCCAGAAATATAGAAGCCCATGCTGGGATGTGCACAAAAGCCCTGTATGACCATATAAACAACTGCCTAGAAATGGCTAATAAGCCTAGGTCAAACCACAGAAACAAGCCACCATGGCAGACTCCTTGTATTAATAGGTTGTACAACAAAATAAAGAAATTCCTTCCTGCAAGTAAAAGATGGAAAACAGAGGAAAAATCCTTCATTAGTCTATACAACCAAATCATGGAGCCATTGAAGTCCTCAAAAGCAGATTTTTGAGACAAAATTAGCCTCTCACACTAAAGATAACCATAAGGCATTTTTCACTTATGTCTGCAATCTTAAAGGCAACACCCAATAGTGTGCAGAGTTAGTTGTAGACAGCATCACCAATACCCAGCCTGAAGATATAGCAAATCTGCTGGTTGATAAATTCAGCTTAAATTTCACATCCCCATAACCAGCAATTACCCCTCCCCAAGGGATACCCTCCACAGTTCCTCCACCAGTTATAGGTTCATAGGTTCATATGATGACACTAGGCTGTTGGCCCAGAGGCCCTTATAAGCCTAGCCAAGAATTTTGAATATGTTTCCACAATGTCAGCACCTGTTTCCCCTGTCCTGCGGGGACATAGGTGGGAATTCCAGGGGTGTATGTTCTGTTTCCCATCCAGTCATCCAGGTTCCTCTTAAAGAGGGCTAGAGAGGTACTCTGCTAAACATAGACAGGGAGTCTATTCCACAGATGGGGGAGTCTCTGGGACACAAATCTATCCCACCAGCAAGTTCTATTAATGTAACAGACCAGGTCTAGCACTTGTGTGCGGGTTGACAGAGTGGATTTTGACTTATGGTTATGCAGCAACTCCATCAAGGCTGTGTCTGAGATGGCCTTGTATGCCAGACACAGGTCACTTCTGAGCAGGCTGTATGAGATTGAGTACAGGGACAGGGCTTTTAGCCTATCTTATAGGACAGGTGATTGAGACCTTGGATTTTCTTGGTCAGAAACCTCTGTGGTCTCTCCAGCTGCTGCATGTGCTTGGCAATGTTCATGCCGAAGGGGGCATTGTACTCAATAACGGGCATGTTGAGGGAGGAGTACAATGATGTTATGACCTCCTCGTTCCTGGACTTATCACCAAAGAACAATTCCAAGTCACCACTCTGCTCACTAAAGCTAAAAACATGGCTTTGATAGGTCCAAACAATATAACAGGATGTCTCTTAAATAGCTTGAAACAGGACCTATCAGACTCACTTGGATCTCTAGTTAACCACAGCTTCCCGACAGGCTTTGTTGAGGTGGACTGGAGGATGGTAACTGTTATCCTACTGCATAAAGGGGGGCATCAACTGACAAAGGAAATTACAGACACACAAGTTTGACTAGTCTTATATTCATGGCTATGGAAAGAATAATCATGGACTTGATAAATAATGACATAGGAACCTCCGAACACTAGACCCAAACCAATTACGCTTTGTCAAGGGCAGATCATGCCTATTAATCTGGTGCACTTCTTTGAGAAGTCATTAGGGCCATGTATGAGGGTAAAACAGTGCATAGTCCCTATCTTGACCTGGCCAAGGCATTTGGCACAATTCCACACTCAGGTATTATAAACCAGCTCACAAGACTTGGCATAAATCACCACATTGCCAGATGGATAGCCAATTGTCTAATGGAGAGGACACATGTTTTTAAAGTGGGTGAAGACAGATCCAGCAACAGGCCATTTACTAGTGGTGTATCACAGGGCACAGTGCTGAGACCACTCCAGTTTGGAATATACTTCTCTGTAGTCAAGGCAAATGTGGAAGGCCTCTGGCTAACAACGTTTGCTGATGGCTGAAAGTGTCAGGGCAATCAATGAATTACCCAGTGATGTAGATATCCTTCAGAAGGGTCTAAATGAGGCAAATGATCAAGCCCAGAGCCATGGCCTAAAACAAAATGCAAATAAATGTATACTCACACTATTTGGGAGGTCAATTCCCCCCTGAAAATAACAGTATTAATAGTACACCCCTAACAGTGGACTTAGAGGTGAGACATCTATGTACACAGAAAGATAGTAGCCTGAACTTTGACCTCCATGTGTCCACAGTGATGACGTGGCACAGCTTATAAGTAAATGCATGACATCCAGATTCAAGGAATTTACAGTGTCACTGTACTTGGCCCTCATCAGACCAATAATGGAGTGAATGCACCTTTTTGGCATGTACCTGGCTAGGCACTTACAACAGATGGAGTGACCTCAGAAGTTCCTCACATTGAAAATACAGAGTGTTAACAACATCTCCTGTGCAGATAAACTAAAAGCCCTATCCCTTTACTTTGTCTCCTACCAACTATTGCGTGACCTATGCCTAACTTACAATGCACTCAAACATTCAGCCCTAATGGAGGTGTTGCACATTCTCAAAACTAACAGCATGAGAGTCACCCAATCTAAGGATCACAACCTGGTCTGTGACTCAAACAAAACATGCTGGTCTGTGACTCAAACAAAACATGCTGCAGAGACAAGATACTTGTCTCAGAGATTATCCCTTCATTGTTGCAGGCTTCCTAGTCACGTTAAGCAGAGCCCTTCCTTGGCCCTCTATAAACGCAGTTTGGATCAATGGATGTGGAATCATATATTCAGTCCTGGGATAGTGCTTATGTTCCTTATGGACAGGGGTAGTCTGTAAAATACTCAAAGGCATAGACACAGATCTAAGCTATCCTCTAACCCTAAGGATCATAAATTCTGTAAATTTGGATAATGCTTTCTAGGCTTGTAAAGACTTTTAAGCTGTTAGCCTACTAATCTCCTATGAACCTATAAACCTAATTAACACAAATGGCCTTTTTTAGGGGTGAGCCAAGATCTTTGCTTATTTAAATGACTTACTCAGAGTCAAAAATCCCAAACATACTCCTGATAAGTCTCACATTTGCATTTCTTTCCCTTCCAGTATTCATCGACAAGCTTTGCTTGGCACTGTATTATCCTGTTACTACCTTACCTTCTCCTATTCCCTACTTTATTTAGAATCCAACATTGTTTACTGAATCCTTGCCACCCTTGTTCTTCAGGTGAAATCTTGTCTTATTGGAATTTAGTATGTTACCATCCTGTACTATTCCAATTAATTTTGCATTATGGGCTTTACTCTGTGTATACCCACCTGTCTCCATGTTTATACCATATCATCCACCATCATGTTAACATTTTAAAGTTTCTCCATGGACTCCTCTGTACGTGGTCCTTTTTCTGAACTGTGTCATGCCACTGGTGTTATCTCCTTTTGCCCATGTCTCTGACTTTACAATTTCCCACTTGTAATCACGTTTTTCCTCCTTCACTTGATTGTTTCTAGTCCCATGTTCTTTTTAGTGATACCACTCTTAACTTGGTGGTTAATCCCCTTCCCATACATATCAGCTACTCCTCGGTCTCTCTCAATATGTCATCTTCCTCCTCCCCAGAATATGTGCCATAGTCATTTGGTCAGTGTAATGCAACTGCATTCTAGCTTTGTAATCTAGTTGCCTTTGAATCACCAGTGAACACTGAGACTTAAAGGATGTAGGAGTGAGTATATATTGTTCAGCATCATACCTCTCAACTGTCTATAATTTCACAGAATGGCCAGATTTTTGCCCCTTATTTTTGGTCTGTTCCCCCTAAAATTATAGTTTTCTGGCAAATCACTGAAGATTGAAGTCACCAAATAATGACATACATTTGAGTTTCAGACTTCATAGCCTTCCGAAAACACATACTAACACAAACTTTTGCTTTTTTAGCAGTTGTTTAAGTTTATAAGAGCAATATTTAAAATCAGTCCCTATTTTGGGCATTTGCACCCCCCAATTATTTTGGGCTTTGCTCCGATTTTTTTCTGTAAGTGGTTGAGAGGTAGGTACAGAACCCACCACCCCCTTGTTCTGACAAGGACTGTTTAGGTGACTATGGTAGATGGGTTTTATCACATTATATTCCTATTGTAATCACCAGTCTATCAGGTACTATGAAGCAGCAGTTACAGCTGTACAATGTGCTACAATATAAAAAAAGAATCCTTACTAACCTTCTATTTTAATTGATGGGGATTACCTTCACCAACTGTAGTGGTCCATGTACATCATTAACAGCTATTTATATAAGATATAGGGATGCCTTTGTAAAGTGAACCTTGGTTATTCCTATAAAAACTATCTCTTGCACCTTACATATAGCATTTACAGTAACATTAATGAAATACTCATTATACCTGATGTTTTTGTAGACATGACACACACCTTTGAAACAGTGAATCATAGCCATGTAACTGAAAAGCAGTAGGAACTTAACTTTTTAGAGAACACCATTCTCTGGTTCAAAAACCGCATGGAGGATAGAAGTGTTCTATTCTAACAAAACACTCATTTAATACTGTTGTTCCACAAGGTTTGTTCTTAGGATCTCCCTCTTTTATTTTTTACTATGGCTTAGTGATATTATGGTTTACTATCATTATGTCGGACTGCACTCTGCTGCTTACGTCGACCCATGTCTGCGAAAGTTGACAAGGCCAAATCCTGATATTGCCGCAGTACGTCTTGAATGCAACCATGGAACAGGCTTTAATGTGGGTTGAGATAGGGGTGAGATTTGTACTTCGACAATGTCAGATTCGACATTGTTACCATTTGACCTCCTGCCTTTCGTTGAAGTGGATTTGTCTGAATCCACTTCAGCATAATGATAGTAAACCGATATTACACATGATTTATCAAACCAGAAGCTTATTGTGTAAACAGGTGACATTCTTTTAGTACAGGCTCACAAAACCCTCCAATCCTTGCAACACACTACACAGTTTAAATTTGCTGAACTGTGTAAATGGTTCCACAAAAATAAACTTCAAATTAAGAAATGCAATTTTTTTTTTCTACCTGAAAGAATCTGGCCTCCATACCTGTAATAACCATAAATGACTCAAAGTGGGAACAGTATACCAAATGTGGCGCAACAAAAGTATCTTGTTGTAACACTTGGTCCTACACTTTAATATTCATGCATGCTATATTAGTCCTAACACAGCTAAAATTATGTTATCTATTATCACACATTCTTCCCAAGGCAACTGACATAGCCTTAGCCAAAAATATTCTATTCCCCCAAAACTGAATATGCACAACCCATGATTTCTCTTCACTCAGTGCATGATGTCACAATAGTCCAAGCTGCTGAAATAAAATCCCTAGAGTTGCCTCCTGCAGATATAAAACTATCACCGCTGTATCTTATATAAACAAAGCACAATGGCTGCCTGTTACTAACAGTGCCGCTAACACAACAGGTACAGTAATATGTAAAATTATAACCCAATGACATTGTCCTCCCATTAAAAAACTGCTCCAAATTAGAAAGAAAATTTACCACCGGAGTCTTCTCCACGCTAGAACATGCAATTGGGAATCATCTATCTACTGACATAAAAAAAAAAAAAAACTTGAAGCTGTAGAAACATTTGAAAAACATCTTAGATGACATTTCCAAAAGAGAAATAAGTGAACATGTTCTGGGGCACTGGCTAACAAGGGCAGATTATTAAGGCATGTATTTGTTGGGTATCGTGGTCAGCATATTACAGCAGGTATGGAAGTCATCCTAATTGTATCTATCTGCATATATTACACCTGTGAATACACTGTGCAAATAAGTTAAGTTAGACTTATATGTTATAAAATGGAACAGTCACGCTAACATTTATTCAACATATCTTGTCTAAATATACTCTATTACTGTTCATTGTATTATAAATGTTATACTGTTTGACTAAGCTTTGTATTTAATGAGATATTTATACTTTCTACTGCACTACCTATTGATTTTCTATCACTTTTTTCTACTACTACTGTAATGTACTTTTGTACTTGGGTCACATCTGAAAAGGTCAATAGACCAGCTCACATGCCCAGCTATCAAATTGTAAAACAAATGACTACATCACTTCTCATTATGTCATATAGGTTTTCGGCTCATATGTATGGAGCCTGAACACTTCTATTACTATAAGCAAGCATCTAGCTGGCTAAGGCAAATTATCTTACTCCTCATAGCAATCATTTCTTATTGTTGTCTGAGTGAGACATCAATAAATCTTTAAAGGTCTAAGAATGGAAACTTGCTAAGATCAGGATTTCTAAAATATATGAGAGATGGTAAAGGTAGTTGTATATTCTATCTACGTTTGGTCATCTTCCTCTTAAAGCTTGGCCCCTTCCTCTACATAGTTAATTTGCAGTAATATTTCTATGCATTTGTGTGTGACAGTTGTACATATTTCTGAGCTACTTGCCTCGTGTTTTTTTTTATATGTGCTTCAGGTAATGTATCTTATTTATTTACATCTTTTTGATGTCGTAACTTTCAGACCTCCTTTTATTGTTACTGAGATGTACATCAAAATAACATAAAATGACACAAGCAACTGCCTTGGTAAATCTTTGCAAATAAAACTATTACTGTAAATAGAGATACTCTTTTTGAGAAACAGAAACCTTGCCGTATTAGTTACTCAAGGATTCACAAAGATCCCCACTAGCCAAAATGGGCTGTTTTCATGATGTGATAATTGGCAATTCAGTGACACATTACCTTTAATGAGGAAACACCTAATTATCAGCTAATTAGCTTGTCTTTGAATTGCAGTTAACTACCTTGTGTGCAGTGCAACACTTACCTGTGATGGTTAGCACTGACGACTAAGGAACTGCGTTGACAGAGGCATCCCCGCATTCATGCCCCCTCTCTACACACACACACACATGCACACATGCACACACACACACACACACACACACACACACACACACACACACACACACACACACACGCACACACACACACACACACAGTCACACACCCACTATGCATGTTCCTGAGTTGTCAGAACATCCCCAGTGTCTCTTTTTATGTTTGTCCTCCCCTCATAAATCACTAATTATTACAATCATTCAATCAGTTTAATCCGTCAGGACCACCAAATAATGGAGTTCCATGCTTCTTATTGTGCAGAAGCTGCATCATAATGTCAGACCTCTTGTTCTATCCAACTTTGACTTGAAGCTTCCACAACCACCACAGGCATCCCTTTCAACTGCTGCTGATTTTGCACGACTCTCATGCTCTTGTCTCTTATAGTATACCTTTCAAATGTCCGGTTGTTTAAAAAACATCCAGATTCTGCCTTATGGTTATGTTCTGTTCATCATACAGGTTTTGGTTTTATGAAAAACCATTCAGTCTGTACAAAATGACAGATATTTGAGCTCCTGACTTTGAATCCTTCAGTGAATGCTTGCAGATGCAAAGGCTGTTATCCTAACAACGTCTAAATTTATAAGAAGAATAAGTAAAATCCATTCATGATCCTTCCAATTTAGCCAAGGATATTACCTCTAGTCCAAAAATAAAATAGTGATGCAGGTAAACCGGTCCCCCAAAAATACAGAAAGTGCACAACGAAACAAAAGGAGGCACCAGACCATGGCAGATAAAACCATAAACAAGATTTATTCCAAAGACAGATAGGCAAGTGCTTTCAAAGCCAAAAGCTACTTCATCAGACAAACAAACACTTAATTTCCTGTTATTTAAATCCAGGCCACCCAATCATAACATAGTAACAATTACAAAGATATACAATACACATAAAATTCATAAAAACTATCTACTAAGCAGTTTATTGCTTAAAATGGGTTTAATGGACTGTGTAGCCCTAGATATAGTGACAAAGTCAACATCACTGCTCCCATATGTGATTATGGCACGTTTCCATGTAAGAGATGCAGTTTCTGCCATCTACTGGATAGCTTATTGCGTTTTATGCAAATCATTTTATATAGGTATGACCACACGTAGGCTACATGGTCGGATGTGGGAGCACATATATGACATCTCTAGGAAAGCAGACACCAGTGCATTAGCAAAACATGTCATGGAGGAAGGCCTACCACACACACTTAAGTTCATGGCTATTGAAAAGGTATGACTAGAGAATAGGGGAGTTGCTATTAGGAACAGAGTTGAAGCTAAGGAATTAGACTGGATAATTAGAATGCAAGCCACTATGGGTAAAGGTTTAAATGATAAACTATCCATTAATCCCATTTTAAGCAATCGACCACTTAGTAAACAGTTTTTATGAATTTTATGTGTATTATATATTTTTGCAATTGTTGTATATATTTACAGGCAGGTCTATATTTTATTAAGTGATTGCATCTTAATTGTTACTGTGCTATGATTGGGTGGCTTGGATTTAAATAACGGGAAATGAAGTGTTTATTTGTCTGATGAAGCAGGCTTTGGCTGCGAAACTGCTCACCTATGTGTCTTTGGAATAAATCTTGTCTATGGTTTTATCTGCCATGGTCTGGTGCCTCCTTTTGTTTTGCTGTGCATATTACCTCTAGTGTTGCACTTAAAAGAAAAGAGGGGAAGATTTTACCTCTGTTAAGGTCTTTTTTTAACAATGTTCAAGAGTTGATTGATTATTGCCCCAAGGGCATGAAGGACCACACCTTATCTTTTATTACTGAATACACATCCAGGCACATAAGAGAAGTCCTGGGGGAAAACTGGTGTGTTTTTTCATTCTTTAACCATGTAGTTGAAAAAGTGGGGGCAAAACCTTTGTGGTATATCATAAGGGGAGATCCCTTAAGAATATGTTGAAAGTAGAGAGCCAGGCTGGTGGTCTCATTAATAATAAAAACATGGTATGGCTAAATGTGGCTTCTGCCCCCATTGTAGATACATCCTGGTGGGTGATTCTGTCAAAGTTAATGTGAATGTTCGTAAACCCTGTTTTCACTGTAATTGCAACTGTACAGGTATTGTTTATCTTGCTGTATGCCAAAATTGCTATGGGTTTATATGGGGAAGACCCAAAGAAATTTGAAAGAGAGTATTTGTGAGCACCTTTTATACATCAGAAAACAAAATGTTAAGAACGCTTTGCATAAGCATATTTCAAACCACCCTCATCATTATTTTTTGTTTTTTTGGTTTGGAACAAATCCTCAGGAATCAAAGGGGTGATCCTTGGGAAGACTATATTAAAAAGTATATAATTACACTGGCAATTAAAGATGAATACTGCTGTTTTTACCTGGTTTTAATAAATACATATCTATTGCCAGTGTTCTTAGTGCTCTTAAGTCTTACTATGTTTAAATTGCATTTGGTATTGTTTGGTTCCTTATTTTCACACATGTTCAGGTTTTATTTGCATTCCAATTATATTTTAATTGCATTTTAGCTTTTATTGGAGGGGAATGAGCATGTGATCACTGAGTGGGGTATTTAAAAGGTTGCTATGAATGTGTATAATTGATTCTGAAGAAGTCTGGTTATGTTTGCAGATGGAAGTGCTCAATCCTTTCATTCACTTGTATTTCTTTAGATTATTAAAATACATATTTTTAACATTTGAGGCTACCTCCGTTCACTTTGGTTCCCATATTTAACAGAAATGCATAGACCAATAAGTTAAAATTTAGAAGCCAGATGTTAGTTTTGGTCTTTTATGAAAAAAAAAAATATTTTGGCTATGTGGACGTTTCTTTGTAAATAGTACAAGAACTAGGTGTTAAAAATTACAGAGCTAGACAGACTAGAAAGAGAAGGTCAAAACAGATGTCAAACCATTATTGAACAAACATGGAAAGATGTGCAAACGTCTGAGGTTAACTGAATGTCAGAAAGAAAGAAAGAAAACTTCTGTGCCTACACTGCTGGTAGATGGTACTCTATTGAAGCCACTCGAATGAGAGATAACTGAGTTTCTGTTAAGAAACAAGGAAGTATTTACCTGACAGAACAAACCTGGTATAACACCGTACTGAGACAATTCTGGTAGAAAATGTTAACTTAAAACTTTACAGAATTCCAGAGACAGAGAGATTTTAAGAGCCCTGGGTTATTTTAGCAAATCATTATACTACATTAAATCTATAAAGCAATACTGGCAAATCAATGTAACAGCTGAATCCAGGGAAAAAGGTGACCTGTTCGTAGCAAGAGGGTGTATTCTAGAATATGGTTCATTCTTTTTTAATACGTGGTTCCCCTGCAACCTTTCAAAGATTAATGCACACAGTCCTAAAGCCTTGCATGTTGTCAATTAACCCAGACAGCTTCATAATATACTCTGAGGATACCTAGCTACAGTACGGGGTATACAAGACTCCCTGGAATCAGCTGTAAGGCAGTAATGCTAATCACTGCAATGAAATGCCCAAAATGTCTTTAGCTCTAACTTTGTTATCCTCTAATATTTCAGCTTGATCTTTAGAGTGATCAGAGGCCGAAACCGAGGAAAAAAACTAATACAATTTTCTGTTGACATTTTTAAGCTTTCCAGTTATTCCTTAGGAAGAGATTTTTTAAATTATGAGTGAAGTTTTAGAATTTCTTTATGCAGGCATAGACTACGTAGTTTCTGGAGAAGAAAAAAATGATAAGACAATCATTTTATCATGTCAGACTATATTCGTCAGAAATTTTTGATTAATGATCTCTAATTAGAAGCTCATCACAGTGCAGCATCCATTTTGCAAACCTAGACATTATGTAAGTAACTTCAAGTAATGTAGAGCTATTAATATTTGGAGGTAAGGTCAAATTCGGGTCAGAATGCCCATCAGAAATGCACAAGCTGCTAAATAAATATGTACCCATCTGTTCTGCTCATATGAACAACACAAAAGCTGACAAATCATAAGTATATATTATTGCTGAGACTTCAGGCCTAAATGAATATGTACTTCTGTTCAAAAGTGGTACAGTAATACTTTTTTAAATGCTATGGCATAAAAATAGCATTATAATTGTGTTTGTTTTCATTAAAATTCATTATGTAACATCTTGGATTCTAAAAAGACTTATATTAGACTAGTCAAAAATGTTTGTGTGTGAGGGGTAATTAAAGAGGCAATGTAACAAATGGTATTCTTGTGTTATAAGTACATCAATTTAACACTGAAAAGGCATACTTTTCTCCATGACACCTATGCAGTGAATGATGGCTTTGCTTTGCTTATATAATTGTTTTACAAACACACATGCAGACACACACACACGATGCATACAAATCTGTGTATATACACATATATATACATATATATATATATATATATATATATATATATATAAATATATTTATTTATATATGTATATATCTATATATATATATATATATATCTATATATATATATATATATATATCTATATATATATATATATATATATATATATATATATACGAGCGCTACAGAATCCTGAAAGGCCAAAATCCTGAAAACTCAAAATGCTGATAGCTCAAAATCCTGAAAACACACTGGATACCAACACTTACTATATTCCAGCAGAAGTACATCCAGAAACATATTACCCTTCAACTATTTACAGGGTGCAAGCCCCCGTGCACCCCCAGACACCCTGCTACTTAAATATAACAACTCCGAGATTACACTTCAGTACACTAATTGCGATCTCAGAGTTGATAAATTTAAGTAGCAGGGTGTGTGGGGGGGAACATGGGGGTTTCCCCCCTGCTTATACTTGGAGAAGAGTAATATGATTTTTGTTTTATTTGTTTCTGTATGTACTTGTATTGGAATATAGCAAGTGTTGGTATCCTGTGTGTTTTCAGGATTTTGAGTTTCCAGGATTTTGAGTTTTCAGGATTTTGAACTTTCAGGATTTTGGGCTTTCAGGATTCTGTAGCGCTCCTATATCTATATATATATATATATATATATATATATATATATATATATATATATATATATACATATATACAGAATTACTTTCCTTGCGTGACAAATCAACAATATAGATAGCAAGAACATCAACCACAAAAGGTGATCAATGCACATTTTGACAAGCAACCATGCATACACAAGGAAATTCCTTGTTGCATGGAATATATATATATATATATATATATATATATATATATATATATATATATATATATATATATATATATAATTTATTTTTTATTTTTTTTGCAGCGGGTGTATCATTGCATTCCCATTGTGGCGGCTCTACCCCTTCCCCCATCTATATACCAACTCCAAGATCACACAATCCACAATCTCCAGGGAAAGGGAATAGTCTGCTAACCAGAGTTGTCCTTCTAGCACACCTGTTGACAATCTGCATATGTTGACCAAATGTGGTCAATTAAACAGTTGTCAACTATCTAGCATTTCAACCAAATGCCCAAGAATGCCCAAGTTCTGTATAGCTATAGACATAGATGTAGCTATAAATATACAGTAGGGAGTCGATTTTCTAAACGTCGATATTCAGAAACGTCAATTATCCGAACCAGCCTTCCAAAGTTTTCGGGTAGGAATAATCATAAAGTCTGAATATGTAAACATTATACATATTCGCTTTAGCATGTTTTATGAGGTTATAGCCAGCTCATGTGTGAAAAATATTCTTTACTATCCAATGAAATCATGGAATGTTTGAAAAGTGTATTCCTACATGCAGAATAAACAAGATTTTAGAAGTTTTTTTATCTAATTCAATTATATGTTTGATTATCTGAACAGTCTGATTATCCAAACTACACTAGGTCCCAATTAGTTTGGATAATCAACTCTCTACTCTTGATATAGGTATAGATATATAGATATAGATATAGATATAGATATAGATATAGATATAGATATAGATATAGATATAGATGGGTCTATACTGGATGCTCTAACTTTCAAAAGTTCGAGTGTCATATGGTCGACACCATATGATCAAACTTTTGAAAGTTTGAACGTTTTAACGGAGATCTCCGTACAACATGGAATGGGAAGATTTCCCTTTTCTGCACTGTAGTGCGATCTCAGAGCTGGTATATTTAAAGAGCGGGGGGGGGGGTGGGGTGTAGGGGGGGCTTGCCCCCCTGCTTAAAATGTTCAGATAGGTTATTTGTGTAGTTTTTTTTTTTTTGGATGTTCGAACTTCTAAAAGTTTGATCATATGGTGTCAACCATATGATACTTTGAAAAGTTCGATCATCTAACATAGACCTGATATAGACATAGATATGTGACATTTTCTCTGATACAATTCATCTACAAAAAAGAATCACAATTGATCTTAAACTCATTTCATTGAAAACACAAATGACTAAATCACATTTGATAGAAAAGTGTATAAAGCTGTATAAAATCATTGCTGCTATGGTTTTGGCTGATAAGAATTGTAATGGAAATTAGTGTTGATCAGTACTTGTACCTTGCTAATATCTGCTGTTATACTGCATCTCTATCTTGGGAAGTTAGTATTTGAGCACCAGCAGTGATTCACAGTGTGAGGAGTTTTCTCTGTTCTCCACTGTTATACAACTTTGAAGTAAGTATATTTAAGAAAGGGAGATGCAGAGGGCAAACCCCTCTCCCCCCATGGGGGGTGCAAGGGGTCGTGCTCTCTGCAGAAAAAAAAAAAAAAAGAAGAAGTTTTAGAGAAATATTTACTGTACATGAAGTTTTAGATGTAAGGGAATGTGATAAAGTGTGTATTAGATGAAAAGTACATTATATTAAAAGCAATTTGTATTTTATATATACAGCGTCTTCTGTGTGGAGACATGCGTGAATGGGCGTACCTTCGTTGAAGGTTGTGCATCTGGGCCGGCAACTCGGCATGTAAAAATCAACTGCCAATCATTAGCAGACCGGAGTTCTGCTGTGGCGACCCCTAACCGGGAAAAGCCGAAAGAAGCAACAACAACACACACAAATATATATGTCTGTGTACATGCATGAACTGTATATATATATATATATATATATGGATCTACTTTGGATGAGTGAAATACTACTTACCTGACCTTCTATATGCTGAGAAGAAAGCAATGAAGGTTCACATAAATGAACACTTGCATCACCAGCAAAAAACTACAGGTAAGTAATTACTTGGCTGGACCACAAAGAAACACTAAAAAACTAAACACATTAAACCCACCCATGTGGGGGCCTTCAACCCCCACACCACCCTATGTGTGGGGCTGCGACCCCCACCTCACCCCAACTAAATATATCAACTCCGAGATTGCAGTACAGCAGGAAAAATGGCAAAGTTCACCATGGTGGCCAAGTGGTACTTACCTGGGGTTTTTCATCGGTGATGCAAGTGTTCGTTTATTTGAACTTTTGTATTTTTTGTCTCGGTGTTTAGAAAGTCGGGTAAGTGGTATTTTGATTATCTAAAGTAGAACCATATTTATAGACAGACAGATACAGATATACAGATAAAGATATGCACATGTAAATGAGTACATGGATCTAATTTATTTTATCAACAGCTTGGAAGTGTGAAATAGCAAGGTGGAGAGACTGAACTGCCAAACATCTCTCTCTCTCTCTCTATATATATATATATATATATATTTACATATATATATATATATATATATATATATATATATATATATAGGGTCCCTATTAAATTATCGAATGTTTCAAAGTTCGAATGTCATATGGTCGACACCATATGATCGAACTTTGAAAAGTTTGAAAGTGAAAGGCAGTGGTTCTGTACATGCAGAATGGTAAAGTTTCCCTTTTCTGCACTGAAGTGCAGTCTCGGAGTTGGTATATTTAAGTGTGGGGGGGGGTGCAGAGAGGCTTGTCTGCCTGATCAGAGTGTTAAGGTAAGTGTTTTTTTTTTTTTTTTTTACGATTTTATTATATATTTGAAGAATCAAGTTTTGCTCATATGATTTCGAACACGAGGTTCGAAATTTTGAATCTTCAAATATATAATATAGACCCCATATATATATATATATATATATATATATATATATATATATATATATTCTTGGAGGACAAATCCACCTGCACCCCACGCCTCCTTCTGAAAATTATATGTACTCATGATGAGTAAAGGGCTAATTCCCATTGAGTGCTATGTTTCAATATTTTGGCAGTTTGATTTTTCTGTCTTGTTATTTTCTAGATTGATATTCTAGGCTAGTGATAAAATGATGTAGACCCACACACACACACACACACACACACACACACACACACACACACACACACACACACACACGTGTGTGTGTATATAAATACATACATTTTTATATATATATATATATATATATATATATATATATATATATATATACAGAGAGAGAGATGAGTACATTACTACTGGTCATTAACATAAATTCCTGAAGAACATTTAGTAGAAAAATGGTAATACTTTCCTTTCATTGAGATGCTAATTCATGAAGTCACTAAACTGACTGAAAAAGGAAAACACTTTCCATTTATGAGTGTCTAACAAAACCAAAAAACAAAAAAAGGAAAGAAAAAGAAATAAAAAACACTAACTTTCCAACTTAATCTCTCTGAATCATGTTAATGCTAGGGAAAGGGTGTTTAGTACATTAATGTGTAATTTTGGAGTTAGGTCCAGAGTTCAGTTTAGGTTTAGGGCTGGTACACTTAAGAATGTGTGTGTGGGGGGGTAAAACCACCATTATTCATGTATGCTAAACCTAACCCCAAAATTGTCCCAACCCCAGCCCCACAAATTACAATATTAAGCAATTTTTCCCTAACAGTACCAATAAAAAACACACACTCGAGCATGTCCCTACACACACACACACACACACACACACACACACACACACACACACACACACACACACACACACACACACACAAACACACACACACACACACATGCATACTTACACATTCAACAAGGTTTCTTGCAAATGAAAGCATTAGCACTACCATCCTCTCCTAATCTCATAATTTTTGACATTACATGTTTCAACTTTTCAAGCTCTTGACAAGGCATGCATACTTGTTTGCATTTGACCAATTCTGGAAAAATCCTTGCATCAATGGAAAGTTTGACTACATAAATATATAATATATATTCCTCCCAAACTGCTTTGCACTATATCTGTTCATACTCACATCCCCTCCCTAATAGTACCTATCTATTCTACATGGTATATTCTAATTTTTTCACAAAATAAACTTTCACTTCTTCCTATATCTGTTCATACTCACACCCCTTCCTAACAATAGCTATCTACTGAAGATGGTATATTTTACTTTTTTTCTCAAAATAAACCCTCACTTCTTCCTAATTTAACTACATCCGAATACTCGAGCCTTTTAAACTCCCCTATTTCTTAAATTCAGAAGATATCAGGACAAATGAACTTTTTTTCTTCTTAGAAAAAAACTTCTTTCCCACCTATCCTCTGCCAGCTTTCAGACTCTACCACCACTAAATATCCTACCACCCAGCAACTTCTTGTTTCTTCCTTGATGGCTCAGATGGTTCTGTGGCAAATTGCTTTGGCATTGTATGCAGGGTCCTGGGTTCAAGACTTGCAAGGGCTGAATAAGAACCTATAGAAGGCCCCTTTTGGCATGTACCTAATCAGACACCTACAACAGCTGGAGAGGCCAGAAAAGTACCACAAAAAAGGATCTTAGGCCATAAACACATGTCCTATATAGACAGACTCAAGAAACTTCTGTTCTCAGTCTCTTATCATCTACTTAGAGGTGATCTCTGCTTGACTTAAAAAGCCATGTCTGACCCAACCCTACTTGAAATGCTACACCAAAAGAAATACCAATTCCCCCACATCACATGTTCCAGAGATCACAACCTCATTACCACTATTAACAGAACATGCTGGAGGGACAGGTTCATCTCCCAAAGACTGTCCATACTCTGGAATAAGCTTTCCATTCATGACAAGCAGAGCACCTTGCTGGCCCTCTTCCAGAGAAATCTTGATGAGTGGATGGCTAACAGAAAGTTCACTCTAGCGATCATTCCAGTTGCCCTACTAGATATGGGCACCGTGAAATAACATTGGGTGGCATGGTGCCTGAGCAATATTTTTGGGCTAGGCTTGTAAAGACTCCAGGGCCATTAGCCTAGTACATAGCTATGAACTTTACTTAATCATACTACTCCTCAGCTTAACCTCTATTCTTCCCCTCCTTTTGGGCCATCTCTCATCCTAGAAGGACCATCTCTGTCCCAACCACCTATTCATACATCTTCCCTACACTCTCCATACATTGGACCAAACCTGTTTAATGCCACCCCTCACATTTACTCAATATTTAACTTATTAACTATATTTCAACTCAGACCAAAACAAAATTAAAAGTATCTGCTGCAGGATGAACTCATATCCCCCACACAACAAGGCTTCTGTGCTTCCCCTAGTACTAATACTGCACTTCTCACCAATATAAATAGTGCAAATAAAGCTAGATATAATGGCAAACTGGTCTCCTCCTTTTTTCTAGACTTATCTAAAGCCTCTGACACTGTTTGTCACAGCAGACTTTTACTTCAAATGTCCTCATCAGGTTTCTCTCAGCCCTCCCATCTATGGTTCAAAAGCTAAACACCAAATAGGTATCAGTAAGTAAAATTGCACTCCACGCTCTCTCTATACCTCCTATTACCAATGGTGTACTACAAGGCTGTATCCTTTGTCCCTTCCTCTTTGACATTCTTACCAACACCTTCACATGTCCATACAACAGGCATACCTAATATGGTATGCAGATGACACCATCCTCATTTGCACATCTGACAACATGGCACACCTCCAAAAAATTACTCAGGAAGCTTTAAAAGCCACTAAAACTTGTTTTTGTAATTTACAACTCATTCTCAAACTTAAAATACAAACTTTTTCCCCAGATCCCTCTCTCATGAAAAAACAAAACTTAAAATCATCTCTCTTAATAATATAACTATTGAAGTCATTTCTCATAGCAAGTTATGGTTGATAGTGAATAATAATCTTAAATTCAACCTGCATATAAACTGCATAAGAAAAACTTATGAAAAACTAGGAATGCTTTACATCGATACAACGTTCTTACCAGCACAAA
>NC_056729.1:199986581-200109081 GCF_019279795.1 Protopterus annectens | reverse complement strand
AAAAGTGAATGTCTGAGTATCACAGGACATCAGACCAATATCTTTTTAGGTTCATAGGTAAGTACTAAGCTAGCCGCCCCTGTGCGCCATTTTAAGCCTAGCCAGTTTCCCAATGGTTATAGATTGGCCTTACCCATTCCATGATCAAGAATTATATATTACAAATAATGGGATCTTACCATGCATTATTTGAGTGGAACCATGCATGGCATAAAGCATTTAGGAGTTACATATTGGGCTAATTTCGATTGTATCTGCTCTATTTTCTAAAAAACAAAACAAAAAACAAAACAAAAAATATACTTTTTCCCTCCTTTCTGAACTAGTATAGTCCAGTTTTCATGTTATTGCTGAATCCAGGGCTGTGTTACAAGTTTCTGTGTTGTCCATACCTTACTTGGGTAGAAGGAAATTTCTCTGTTCACCTGTGAGAGAAGGGAGCTTTGAGCAGCCTATCTCTCCCTGAAGGAGTGGTTTGAGCCCAGAAGTTAGTAGTATATTGGCCATTTTTGGGCTAATTTCTATCTCTTTCACTTCCCTGCTATAAAAACCACATTTGTGCAGTTTTGCGCACGAGCAGTGCCGATTAGCTAGAGTTAAACTATTCTCGGCTCCACAAAGTCTACTCTTCAATTTTTTCCTTGGAACTAGACAAACCTTCAACTTTAGCACTCAAACTATTAATTTCACAGTCAAGCACTTGCTTAAAACTCATAGCAAGCACTAATTTACCCTAGCACTAGACCCCCCTATACTGTCCACAAGGACAAGGCTCTCTATTCTTCCCCACCAGCCAGTCAGAAAAACAGCTTACTCTACCTATTCAGGCATGAACAAAGGGCAGCTTCTCATGTACTCTCCAGTCCAACTGGTGAATCTGGGCATTTTGAGGCAATGTTACAGCTGCCCCTTGTACACAGACAACCCTCTCCTCCTACCACCAAACACTAATATATTCGAGAGATGCAATTATACAGCCAAACTGGAGGCAAAGCTTTCTCAACCCAAGACTGGAACTGACAGTCAAGAGGAGAAGGGTAATACTTGCAACACACCACCAGTCTCACATAGACCTAATAAACCAACACCGGCAAATAACACACATGAATATATGAAAACATACTCAGAGGCTCTAAATAAAAATCTGCAAAAGCAACAGAGACCTCCAAAGCAGACATCCAAGCAACCTCCATACCCCATCACCAACCATTAAACACATACTTCACATAATCAGTGTGCCATGCAATCACAGCCCTTAAGGCAAAATAACATACCCAACACACTAGTAACAGGCGATTCTATAGTCAGGCACACTGATGTCTCACTAACTAGGCTGGACAAGGAGAAGGTTACAGTTAGCTGCCTGTCGAGTGCCAGGATCCACCACATAACACAAGCACTCAGGTCACTCCAGAACAAGTACAAATACAGCTCTGTCATTGTCTTTGTTGGTGTGAATAACTTCAGATGTACCTCCCTGGACTACATGAAAAGAGACAAGGAAGAGCTCTCTGATCATGTAGCCCAGGCCGGTATGACTCTGACCCTGACCTGAGTAGCATCCTACCCTCACCAAGAATGATGCCACAGTATAAAGAAAAAATTATCCATTTCAACAATTAGCTAAGTTTCTTGTGTCATTCAAAGGGAATCCAGTATCTGTCCACCTGGGATGACATGCTCTACAAGCCATGTTGCTTTGCAAGAGATGGCTTGCACTTGTCACCCTTAGTCTTTTGAATACTGGCCATGGCTCTTGCCGCCCCCATAGTGCCTTTTTTAGGCAAGGCTCAAAAGACAAACCCACCATAATAAATACACAAGTAACCAAAAACTGAGGGTAATGCTACTCAACACCAGAAGTCTAAACCTCAAAATGCATGCACTCGAGTTACTCCTCAGTATGGAGAACATCGACAGCTGCGCAGTAACAGAAACCTGATTTAAGGCTCTGGAGAGTACCCCAGCACTACTAGGCTATAACTCATAATAGACTAAGCAACAACACAGACCAAACAAGCAAAATAAGTAAAATAACGGCTCCGGTGCACAAATGAATAATCCACAAAGCTTTATTCCAAACGAAAAGTGAAGCGCTTTTCGTCTACCCTGCCAGTTTGGTAGACTTCATCAGACAAATCAGCTGTGCAAAACAAGAGAGTTAAATACATTCTTTAAAATAAGATTGACATGACAACCAGCCTATGACAATTACAATACACAAAAGTCTAAATAACAACAGAACTTACTGGCCAAAGTAGTTTCAGGACGCCCCTCACTCTAAATACTCTACCTATTTAATTGTACTATACATATAAAATACAAAAAATGTGTAAAAATAGTCATAAAATGTATCAATTGACACTTTCCAAATACTTAAAAACTAATAAATATAATTTAACGCAAAAGACTTTTCAGTTTTAAAATACATGACAGTGAAGTGATTTCGTTCAAACCTGGATCTGTGTAAGAATTTAATCTTAACTGCCATATTAATTCACACTTTTCTAAAAGAAGTTGGTAGGGGCCACCTTTTAAAACTGGGGTGACTTGATCTATTACCCTAAACAAAAAACTGCGGGTGGGGTTTTCCTTACAATGCCTAGCCAGTGCATGTAAACTGTTTTTCTTTCTAATATTGTATACATGTTCATATATCCTATCTCTCAGCCTCCTGTCAGTCTTCCCTACATAAAACGCAGGGCATAGCTGGCAGGAGGCCAAGTACACCACTGCTTTGGAATTACAGTTGTACTTACCCCTCGTCTGATATTTCATTTTGCCCACACTGAAATTTGATCCTGTTGAAAAGAAATTTGTCTAACAAAGAGATGGAAGCCTTGAATGTATTGAAGTCCCTACCGGTCCGAGTCATGAAACCGGACAAAGGAGGACGACTGGTGATTATGGACAAAAGTGATTATAATAGCAGAATGGAATCTGTTTTAAATGCTGGAACATATGAAATATCTAGTATTAATGAAATGAATGTAGCTTACAAATGGATTAATTCTTTCATCAATGACCTGTTTATTGAAGGTATGGTTGATTTGAATGTTTTTAATTACTTATCGAACTTGAATCCCAGTATTCCCTCATTGTTTGGTCAACCCAAAATCCACAAAAACCTGCACAACCCCCCAATGAGAGCTTTGGTCAATGCAAAATCATCCATCACATATGCATGTGCTAAATTTGTTGATTACCTCTTGAAAAAGTATGTAGTGATGGAAGAACAAATTTGTAAAGATTCTTGGGCCTTTTTAGCTTCTATTGAGAATTTTGGTTTTCATTCGGATGTGTTGTTTCTAACAGTTAATGTTGTTGACCTGTATTTCTCTATACCACATGAAATTGGGATTGACTGGGTTATTGAAAGGTTGTTACATCATGGCGCAGAGCGAAAGGAGATTAAATTATTTCAAGAGTTAATGGACATTATTTTAAAAAATAAATATGTAATGTTCAACAACAATATTTACAAACAAGTAGTCGGAGTAGCCATGGGGTCACCGTGTGGAGGGAGCTACACTAATCTAGTAATGGCTCAGTGGGAACACCAAACAATTTTTTGTGACAACAGGTTGATGGAGAAGGTACAGCTATATACCAGATTTTTGGACAATGTTTTTATTATGTTCAAAGGTTCTGTGGATGATGCTAGAGTTCATACATCACTTGAATGCCAGTACACCATTTTGAATTTCCCTTTTTCAGTTCATGAAAAGGTAATCACCTATTTAGATGTGGATTTAAGGAAAGAACAGTGTGAGAATCGGTATAAAGCTAGAATTCACCGTACGAGCACTTATTCGAACACTATGTTACATTACACTAGTTGCCATTCCCCACACCAGAAGAGATCTGTACTCACAGGCCAATTAGTTAGAGCGGCATGAATGACAACTGATATGGTCAGATTTCTGGATGAATGTGAGATTTTAAAAAACATGTTCATTAGCCGTGGTTATCCTGAACATTTAGTACTTGAAGTAATAAGTGAGGTACAAACTAAAAGAAGTACAGGTTTTTATCGACCTATCCTCACTGGTGAACAGAGAGTGAGTGTTGCATGCTCTAACCCCATTAATGAACCATCCATGTCTGTGAATGTAGAACTAGGAGAGGTTGAACCATGCCCTATGGCTACTGGTGCGCGTAAGGAATTTAAAAGGAGCTTCATTACGGTGTATAATTTAGAAGCAAGTGATTTGAGATGGATCCTGGACAGAAATTGGAATCTACTGTATTTTGAGAAGGGACTAATTGAGAAGTTGGGAAATTGCCCGACTTTAATTTTTAAAAGAGGTAGAAACTTAAAGAATTTTGTAGAGACAGAAGTAAGTATCTCGCACAGAATAATGGGTACTTACAAATGTGAATCATGTAACTACTGTAAATTCATTTCAACAGGATCAAATTTCAGTGTGGGCAAAATGAAATATCAGATGAGGGGTAGGTACAACTGTAATTCCAAAGCAGTGGTGTACCTGGCCTCCTGCCAGCTATGCCCTGCATTTTACGTAGGGAAGACTGACAGGAGGCTGAGAGATAGGATATACGAACATGTGTACAATATTAGAAAGAAAAACAGTTTAAATGCACTGGCTAGGCATTGTAATGAAAACCCCACCCACAGTTATTTGTTTAGGGTAATAGATCAAGTCACCCCAGTTTTAAAAGGTGGCCCCTACCAACTTCTTTTAGAAAAGTGTGAATTAATATGGCAGTCAAGATTAAATTCTTACACAGATCCAGGTTTGAACGAAACCACTTCACTGTCATGTATTTTAAAACTGAAAAGTATTTTGCGTTAAATTATATTTATTAGTTTTTAAGTATTTAGAAAGTGTCAGTTGATACATTTTATGACTATTTTTGCACATTTTTTGTATTTTATATGTATAGTGCAATTAAATAGGTAGAGTATTTAGAGTGAGGAGCATCCTGAAACTACTTTGGCCAGTAAGTTCTGTTGTTATTTAGACTTTTGTGTATCGTAATTGTCATAGGCTGGTTGTCATGTCAATCTTATTTTAAAGAATGCATTTAACTCTCTTGTTTTGCACAGCTGTTTTGTCTGATGAAGTCTACCAAACTGACAGGGTAGACGAAAAGCACTTCACTTTTCGTTTGGAATAAAGCTTTGTGGATTATTCATTTAGGCTATAACTCATACCATACCTTTCGGCCACAGAACCAGGACTGAAACACAAAAGGCGGGGGTGTATCCATATTCATCAAGGATATCCACACCTCCAGGTGAGTGGCACAGCACAATGCATCAGAGGTCATCCATGTGCAACTAACAATGGGCAAAACTGCATTCCAAATTGTAGCTTGCTACAGATCACCCACCATGACCCCCATTCTGCATTTCTGAAGACACTGGGAAATATGAAGGTCCTACCAAACACCCTAATACTGAGTGATTTCAATTACCCAAGCATAAACTGGGAGAACTACTCAAGTACTAACTCCCTTGCCCAATGCTTCCTAGAATTTATAAACTTGAATGCCCTGGATCAACTGGTCAACACCCCCACCCGAGGGAACAACATATTGGACCTGGTCATCACCAACATGGGCGACCGGTATTCCACACCGGAGGTCAACCCCTCGCTGGTTAGATCAGACCATAGACTAATCACTCTGGATAGCCACATTTTGCCCCCACCCCCAATCAAGGAAGCCACCATGAAAAACTTTTCAAAAGCAAACTTCACGTTACTTAAAACCGAGGTGGGAAGGTTCACAGCCCACATGCTAAAGGACAATACTGTCCAAGCTGCTGAAACCTTTCCAAAGGCACTCTATGAGCATCTGCAGGAATGCATGGATCATGCTATCCCAAGTAAAACCAAGACTCACTCCTCCAAGAAAAGGAAACCAGTCTGGTGGACCCCTGCCATAAACAACAGAAGGAGGAAACTAGTACAGAAAAGAGTAAAATCCCAAGAAGGAAAAACATCCCTGATCAGTATCAGCAAGAAACTTGATCCTTCATTAAATCAGCCAAGGCTAGTTTCGAAAAAAAATTGCCAATGACTCCAAAGATAACCACAAAGCATTCTTTAGCTATGTCAAAAACCTAAGTGGAAACTCTCAGATCTGCTCTGAGTTAATGCAGAATGGCACAAAATACACTGAATCGACTGATATTGCCAACATTCTTGCAGACAGGTTTAGTGCAAACTTCACCCCCCTCTCACCCCCTAAGGGGCCCATAACCATACCAGAAGAATGTAGGACCCCATCAATCACTGACACACAGGTTAAAACAGCCCTATCCAAAGCCAGAAACACAGCTTCAGTGGGACCGGACGGTGTCCCAGGCTGTGTCTTACAAGAGCTCCAAAATGAACTAACCCCTCACCTAAACACACTGTTCAAACTCAGCCTCTCTACAGGCTACGTACCTAGAGAGTGGCGCACAGCAACAGTTACCCTACACCACAAAGGTGGAGCCACAACGGACCCCGGGAACTATCGCCCTAAAAGCCTGACTACCCTGGTCTGCAAGGCTATGGAGCACATCATCATGGAACTCATTAACAAAGACATTGGGAATCTCCAAACTTTGGACGCTACCCAGTTTGTCTTTGTTAAGGGCAGATCATGCCTCCTAAACCTGGTGGACTTCTTTGAGACAGTTACCAAGGCATTAGACAAAGGAAAGGAGGTCCACACAGCCTACTTAGACCTCACAAAGGCTTTTGACACCATTCCCCATTCTAGTATTATAGACAAGCTCATCAGCTTGAACATAAACCGCTACGTCAAGAGATAGGTTGCCAATTGGCTCATGGATAGAACCCACACGGAGAGAATTGCAGGCTCTACGTTCGACTCTAAACCGGTTACAAGTGGCGTCCACCAGGGCTCAGTCCTAGGACCCCTCCTGTTCGGTATATACTTCTTAGAAGTACAGGTAAGCATAGGAGGACTATGGCTGACCAAGTTCGCAGATGACTGCAAACTAGGGGCCATAATTGATTCTCCAGCTGATACAAACACCCTCCAGGAGGGACTCACTGAGATGGATACCTGGTGTCAAAATCATTGCCTCAAGCTGAATGCCAAAAAGTGCATAGTCATCCCCTTTGGAAAAAATAAAGTACCCATGAACTACCACATAGGTGGTAGCCCCCTAAATACAGAAAATGTAATAAGGGATCTGGGGACCCAAGTAGATAGTAATCTCTCCTTTGATAATCATATTGCCAAGGTGGTTAGAAAATCCTTCTATGTGGCCCACCTAATCACAAAAGGGTTCGCATCTAGAATAAAAGACGTTATTCTGCCTCTTTACTCATCACTCATTAGACCCATCATAAAATACGACCCTCCATTTGGGATGTACCTTACAAGACACCTGCAACAGCTGGAAAGACCACAAAAGTACCTCACCAAGAGGATTACTGGCCTCAAACAGATGCCCTATGCAGCCCGACTCAAGAAACTCTAGCTGTACTCGGTTGCATATCGCTTACTCAGAGGTGATCTCTGCCTGACATACAAGGCCATGTTCAACCCAGAATTAATGGACATGCTCCACCTAAAAAAAACAAATCCCATAGAGCCACACACTCTAGAGATATAAACCTCACCACAATGATAAATAGGACATGCTGGAGGGATAGATTCCTGTCCCAGAGACTCCCTATGCTTTGGAGCAGGATTCCAATATACATCAGGCAGAGCCCCTCACTAATACTCTTCAAGAGAAACCTTGACGGGTGGATGGGAAACAGAAAATTTACTCCAGGGATCACTGCAGTGGCTCTGCTGGACAGTGGCACAGCGAACTAATGGCTCTGCTGGACAGAGGCACAGGGAACTAATCTAAGGGGGTGGCGAAAGCCAACACATTCTGGCTAGGCCTATAAATGCCCTTGGGCAGATAGCCTAGTACTTACCTATGAACCTATGAACCTATATGTCCATTAGCAATGCAGGGGGTAGACCTTGAATAAATGATCTGTTTTCCATCCATACATTTAAGTTGCACTTCAATATGGACAGGAATGAACTTTGTTTTATGTGACTGGCCAGTTTGTTCCACAGCACTGGTATCATCTGCAAGACATGCCTGTGCCCCCAAACTGTTCTGTTGATGTTGCTGAAGGCATTTAAATCCCTATAATGAGTATTTCTGATGCCATTTTACTTGCTGATGCGCAGTAAATCCATCAGTATAGCATTGGAGGATGCCTTGTATGCCAGACACAGGTCACCTCTTAGCAGTCCGTGTATAGTGACAGGGCTTTGAGTTGGTCCATGTAGGGCATTTGGAACCAAAGAAATGGTCCAGGCAGCAGCAGGTGTCAGCCAATAAAAAGATTTGTTTTAAAAAATTCACCACAAGCGCTTTCACCCTGACAACAATATAGGGCTTTTTCAAGTGTGAGAAAAAGCCCTGTATTGTTGTCAGGGTGAAAGCGCTTGTGGTGAATTTTTTAAAATAAATCTTTGTATTGGCTGACACCTGCTGCTGCCTGGACCGTTTCTCTGATTACTAGTTTTCTTTTTGGTCCTGCATCTGTTACCATGTAGGTCATTTGTTTACTCGTTGTATTCTTTTAATAAGGTATTTCTGTGGGTGTTCCAGATGTTGCATCTGTCTGGACAGATACATGCCAAGAGATGTATTATCTTCAATAATTGACCTAATGGGGGCAATGAAGTCCCTAGATACAGACATGATCCCTTTGTTTATAAGCATTGCATTATTCAAGGACTGTTTTTACAACCTCCTTCATTTTTTTCAACTTTCTTCATTTTTTTAAATCATACACAAGTTTTCTGGGGAGGCATTTGTTTTTGGTCATTTGTGACTCTGCCTGGTTTAGTATGGCTACTTTGATTGCGAATAGAGAAACTAAAGTTAAAGTTAATATGCCATTGTGTTGGTAGATGACAGCTACTGATTTTGAATATAGATCTTATTGATGGAGATTTATTAAGGCTTGTGCTCCCATTAATTCCGAGTTAAGGAGGAACATTTAGATAAAGTACAAATTTACCTCCAAACAAATGTTATGATAATTTGAAATAGGAAATTTAATACTATTTTGAATGCTAACAAAATAAAATAAAATAAGTAATAGGAAAGGAAACGGGACCGGAGACTAAATTTGTGATATTAGACTTTTTAAGCATTAACTGTTTCATGCACCATGTCTTTTTCTTAATATAAAGGTCTGTAAAAATAACACTGTTTTTATTTTAACTGCCTTTTTTCTGTTACGACTGGTGGGATGCACACACTGTGTGCGTGCGTGCATGCATGTGCATGCGAGCGTGCGTGTGCATGTGCACGTGTGTGTGTGTGTGTGTGTGTGTGTGTGTGTGTGTGTGTGTGTGTGTGTGCGGTTCTACCTGACAACACCAAAATCCTTACAGCCCACACTAAACCCCCTTACTAACCCTAAGGTCCACACTATCGCACCACACTTACCTACCCTACCCTAACCCTAACTCACTTAACCCGCCTTATCCTAACCTAACCCCTAACCTTAACCTACCCCTCCCTAACTCCCTAACCCTAACCCCCTAACTACTCACCCCCCCCTATCGCCTCCCACCCTATAACTCCTAACCTACTATCGCTAACCCCCCCCTATCCCTAACCCCTACCTCACTCCTACACCACTATCCCACCCACACGTCCGTCACTACCTGCTCCTCACACAGCCTTTCCCCATGTCACCGTCTCGGCGTTCACACAGCCTCATCCTGTCGGTCGGTCATCATCCTCGGTGTTGTCATCCGTCGGATTCGTCTCGGTCTTCGTCGACAAATCGATAACTTCTCTCAATTCGTTTCTTCTTTCTTCTGTCTGAATGGAGCTCGTCGTCCTGGGCTTTGTAGAACTGTGTGCAGATAGATATCTATCTGTATACACACACACACACACACATACACACACACACACACACACACACACACACACACACACACACACACACACACACACACACACACAAACACACACACACACATACACACACACATGTCAAAGAGTGATATAGATTAAAGCTAAGTCTTTTTTATTCAAGAAAATTTATGACTTGGAATACATAAGATGGGGGAAGATAGCTTGAAGGAAGTACTTCCTGTTCTGGATGAAAGACATAACTTTAAGGGTTGCTATCAAAAATTGATTACAATGACGCAGATGGATGGACACAACATTGCTTAAGGTGTTGTAAATGTCCTTAGATCCAGGGCTACGAAGACTTATCAACAAGTTGTCCAGCAATAGTGTTCTTTGTTAGCAGAGGATTCTTGACATATATAACATATACTTAAACTGTCAGCACAGAATGAAGGAATTGCTGCATAAATAGAGCCTGCATACTAGAAATGAGAGATTCATTTCCTCTCTTAGGTGTTAATTCTGAGAAATCAACATTATTTCTGAATCCTTTTAAGAATATTTCTGTCAAATTTGCAATAGCCTTGCAACACAAGTTAAGTGGCTTACAGGAATTGTCTGTGTTTATGCTTAAAAATGAATCATTTAGGGGTATTGTACATCTCAAGAGAAGAAGAAGAAGACCGAATAGCTATTGCTAAATCATTTTTTTTGTTTGAATTAAAATAGGTACTTAAACATACTAAGGACATTATAAGTTGTAATTTGCACTCACTGCATCAAAGAGCAGCTTAGACATGATTCAGAAACATCATTTGCACTGAGACATGGCTGATTAAACTGGTCTAAAAAAGCAGTTTGCAAATGAAGACATAATGAGATGTAACTGAGGAATATGTGAACAATCTGTGATGATCTTACATAAGTTAAAATTCTTCCTGCCTTGTTGGTGATTCCTCGTTACTTTTTGATGCCCATCTGCACCTGGTGAGTAATGCTTCTGAAAACAAAATCAGTGCCTTCTCATTTACTTTACAATCTATGGGAAAGCTTGAATTTTCTGCCAGCTTACCTATTTCCCATTCTGAAGTGGTAGTCTCTGTTGTGCCAATACCAGGTGAGTTCAGCAGTGCTCTCTGGCCAGAAAAAGTAAATGTAGGGAAAGGCTAACCCATCTGAACTTTGTTAATCAGGACATCTTGGACAGAGTTAGAATGGACAGGGACATGGTATAGGCTTTGTTGAGCTTGCATGATCCCCAGACAGAGACTGCGGATGATGCTTGGCCTTCATATACCTGTAGAAATCCAGGTATGTATAACCCTCCCTATAATTTCCATGTGGGGCTTCCAGAGATAAACTGGGGGCACGCTGGGTATCTCATAGGCTTCTGACTCAAGGATACTTCTGTAGTTGCTCAACATAGTCTTGGGATATGTGGACCAGTAAATCTATTTTCTAGTGTCACCTCAGGAGCAAGCTACTGCCAAGCATAGCAAAAAATATATGTGATAACAGGATAGAGGTTGGTAAGACAAAAATAAGAATAAAATAAATGAAGAAATACCAAACCAACAGGCTAAAATCCAGGAACTGTAAAAGATGTATCCAGAAAAGTGGTAAGCGCTTTCACGGTGACCACATGGTGACCATGATATATGAATGTGTTTTTTGCAGTATGTGTTTTTTAAAAAAAAAATTAACTTTTTGATGACATCATAATGAAGGGCTTTTTATTGGTCACATTTTGTATAAAAGACTTGTATTTTTTTGTTAATGTTGTCTGATGAAGTGGTGTGGTCACCGTGAAAGCGCTTACCACTTTTTTGGATACATCTATTAAAGTTCCTGGATTTTAGCCTGTTGGTTTGGTATTTCTTCATTTATTTTATTCTAATGCCAAACATGCCTTCTTTTCTGAAGAGATCAGTGCAATAGGTTACACACATGTAGCCTTTAAGGCCCCAGCTGGACTACATAGTGAATAGTAACAAAACAGGAAGGGGTACCATTCCATCCACTGATAGGTAGTGTGTGACACATGGCTGCATCACTAACACGAGAGCCCAGCATTCCAACAGTGGCTATGATTTCCATATTTGGCACACTATCTCACTCTACCACCTCTACCTGCATGGTATAATTCCTCAACGTGACCTAGTTTGTAAGTGCAAAGCATTTTACTGTTCTTAACCATAGGTATATCAGTATCTGGAAAATTGAATAGACAGCATTGAGTAATCCTATCTTCATTTTTGATGTGTCCCCTCCATCATTTGCTTTGCAGCTGATGCAATCTACCCACTGAACCTGGTCTAATTACAACAGAGCAAAACTGTCAGGGAGCTACTAAAGAGTGCTAAAACACCTCACAATCCCAGTCATGGGCAATCATCGAGTGAGTGTTTGTCCTGCTCAAAGCTTGATTCCATTGCCTTGATGAGTCTGGGGATGCCCCTCAGTATGACCCTGATACTGCATACAGGATGTTTTCTGCCTGCTGCATTCTGTAAATGTTCATGCATCAGTATGGTGTGTAACTATCACACCCTTTTACTGATACTGGCAGTGCAGCTCCCAATATAATTCTTCCTACCAATGAAGACAGTGGTGTCAGCCAACCAGTGGCAGTAACACATGAACCCTGTGGCAGGCCATTACATGGTATATGGCTGTTCAGGCAAAGTGACATTGTCTAGTCCACAACTATTGGCCAAGGCACTCACTTACAGAAACTGATTAAACGAAAACATTCCCAGCGATGACACTTGATGCATGCAGTCGTACTTATGAGCTCTGCTATATGATGTAAGGTCATATTAGACAGTGCATCAGATGTCTTCTATATTTCAAAAAAAGAATTGATGTCTTGCAAAAGTTTACTATTAATCATCATTTACATGCTGTTGAGGGGTAATTTGTAAAAGTGCTTGTTATACTGGCAGGATTAATCTTAAGTGTATAAAATTAAAAATATTACTAATAATGAAAAAATGTGTAATGATATTTATGACTATACTGTTATTTTAACTGTAGTGTCCAGAACACTCTCTCTCTCTCTCGCTCTCTCTCTCCCTATGGTATTGTCTCTTTCCTATTTTTCATATCCCTGTGAGTAGTGCAGTGACAGGGATGTGCTAAAAATGACTGCTGAGTGAGTACTATTTTTCACTTACTATTATTCAAAATGTAAGTTACATTTGAAAGTTTACTGCACAATGTTCCCAAAGGATGGTGTGGGTGATGCTCCCAGATATAGATAATAAGTGCTGGCATGTGAGCTTGATGCCAAGTTTCTCCATTGACAGGATTTACTGAAAGCAAAGAATATCTTGACATTGAAATAGCTAGGCTGTGGGAACTAGACCATGACTGAGAGGTTCTACCACATGTTGTAGAACTCTAATGAGTCCTGGCTGTGTTCTTCTTGGGGGAATTCTACAGGAGTGAGTACATCACTTTGCTGAGATGCATGTGGTATACAGCCTACATCCATTATGCATGGGGACTCTTCCACATCAATGTCCACATGTGTTCCCGATGTTTGCTGTAAGCCTTTACCAGTATGTGCATGGAAGCTAACTTGGATGCAATGCGTGCAAACATATTGTGCATCTTATTTATCATAGCATTTTGAGTGGTCTCCACCAATCCTGTGTACAGGTAAAATTCCTCACATATACCCTGCACTACTCCCATCAAGACTCTGTCTCCATCTGAGTCTTAGTGCCAGTAGTCTGGGCCTCAGTGGTGTCGAAGCATATCTAGTGGTGGGCAGCTAAGGCCTTACATGTCTCTGCAGCTAATCATGAAATATATCTTTACTGGCACCTCTCTCTACAAGTGTGACAGTAATTACTGCTGCTTCAGAAGGGTAAGTCTCTTCATGAAGGGGTTCAGACTGTGCAAAAGAAACAGGTGTTGAGAAGTGTGGTATCCTCACTCTAATTACATGATGTCACTGTGCATATTGTGTGAGCCCATATCACTGCCTAAGAAGTTATCCACCTGCCATGTTTTAGGGGGGGGGGGGCTACCAGTAAATTTTGTGACTGTGTGCCATTGGACTGCAGCTCTACAATGAATATAAGAATTATGGCATCGTCTGCAACAGTCATACTGATGTCAACATCAGCTTCTCTGCTAATGCAGACCATGAGTTTGTTTTTATCACTGACCATGTGAAGAAATATGTCAGTATGAAGTTAATGTGACATATGACAGATGGAATCATTTTTTCATATATGTAGGATGACTACACTTTTGTTGCTGGTACTTCCAAGGACAGTGTCCCAGATATTCCTTAATGACATATAGTGGAGTTACAGGTCAGTAGATTACACATGACAAAGGTAGCTCTTGATCTGTCATTTAAGCAAAGTGGGTGTAAGGTGGGGTCCATGATGACCTGCTGCAAGGAAGAGCCCCGAGGAAAGCAAACTGTACTAGGTTGAGAATGCATGGGTCCCTGTTTTCAGTGGGAATCTGATTCCTGTATCTACTTCTACTATTTTCACTGTCCAGAGCAGCCAATGAGATAAATGTGTATCAGTAAAGCTGAAATCCTTCAGGTCCATTTATTTCAAGAAAGGTTGATTTGTTGCAGAGTTTTTATCCCTTTTTCTCTCTGCCTTCAGGGTAGAAAGTGTAAATGGAGTGGACATCATCCAAAAGCTGAAATCAATCAGGTCTGTTATCTTTTTTCTTTACCATGTATATTATAAATGTTTTAAGCTTCTGGTAAGTCATTGAAGAATTAGAGAGGTGGTTATAATGCAATAAATTAAATATGCTTCTTACTGTTCAGGAAATGCATTGTTGATGGAAAGCCTGTTCTTTTCACTTTTTAGTGAATTAAAATAATTAAAAAGCTGTCTGAGATTTGGAGACTTTCCTTCCTTACTGTGTTTGGCTTCTCCCAGAATTCTTAAGCAAAGAAATTGCATGGTATGGTGGAATGTTTCTAATTCTGAGCTTTAAGATGTCCATGTTCTAGGCAGTTACTTATTGAAAGGAGCCATCACATATCGTTTGTGGATTTTTTTTCATTGTAAATAATACTGAATTGCATATTTTACTGGATGTTTATGTGAAACTTGAATTACTGTGACTTAATATTATTATTATTTTTACCACAGTCAGTCATCTGAAATTTGTACAGTTAGTAAAATGGCTATAATTGATTTGTACAGAGGCCACTGAGTGTGAATGTCACTGTCAATGGTGCACCAGGTTGCCTTTGGTAAACAAGGCTGTGAGTTCTATTCTCACATCAGGTAAATGGATTGCTGACACTGCGGTGCAGCATAAGGGGGGGTGCTGCACAACTGTGTGTGCCATTCTTTGGATGAGATGATAAACTGAGGCCCCATCTGCTTCAGTAGGTGGTAGCTCATGTGAATGCAAAAGATCCAATGACACCTATAAAAAAAAATAGGGGAAGTTTCCTAATGTCCTGACCAAATTTCTCCTAATAGTATAAACACCACTTTGGGTCTCCCCTGAAAGAGGCTAATAGCCTGGTAAACAAAGAATAAATAGACATGACTTTCCATTGCTGTTGTTTGATCAGTCTTCCACAAGAGCCATTAATCTTGTCATGGCAGTAGCAGTATCACAGAGTATGGAGAGATGAAGGGCTGAATGGATAGATGACAAAATCAGCAAGCAGAGGAGAGTTGTATATCTGGAACTGAATTCATTCTCTAGTCTCGGTGAGTACCTTCGTGAAGTGGACCCTGCTTTTTTACAAAATCTCACCAAGACGACACTAATATATAGACTGCATTTTATATAACATCTATCATAGACACATGTAGGTTAAAAAATTAAAAAGACAGCTGAGTGCACAAGTCCTAGGATAATAAAAGTGCTCAATCCTGGTAGCTGCACTAGTGCCAGGACTAGAAAAAAGATGAGAGTGTTGAATCATCAAGACACAGAAACATTCCTGCAATGATGTTAGGCCGGGCTCATTGGGGATGGCCTCCCAGTTGTAGAAGGAAGTAGTAGTCCAAAAAATACAGAAAGTGAGAGGCCAAAAAGATCTATAAAGATAATAGAATGGACTACTGAAGATAAGAAAGAAAGTATGCATTGTTACTATTATCCAACAAGCCAGAATTTCCAGACAGAAAATATACAAAAAGATCAAGAGAGAAATTAGAGGAAAGAAAAATACTTGCACAATAAAAACAATCAAGCATCAAATGTAAATTTGTGTTCATTAATACAACAGATTCATGGAAAGCATTATATATACAAAGAAACATTGGACCATTTGGAAAAAGAAGTGACCGAGGAAGTGCAAAAATATAAAGATCAAAATCTAGAGACTTTTGAAAGGTATGAAAAAGAAATATGGACATGTGAAAGAAAGAGAGATCTGATATGGTGCAATATTTATGCAAAGGGGAAAGACAAATTAATTAATACAAAAAAAATCAGCCCCAAACATATTTGAAGAGTAATACAGGCAAGGGCACACAGCCATGGAAAATTTCACAATACAAAAAATAGGATCACAAAAGGGGAACATAGAACAGAAGATCAGTAAAGCAGAAGTTAAAAAATAGAAGCTGATGTTATGGAATACCTGGGAAGTGGAAGACTTAGTGAAAGTCTAACACAGGTTATATCACAGCATGATGGAACAGTTAGCCTCCCAAGTAAGGAGAAACAAGAGGAGCAGGAGACATCTGAAGAAGAAATATGGAGGTGAGAAAGAAAAAGAGATTTATTATGGTGCAGTACTTATGCAAAGGAGAAAGCAAAGCTAATCAATACAACAAGAGCAACATCAAAGATATATGAGGAGAAATACAGACAAAGGCATCCAGACATTAAATGTTTACAATACAAAAAATAAGAAAACAAAGAGGATTAGTAATAGAGAAATTAAAGACATAGAAAGTGAGTTTATGAATTACTTGTGAGAGGTTAAAGACATAGAAAGTGAGTTTATGGATTACTTGTGAAGTGATTAGTGTACACAATCTAACTCTGATAACACCACAGCAGGATAGAATAATGTATCCCCAAATTAAGGAGAATCCAATGGAGCAGGAAACATCTGTTCAGTTGCCATATGAAGATACTTTGGATCCTTCTGTAAGAAATCAGTACAAAAGTTCAGTTGGAGTTGTACAGCATGGGAAATTACAGGGAACAGTTGCAACTCTGATGCAGTCAATGTTGTGGAGTGATAGGCCAGTGAGTTCCCATATGAAAGAACAAATAATGACACAGGATGAAACTGACAAGAGCATGGCACAGGAAGATGGGATGGAACTTTTTATAGGGTGCCCACAGGAAATGGAAACAAAGAATGTGTCCTCAGTTTAGAAGAAAATGATCTAAGGGAAGAGTTGCTTGATTTAATAGAGATGGATACATTGGATAGACATATTAAGATCATTGAAAGAAATAGACTACAGAAAGTCAATAAGACCCAAAATGTTAGAAGTTTGGTAAAAGAAATGCACACAGTAATCAGGACTGTTCATATAAATTCGTGTGATATAGCATAAGTAAATAGGATATATTAATTTACAGCTAAGTTAATAGAAAGGTCTTAGCACAAAAACATACAGCAGTAAGGGAAAAGAAGGGGAATGGAAGTACCAAACAAAGAAAATTATAAAGCAATCAAGACAAGAAGCATCACTGTTAGAAAAGTAGAGAAGACAGAACAGATAAATAAAAGTACTCAGGAAGATAGACATGATAAAAGAATGTGCAATATCAGAACAGAATCTATTGTACATTATTGCAAAATCAACTAAAGATATCAGCACAGGCAAAAATAAACCTTAGAAGATATGCAGATAAATATAAAGGAAAAGTACAATATAAGCAAGTTATTGATTACCCAAAAAGTTTTAGAGAGAATTGGGAAGTAAGGCAAAAGAAGTAGAAACACCACAAAAAAAAATGAGGAAGTAGACACATTTTGGAGAAGTAACTATGAAGATCATGTGGAACATAACAATGATGCTGAAGATTTAGCCATGAGTAAGAACTAGTTATATATGAACCACAAACAGATGTTAACCTGGTTAACAATAGGATAAACAATACTCTTCCTTAAAAGCAAACCTGTAAGCTAGCCTAAAAACTATAGACCAATAGCTTGCCTTCTGATGATGTATAAACTATACACTGGAATTGATGCCAACAGAGTTTATAGTCATTTAGATGAAAACTCAGTCATGGAGATGGAACAAAAAGCTAGAAAAGAAAGTCTTATGGAACAAAGGACCATTTGCTGTTAAAGGAAGGCATAGTGGACAACTGTAAAAAGGGGAAGAATCTAACTATGGTATGGATAGACAACAAAAAATATTTGACAGTATCCCAAGTTCATGGATAAAAGAGTGCTTAGAAATGTATAAGATACACCCTACACTGATTGATTACCTTACAGTAACCATGAAACAGTGGCAGACCACTTTGCAGTTAAACCATAATAAAGGACACATTGTTATTCCAGGGACAAACATTCAAAGGGAGATATTCCAGGGTGATTCTTTGTCACTACAGCTCTTTTATCTTGCCCTTCACTCGTAAACTGTCTGCTTAATAGATTAGGTCATGGCTACAAGTGTAAAGACTTCTCATCTTCTTTTTGTGGATTATTTAAAACTGTATAGTTCATCAGGTGAGGAACTGAAAGCACAACTGCAAGTGATCAAAACTTTCACAGATAATATAAGAATATCATTTGACCTTGATAAATGTGCAAAAGCAATCTTTAAAGCAGGAAAGCTGCAGCATCAAGAAAATATCAGTCTGGGACATAAATGTGATGTAAAAGGAACTTGAGCAAAAGGGAATATAGAAATATTTGGGAACTGATGAAGTATCAACAATAAAGCATGAACAAATGTAAATAAAACTGAGTAATGAATACTTTAGAAGATTAAAATGAATACTGAAAACAGCTCTGACATCTAGGAACCAAGTCCAGCATATAAACCAATTTGCTCTTCCTGTCCTACCTTACAGTTTTTGAAGTGATTGACTGGTCCCAAGAGATACTAGATCAGTTAGACAGGAAAACAAGAAAAATGCTTCACACATCAAATGGTTTAAAAAAATCAGTATACAGCAAGATTATATATTCCCTGTTCTGAAAGAGGAAATTGGTTACATGTATAGATCTGCAATTCTAGGACTGCATATGTACCTGCTAACCTCACAAGACCCAAATAAAGTGAACTTTTAAAAACATGAGGAGAATAAGTCTAAGATGATATCCCTGCTTGGTTTAGCAGTAGCATATTGGTGTAAAGTGGGAATGGAAATCAAACCAGAAGTAAGTAAAAATCAGGCAGCAACTGGATGTGCCAAAATAAAAATAAAGAATATAAGGTGAAGGATCAGATGAGAATGCAAGGAATGTGGAAAAGTCACAAATATACTTGCAAGTACAGAAAGCTCTTGGAACAACCTTAAGTTGAACAGGACCAAACCCTGGAATGGTTAAGGAGAGGTGAATTCAAACCAAATGATGAAAGGTTAATACTGACAGCCCTGGATAGTGGACTACGTACACGTTGGTTTACAAACTCCATTGAACTTGTTGGAGAAACCGACAAATACAGATTTTATTAAACATAATTGGAAATAGTTGCACATCTTTTTGCTGGCTGCGATATACTAATGGCAGAACGACTGTATACTGAAAGGCATAATGATGTGGCAAGACTGTTACTTCACTGCTGATTATGCAAACATTATAATACAGAAATAGCTGAGAAGTATTGGAAACATGAGCCACAGAGCATTATAGAAGATGATGAAGTTTACATTACATGGAATCACCCATTTTCAACAGCTCAAAAAAATAAATCTGAGAAAACCAGATATAGTAGTCCATGAAAAGAAGACAAAAGTAGCACTGATCTTTGAAATTGCCATGCCCAGGGACTACAGTGTTTTACATACAGAGAGACACAAAGTCATAAAATACCAGGATTTACAGACAGAAAGGAGGACGATGTGGAAAAGGATACCCAGACAGTTCCGACAGTCAGAGCAGCAAGTCTTATAAAAAAATATTTGCAATCCTTCTTGCATATGTTACTGATACATGTAACTCCATATGAATTGCAGAAGGAGTCATTACTGGGCACATTACCGATGCTTCAAAGAGCACTTCTGGCTGACATCAAAGATTGAAACAATACTAATTTCATGAACTTTGACCATATTTTGACTTAGCAATGGGACCCATTCTCATCATACTATTAGAAATCCAAAAGTCTTGGGGGAAATTAAATAGATGAAAACCATATATTTGAAAACTATTATTTGTATGGCTCGTGCTTGAGCGTGCAGGTGTTTGCGTGTGTGTGTGTGTGTATTTGTGTGTGTACGTGTGTGTGTTTGTGTGTGTGTGTGTGTGTGTGTGTGTGTGTGTGTGTGTGTGTGTGTGTGTGTGTGTGTATTTGCGTGTATTTGTGTGTCTGTATTTGTGTGTTTGCACGCGCGTCTGTGTGTGTATGTGTATTTGTGTGTGTGTGTGTGTGTGTGTGTGTGTGTGTGTGTGTGTGTGTGTGTGTGTGTGTGTGTGTGTGTGTGTGTGCGAGTGCGCATGCGCGTGTGTGTTCAGGGGTGGGGGCTGCAGTTGCAGTGTATTTAAAGGTTTACCATTAAAATGTTGTGATGCAATTGCACAGCTATGAAGTATTCGAAAAACAGATGTTCGAATACTTTATATACGGGCAGATTAAATCAGCAAACGGTATATTTGCGAATGGACTGTGCATTCGCAAATATAATGTTCACTCATCCCTTTCCCCACTGTAGGGCAATCTCAGAGTTGGAATAATAAGTTAGAGGGGTACAGGGGGACTTGCCCCCCTGCATACATGGGAGATTAGGTATAGGGATTAGGGAGGTGAGGTAAGGGTGGCATTGTTGTTAATGCTGTCAAATGTCGTTGTTGACATTTTTGGTATTAATGGCTGTTTTTCGACATTAGGGCTGGTTTGTTTAGGTGCAGTATTGGTACAACACTTCACTGTTTTTTATCTTTTTTTATATAAATTTCGAGATATTGATAGTAAACCATATTTAAAAGTAGCAAGTTGATGATAATTTCTTTCACTTGATAGCTGAGTATTTTTAGTGGTTTGGCAGAAGCAGGATGTGTAAATGCAACTACTCATTTGCTCTGGTTGAGTTCTTGGCTGTGCTTTTTTGAGTGGAAGCTGCATGCCATCTATATCACTATATGGGAATACACATGTGTTCTGGTGTTCTCCAGCACCCCAAAGACATTCCAAAGGTGAATTGGCGTTCCTTCATTTTTGTAGTGAAAATACAGTGTGTGTGTGTGTGTGTGTGTGTGTGTGTGTGTGTGTGTGTGTGTGTGTGTGTGTGTGTGGGTGGGTGTGTTTGGGGTCAGTAATAACAGACCCATAAGTCTGACCAGCCTAATATACAAAACCATGGAAAGACATCATGGAATTATTATTATGCAAAAAAATCTCCTTGATTGTATATATGCCACTGTATTGAAATTTTCTGTCATTCGTGGATTATGTGTTTGTCATATAAAGACATGGAGTTTTGATTGTACATATGTACAGAAATGTTTTTGTCATTTTTTGCATTTGTACTGTTATATTATTGAGCTTTTCATACCCGAGCCTCCGCTGTAAATGGACATTGTTCCAATTGGACTTTCCCGGTAAACTAATGTAAAATAAATAAAAATAAATGAATAAAAATTAATCAATCAGGACATAGAGAAACTACAAAACTACACACGTCTCAGTTTGTATTTGTCAAGGGCAGGTTAAGCTTACTCAACTTGGTGGATTTTTTTGAAAAGGTCACCAAAGAATAGATGAAGGCAAAAAGGTTCACATTGCTTACGTTGACCTGTCCAAAGCTTTTGACACAATTCCTCACTCATCTATAGTAGAAAGTCTAAACAAGCTGGGAATAAACCCTATGCCACCTGCTGGTTTACCACCTGGCTCACAGACAGGACACAGGTAATCAAATTAGTGAAAGTTACTCCACAAAAAGAGCAGTCACTATCTGAGTCTCCCAGAGTTCTGTGCTGGGAACGCTCCTGTTTGGCATCTACTTTACTAAAGTAAAAACCAATACCAAAGAGCTCTGGATGACTAAGTTTGCAAGCGACTGCAAGCTAGGACAAACACTGAATTCACAAATGACTTAGCCATCATGCTGGAAGGTTTGTCCCAAATAAATAACTAGTGTCAAAATCATGGACTGGAACAAAATGTCAAAAAATGCATTATTGCATCCTTTGAGAAGTCAACAATTCCAGGAAACTAATACATTGACAATACACCCCTAAGAGTTGACCCAGTTATAATGGATTTGGGAACATGTAGACAGTAACCTAACTTTTGACTAACAAGTGTCTATTACTGTAAGAATGTCCTTATATACTGAGCAGGTTATACAAAATGGAATTGTGTCTAGATCTTAGAATGTCATTGCCCCCCCCCCTTTATTCAACCCTTATAAGACAATCATTGAATACAATGCCCCTTTTGACATATATCTGTCCAGACACATACAACAACTGGAACACCATTAGAGATACCTTAATAAAATGATGCAACTACAAATCCTACAAGGACTGACTCAAAGCCCTGTCACTTTACTCTCTATCCTACTACAGACTGCTAAGAGGTGACTTGTGTCTGGCATACAAGTTATCCTCTAACCCATTACTGATGGATTTACTGCACATCAGCAAGTCAAATGGCATGCGAAATACTTGACCTAGGGATCTAAATCTTTTGCAACATCAACAGAATGGTTTGGAGGGACAGGTGTATCTCACAGATGATACAGCTGCTGTGGAACAGACTCCAAATCCACATAAAACAAATATCCAGCTTGGATCTGTTGATGGGAAACAGTAAATTTACCCTAGGACTACCCTCTCTACTATTAATGGACAGAGGCAACTCCTAAATGCTTTATTGCATGCATGGGTCCCCTCCAGTTATATACGGAATGATCCCAGTTATTCTCATTAGGAGTAATATATAATGATTGACCATGGGATGAGCAAGGCCAATCTATACCAAATGGGACAGATTATTTTGAGCACAGAAAAGATAAATTGTCTAGGCTTAAAATGGCCTGCAAGCGCAGTCTAGTACTTAACCTGTGATCCTATTTATGGTTTGAATTAAGTGTCTAATTGTTTTAATATGATTATTGTAATATGTGATGAACTAAAGCATGTGTTTATTTATTTATTTATTTATTGATTAAATGATTATAAAAGTAGTTTCATGACTTAGTTGTGATGTTTTGCCTCAAGATAAATGCATTTACTTTATCTAATATAGTTCATATATGTATCTATATGTGTTTGTGTGAGTGTGTATGTGTGTGTGTGTGTGTGTCTGTGTGTGTGTGTATGCATATACATTTTATATCTATTTTATAATATATCAAACAGTTTCTTCATTGACTGTCCATTATTCAGTCTTACGTAGCACAGATTTGTATAAAACTCTCTTTATCAATAGTCACAAATTTGTTGTAAGAGGAGTATTAAGGGTTTAAGATATAAACTTAACGTTTAGCAGTACTGACTTACACAGAAGTAGCAATGTACATTGCACAGGCAAGTTTATAAAAAACACATTTCAAGTAGAGCTAACAATCACAATGCCCATATGAGATGTGTATTTCCACAGTCACCGGTTACAAGCAACATCAACGCCAGGGCTTCCACATTCCTTCATTATTTGCACATATTTGGCAGATGAATTGCAAACAGGCATTAAATGATTTAAAATTAAATGTATACTTCAGAAGCACTGGCTAATATTTCCTTTATCTTAGACCAGCTTTAGATCTGTGTTCAGTGTAGAGCATGATAGCTTCTTGTTTTTTTAATATATATAATTTATACCATATAACATATCAAAGTACATTTGCTAGTCTCTGCATATTGTGTATAGCAATTTATTTATGTGAACTTATTCACTGTTAACTCTTATTGCCTTTGTTCACTGTCAAAGTAGTCACTGTGCATTCTTACACAGATAGACATTCTGTATTGCTGGAAAATATACAGCAGATTTTTTTTTGTTAGCAAATGTTGCATTGTTAGAAATGTTCTTCTGCATTTCCATTGCAAACTGAATCTGCCTAGTTTGATTTCTGTGTCACCAAATACAATCAGTAAATTCACACAGCCATATACAATTATTATCCCAGGGATAAAAAACTCAAAGGAGGATATTCCAGGTCGACGCTTTGTCACCGCTGCTATTCTGTCTTTCCCTTAACCCATTAAGCTGTCTACCTAACAGCTTAGGCCATGGCTATAATTTGGCTCCTAGAAAACAACAAAGTGTAAAGACTTCTCATCTCCTCTTTTTTCGATTATTTAAAACTGTAGAGTTAATCAGATAAGAAAGTGAAAGCACATTGCAAGTTGTTCAATCTTTTTCAGATGATATAAGAATGTCATTTGGTCTTGATAAATGTGCAAAAGTAAACTTTAAAGCAGGAAAACTGCAGCACCAAGAAAACATCACTTTGGGGTATGAATGTGATATAAATGAACTTGAGCAAGAGGGAGTATATAAATATTTGGGAATTGATGAAGGGTCAACACTAAAATAAGAACAAATTTGAATAAAACTTAGTGAGGGATACTTTAGAAGACTTAAACTAATCCTGAAAATTGTGTTAACATCTAGGAACAAAATTCAAGGTATACACCAATTTGCTCTTACAGTTTTGAAGTGATTGACTGGCCCCAAAATGTGTTGGATAGATTAGACAGGAAGACAAGAAAATGATTTATAAAACACAGTGAATAGCAAGGTTATATATTCCCCGTGCTGAAGGAGGGATGGGCCTTTTTGAAATTGATTACATGTATACATCTGCAGTGGTGGGACTGTACACATATCTGCTAACCTCACAAGACCCAAATGTAATGAAAGTTTTGAAACATGAGGAGAATAAATCTAAGATGATTTCTTTGCGTAATCTAGCAGAAGCATATTGGTGTCAAGCAGGAATGGAAATCAAACCAGAAGTAGATAAAAATTAGGCAGCAAGTAAATGTGTCAAAAACAAAAGAAAGAATATAAGACGAAGGACCAGATGAGAAGGCAAGAAATGTGGAAAACACATAAATATATTTGCAAGTATAGAAAACTTCTGGAAGAACCTCATGTTGATCAGGATCAAACACAGGATTTTTTAAGGAGAGGTGAATTCAAACCAAGAGATGAAAGGTTAATATTGGCGGTCCAAGATAGTGGGTGACATACATGTTGGTTTACAAAGTCGATTGAACATGTGGGAGAAACAGGCAAATGTATGTTTTGTAAGACAGAATTGGAAACAGTTGCACACCTCATTGCTGGTTGTGATATACTAATGGCAAAAGGACTGTATACTGAAAGGCATAATAATGTGGCAAGACTGTTGCACTAGGGATTGTACAAACATTATGGTATTGAAGTGGCTGAAAAACACTGGAAACATGAGCCACGAAGCATCATAGAAAATGAAGTCTGCATCCATTACCAACAGTTCAAGAGAAAGAAAATTGGATATAATTGTCCAAGAAAACTAGCACTGATCATTGAAATCGCCACACCCAGTGACTGCAGTGTCTTGGGTACAGAGAGACACAAAGTCTTAAAATGTCAGGTTTTGCAGGCAGAATTGAGAGCTATGTGGAAGATACTCAGACAGTTCCAATTGTAGTAGGAGCAATATGTCTTTTCATATTTAGAAATGTTAGCAATACATGTAACCCTTACGAATTGAAGAAGAAGTCATTATTGGGAACATTGCGGGTGCTGCGAAAAGCACTTCTGGCTAACATCAAAGATTAAAACAATACTTATTTCATGAACTTTAATCATACTTTGACTTAGGAATGAGGTCCAAAAGACTTGGAGAAATTAAAAGGGAGAAACCATATTACTACACCTGTAGTCCTGTGACCAAAGAATTAGAAGGGTCAGGGGAGCAATGAAAAGGAAAGGCTGAGGGTTTGATGTGTAGAGCACAGGAACATGAGCAGTTCCTATAAAGACAGACTCTTATCTAGTTTGCTAAATATTAGAAGTTCTATGTCCAAGTGGGTGAGTGCAAATCTGAACAATATTTTCTCTTGTATTACCTTGTATCATCAACACCTAGTGTGTCTCATGGTTTGCAATCAGCCACAGGTCTAACTAGTTATAAATATTTGACATGAACTGCATGTGATTGTAGAATGTGAACATCAGGTATGTATGTGATGTTGGACATGGGCACTCAGTGATAAAATAAAAGTAATGGGACATATGGACAGCAAATACCCAGTCTATAAAAATAATGATGATACATAACATGGAAGTTAATATGAATGCTATCTGTCTGTGGAATGCTTATTCGTGACTTAATGTATGAAACAAATTGATCTGTCTTGGTTGTACTTTGACATAACTGTAATAAAGTCATGGTTAAGAAGCTGTACTATTTGTTAGGGATATGTAACTGAACAAAACTATACTGGTTGCATTTTTACATTACCAATAAAAAGACATAATGAAAATGTATTATCGTACAGATCATATAGCAACATCTCAAAAACAATATCAACACGCACACACACACACGCACACACACGCACACACACACACACACACACACACACACACACACACACACACACACGCACACACATACACATACACACACACACACACACACACACAGAATGTTTTAGGAGCGTGTCAAGGAATCGAATGCACGACTATATTTCTGAGGTGAAAATAGCATATGGGGGAGGGACTAGGAAGGCAGGAAGTTAGTTAGGATCAGGAAGGGGGGGGGTTGTGTAAAGGTAGATGGATATGTAGAGGAAAGTCTTTAAAAAGCCACAAGTAGCCAGGCAAGATTTCTTTTCAAATGCAGAACAGGATAGAGCAGAACACCCACCCGCCTACCCTTCCTTGTAAAAGTAGGAAGAGGTGTAGATAGCGCAGGGTGAGAAGAAGTAAGTGCTGACTGATAAGAGTAGGTAGGTGCTTGCTGACCCATAAGGGTGATCACACTTGGGGTTGGGAAGGAATTTCCTGTTTTCTCCCATTGGGTTTTCAGGTTTTTGTCTTCTCCAGCAAGTAGTAGGTAGGGTAGGTAGGTGTCACAGCCATATAAGGTAGAATGGCAGACTTGGAAAACTAAAATTGCAAAATAGTGTGCTTGGCCAAGGGAGGGGTGCAGGCTCAGACAGATTGACCCTTATCTGGATGGGCCACCCTATTATGTAGCGGGCAGGCTGGAGGCCACAGCCTGGAGTCCCACAAGTGGCAGATCCCCTTCTGCCACTGGTATCTGGCTGAAAGGTTACAGGGGACTGTCGGTGTTTGGTTGTAGATCCCTTCACTCATTGGTGCTGGTTGAGCATTTACGGAGGGTATGGTGGTATGTTATAGCCTGGTTGATTGGATTTAACTTTCTTTCAAGTTCTGCCCTTTGTGCACATCTGAATATTCTTGATTGGCATTGGTATGATCTTGCACTGCTTTGATACCTATATTAATTGGCATAATAAATACATGGCTGTGGCCATTTTTTCCAAACAAGCATGTGGTGTGATTTGTAAAATGATGTGCATACTTATTTTCATCCAAGGCGATCTGCCAAATTCAATGTGTCTAAGATGCAACAAGCAAAGCTGTCTTGAGTGTACAGGCCAAAGCCATTGATTAATTATAGTGGCAAAAATAAAAACATAAAAATTATCCCACATTCTCTTGAATGTCACTAGAAGTGCATTGAACTGATATGAAATTGTGAATTCATGATTTTTCCCTCATAGTATTGCTGAACAACATATCCTTCTTGCAGCTCATTATAGCTTTCATGCTATGCTACAAAAGTGATAATTGGCTTGAGCTCTCATGCAGACTGCTAGCACACAAGTGAATGGTATAGAATGCCAGATTTATAAAAAAACAAATGAGGAGATACAGAAAAAAAATGAAAGAGTTATGAGATAGCATACCTAGTTGCCTTGATATGTGCATACCTACCTCTTTGACTCCTACTCCACCCCATCTGCACTTGTAATATTTACCTGCCCTCTTCTCAGCAATCTTTAGACAATTGGTTGTTCAGAAATGTTTTTGTTTCACAGAACTTGCATTTGGAAACTTCCTATTGCTCATAATGTGCAATTTGTGTGTGATGCATTCTTATGCTGCAGAGAATGTTCATAGGTTCATAGGTTGGTACTAGGCTATCGGCCCTAGGGTCTATACAAGCCTAGCCATAACAATTCCCTGACTATTTATTCCCACACTATTTACTTCCCTGGACCCCTGTCTAGTAGGGCGACTGATGTGATCCCTGGGGTGAATTTCCTTTCTCCCATCCAATTGTCAAGGTTTCTTTTGAATAAGGCCAAAGAGGCACTCTGCTTGACATGTATGGGCAGTCTATTTCACAGTCTGGGGAGTCTCTGGGTCAGAAACCTATCCCTCCAGCATGTTTTGTTTATTGTGATGACAAGGTTTAGATCCCTGGAGCGTGTGGCTCTGAGGGATTGGGATTTCTTTAAGTGTAGCATGTCCAACAGCTCTGGGTTTGACATGGCCTTGTTTGTTAAGCAGAGATCGCCTCTGAGTAGATGATATGCGACAGAGTATAGCTGGAGATTTTTAAGGTGGTCAGCATAGGGCATCTGCTTTAGGCCTGTGATTCTTTTAGTGAGGTGTTTATGCGGCCTTTCCAGTTGTTGCAGATGTCTTGAGAGGTACATACCAAATGGGGCGCTGTATTCTGTAATGGGTCTAATAAGGGATGAGTACAGTGGGATAGTGGATGAAAAGCCCTTAGTTATGAGGTGTGCCACATAGAAGAATTTCCTGACTGTTGTGGTAATGTGGTTATCGAAGGTGAGACCACTGTCCACCTGTGTCCCTAAGCCTCTTATCACACTTTCAGTGTTTAGTATACTGCCACCTATGTGGTAATTCATGGGTACATGTTTTTTCCCAAAAGGGATAACTATACATTTCTTGGCATTGAGCTTGAGCCCGTGGCTCTGGCACCAAACATCTGTTTTTGTAAGGCCATTTTGTAAAGTATCCACATCATTTGGGGATTCAATAATGGCTCCCAGTTTGCAGTCAGCTGCAAATTTTGTTAGCCAGAGTCCCTTAGTGTTGGCCTGTACTTCAGAGAAGTAGATGCCAAACAAGAGCGGTCCCAGGACTGAACCCTGAGGTACTCCACTTGTCATTTGTCTGGAGCTGGATTTGGAGTCAGCTACTTTTACAGTGTGGGTTCTGTCAATAAGCCAGTAGGCAAACCATTGAGTAACATAGGGATTAATGCCAGTCTTAGTAAGTTTATCTATGATTCCAGAGTGAAGGATGGTGTCAAAGGCCTAGGCAAGGTCCGGATAGGTTGTGTGGACCACCTTACCCTCATCCACGGCTCTGGAGACAGATTCGAAGAAGTCAAACAGGTTCAGGAGACAAGATCGGCCCTTCACGAACCCAAATTGGGTGGAGTCCAGTGTTTGAAGGTTGCCAATGTCTTTGTTTATAAGTTCCATGATAATACGTTCCATGGCCTTGCAGATCAGGCTCATTAGACTGACGGGGCGGCAGTCCCCAGGATCCAAGGTAGATCCCCCCTTGTGGATTGGGATAACTGTAGCTGTGTGCCACTCAGTGGGCACAAAGCCTGAGGTGAGTGTATGATTAAATATGACACTTAGGTGAGGGGCCAGTTCATTTTATTATTCATGTAGTACACAGCCCGTGATGTCATCTAGTCCCATGGATGCTGTATTCTTAGCTTTTGAGAGTGCTTTTTTTTTACCTGTGTGGCTGTTATTACCAGAATTTGGCAATCTTTTAGTATTGAGATGGGCCATTTAGGGGGTGAGAGGGGGGTGAAGTTGGCACTGAATCGATCTGCCAGGATATTGGCAATATCCTTGGGATCTGTATATTTAATGCCATTCTGTTGTAGCTCAGAGCAGATCTGAGCATTTCCATTTAAATTCTTGACATGGTTATAGAATGCCTTATGGTTGTCTTTGGAATCTTTGGCAATTTTATTTTCGTAACTAGCTTTGGAGGATTTTATGAGGGATCTCAGCTTCCTGTTTAAGAAGACAGCATGTCACTTGACATAGATAAGGCTGTTACTGACTTCTGAATGAAACATGAATATAATGGAAATCAAAATATATAACTATGGAGATTTGTTTCCTAACTATTTTCTCTATACTGGAGGTAAAATAAAGACATAACACTATTATCTCAGTGATATTTTGAAGCACAATATCATCTGTTTATTTGAAGTGAAGGCTGTCGTGGACACAGGTATCACCGTGGGATCCATTTTTATATATTGTTTTTCTGTGGAATGCAATAGCCAATGACAAGAGCATTATCAAAATGAATCTTAATTTCATAAATTATTATTTGAGAAACACAAAGAATAACAGGTCTGTCAAAAAATTGGATGTCTAAAGAATATTACTAATTTCTCATACAAACTCAAAGAAACTTAACGTGATATTAAAGCGATAGTCCATGCCTGAATAATGCCTTAAATAAAATGTTGACTAAAACTGCTTTACAGTTCCTTGGTTGTGAATAACAATGTTTTACTTTCTCAGTGTGACCTATTAGCTATTTAGTGCATAGAACCATGTTACTTTAAATAGACAGTGAATATTTCCTGAAAGGTTTACGTAAATACTTCCATAAAACAATAATAAATGCAGTTCACAAAACTACTCTAATGTAGAGAATATTCAGTGAATATCTCAGTGCTGCATCCCCTTATTTACAATAAAGATTTTTTTCAGTGCAATTATTACAAACAGCTATTAACTTGCAAAATAGCACAAATTATTGATTCATGGTTTTTATCACATTTTAATAAGTCTAATGAATGGTGTTAGCTTGTAAATTGCAGTACCTTATAAACATTTTCTGTTACAGTATTGGGGGATAGGATTGTAAGCAGTATATCACACAACAGCGCATGTATTAACACTTTACGGAGTGCATACAAAAGCGAAGTTAGGCTTCACACTATGTATGCCATGGCTTTAGCATGTTACATTTCCAACACAGAATGTATTAAAATAATCTTTGTTACAGTCCCCACAGACCCAAGATAATTCATACTTTATCAAGTGCTGTCATGTAATCTTCAGTAAACAAATATAATAAATATAACTAATAAAATGGATTCAGTGTTAGTCATGCAATTAATAGAAATAAAAATGTATTTAAAAATGAACATTAGCTAGACACTCTTTTTGCAGCAGCATGTTGAATGGCTTTATGATATATTTTGCGGTCCAAACAGTTTATGTTTGTTCTTGCTGTTAATGGAGCATTTCTGCTGAAAATAACTATACTGTTTTGTAACATGTACTTTGGACTCCTTGGATTATGTTGGTTAAATTCACTGAAATCATACATATCACAATGCAGTATATTTTCATGTGCATTTATAAAAAGAAAGAAAGAAATGCACATGTGAGCTACACAGAGATATGTACACAGGTATATAAACACACACATACCTATATACATCTGCACGTACATAAACAATCTCTTTCATAGTTTCATATACAATTGTTGCCACAGTAAGATGCAAATATTTATGATAGATAGTCAGTGGCAGAAAGAGTAGTTCTTACTGACCATAATATGATTTTAAACATGTAATCAAAAGTGAGGATGTTTCTTCAGCTAACTGATTCCATATCCCATGAAAAATGTAATTTAAGCACTGTTTTGCACCCGAAAGAAAATTAGATGATTACAGTGCATTTAAAGCATCAACCCCCCCCCCACACATACACACACACAAACCTGCAGTTTTATCAGAAAAAAGCTGCAGACTTTTTTTGTTTTTGGAAACTGCAAAACTGAAATAACTTTTGAACATTGATTAAAAACAACATGGTATTGAGAAACATCTGCGACATTGTGATTCAGTGCTATTAAACATCTCAAAGTACAATACTATCTGTTGCTACTCATCTACATAGTAGGAAGAGCATAGCACTAGGTTTTTATGAGAAATGCTGCACAGTAAATGAAGGCCGCTATGTTACTGAAAGCACTTACTTCACTAAGAGTAATGATGTGGTGATGCTACAAGTAGTAATGTGACAAACTTGGGAAGAACAACAACGTCATGCACATAAGGTTATGTGCAAATACTTATGCAGTAAAGTACCTTATAGCAAAAAATTGTACAATGTAAGCAGAATATAGAGCCAGCAAAGTAATGTATCAATGTGATTCATGTTATAACTGGGGAGCAAAGGGGGAGATAGAAAAGTTAGAGTGGAGGGAACAGCAAACAGAGAAAGACACCCAACAATAACCTTAAACAATGATGAGTTGTGTGTGTGTGTGTGGGGGGGGGGTGAGCATTTTTGATATGACAGATGACATTATTATATATATAATAAGAAAGATAGAAAGAGAATGCAACAAGGAACTTGAGTGCTAAGAGCAGAAGTAAGGGAAGTATCAGAGGCAGGCAAACAAACATAAAATGCAAACATAGAGGTGGTATAGACACAAAAGGCAGTGACTACAGTTAAGGGATACAGACATAGTGATGGAAGAAAACTAGTACTGACAAAGTATGGACTGCAAAGAGGGCATATGTGATGTCACATAAGGGAGGGAGCACTACAGTAGTGAAAAGAGTAGAGTTTAAAGAGCCTGTTTGACTGGCCAAGAGGAGAACTCACCCAGATAGTCGATTCCCCAGCTGATGTCATGTGCAGTAGGTGTCTTTGCTGACTCAATGGTTGGGGCTTACCAACCCATGCTAGGTGGAACTTATATTTCCAAAGGAGGTGTCCAGCTACTGGCACAGTACAGATGCAATCAGCTATTGCACATGTTGAGTGAGTGATAAAAAGGAACTTCCCTCACTTGTCTTAGAATGGAAACCTCTACCCTTACTAAGAGGCCTGTCCAGTGTGATCACTGCTAACGTAGTATCAGTCGTATCAGCTGGAACAGACTCAGGAGTCAACCACCATTTCACATCATGCAACACAGCTGAATCTGTAGATGGATTGAAAAAAAAACACAACAAATATGAAATAAATAAAACATCTTAGTGCATGTGTGTTACAAGATAGAACTGCAACTATAGAGTACATCTATAGGTATAATGTATGTGCCCTGCCACCTAGACGATCTGTCAGCACTCCAGGGACAGGTGCTTCTGTTAAACTCACTCTCTCTCTCCTTGACTCATAAAGGAAAGCCTAGTTAGTTAATTAACTGCAACCCTGTCAAAAGAAGAGAACAGGTACAATTCTGCAGTTCTTAATATAAAAATGTAATGCACTATCTTCACACTAGTAAGTAAGTCTGGGTAACACCCTTACAGGTCCCCACAGTGATGTTTGCACAACTAACTACTCCAGGTGATGTCAGTGGTATCACTCACAACCCCGGGAAGCTGAATGTATGTTCAATGCATCAACTTTCTAAACTGGAACATTGTAATGGCTGAGCAGGTGCTTCTGCTAGTCCTTGTGCAACAGATATAAAACTGTCTTAGTTTGCTTGTTGCACCATGCAGCATCCCTGCTAAAATGAGCTCTTGAAGAGGTCATGTTCACATTATTATTCTCCAGTTGCTATAATGGTTAAAGTCCTTGGTCCTATGCACAAGGTACAAGGGTAAGTCCTGACCTCCAACCAATGTCTGTTTGGAATTTGGACCTCTGAAAAACATGTTGAGTGCTTCCACCTCAAACTCACCTAACAATGGAGTTGTGGGCAGCAGCACAGACTCTAGATGGTGCTCCAACCAGTCGCTTTGAATATTTACCTTACTGCACACTATCCTCAAGATAGGAGAATATGGATCACAAACTGTATTCTGTGGTAGGGCTAGCCACTTGATCATGTAAAAATATAGCTTTAGCTGCTCTGGTCATGTTGATGAATGTAGCCATAAAGCCCAGCAGCCCTAGGTTGGAATAGCTCTGTGGAGTGAAAGCTGGATATAAAACCAATCAACCTGCTAAACATGAACTAAGCATTGCCACACTTGATATAGGTTTGTGACAGGATGAGGCTTGGAAATGGATGACAGAATAGTGAGGAGGAGGCTGGATATCCAATGTATCCAGGAGACAAGGGTGAAGAGCAGTGCAGCAGTGCAGCAAAGACCCTTTGGTTTGGATCCAGAGTCTACTACTCAGCAGGAGAAAAGGTTAGAAATGGTGATGAATTGTGTTGAGTGATAAGTCTTCAGAAGACAGTGAGGGATGTCATCTGAATTATTGACAGACTCATGGCAATCAGACTCCAGTGGAAAAATAGAGTAATATTTATAATTTCATCCTGTGTTCCACAGCAGGGTTGTGACAGTGTGGAAAATAATGCATTCAGACAAATAAAGAAGGACAGCAGGAATTGATGTTGATAATGGGTGACCTGAATGCATAAATAAGGAGGGACAGAACAGGTTATTAGGACTGTCTTGGTCCACATGAGTGGGACAACAGGAATAAAATAGGAGAGGCTCTTCTAGACTTCTGCCTGGCAAATGGCTTGACGGTAGCCAACAGATGGTTTGGAAAGACAGACAGTCACAAGATCACATACAAAAGTGGTCAATGTGCAACTCACATAGACTTCCATTTACTAAAGGAAGGGCACTGGGGTAGAATCAGAGATTGCATATTCATCCTCAGTGAAAAAGTCGGCTCACAGCATAAACCACTGATTGCCACAGTCAGCTGCAAGCAGTGGTCAAAGAAGACTCAATGGTCAACAGAGACCGGGCTGAAGACCTGGAAATTGATGGAGAGAATGCATAACAGTTCAAAGAATTACTCGGGGCTCTAGCACCTCAAGAAGAAGAGGAAACAGGTGGAGTTGAAGAAGAATGGCAGCACCTCAAAATAGCATGTGTAAGGGCTATAGAACAGATATGTGGGTTGATCCTGGTAAGTAAATAAGGTACATAAGGAAAACTGGTGGTGGAATGCAGGTCCAGGAAGTCATCAAAAGAAATAAGGAGTGCAGGAAAAACTGTGAGATAGAAAATACAGACAAGGTTAGGAAGGAATACTGGTTGGCTAATAAAGAGAGTAAGAGAGGAGTTTCTGTTGCAAAGAATGAGGCATCAGAGGCGCTCAACCCAACTTCTGCAAAGCGACTCAGCGGATGGCACAAAGAAACTCTATCAGGTTGCAAGGCAAGTACAGAAATGTAAAGAAGATGGTCAGACACTCTTCATAACAGATGCCAGCAGCAGCCCACTCATCAGCCCACAAGAAATCAAGGGCAGATAGAGAGAGTACTTCCAGCAGCTTCTGAATGAAGAAAACCCCACAGATGCTGTACTGCCCCAGACACAGTCTGCAATAAATGAAGAGGAAGACCCTACCATAGAAGAAGTAGGAACATAACTAAGGAAAATGATGTCAGGAAAAGCAGCACAGTCAAATGAGGTCACATCAGATATGATCAAAATGTTGGATGAGCCAGGGTAGAAATGTCTCCTGAGGGTAATCATAGCAGTGTGAAGAGAAAGAGGTATCCCAGATGACTGGAGAATAAGCATACTAGTGCCAGAGTTCAAAAAAAGGAGACATTCACAACTTTTGGCAGTACAGAGATATCAAACTCCTACTACAGTGTATGAAAGTTCTTGAGAGGGTGATTGATCAATGATTATGTAGAGTAGCAGTAAGTAGGATTGGAAATGAGCAGTTTGGATTCAGATCAGGATGCAACACAACTGACATGATGTTTGCAGTGAGACAGATACTTAGGAAGAAGCTTGAAATAAGGAAAGAGTTCGACTGGGCATTCCTAGACTTAGAAAAAACATATGACAAGGTCCCAAGAAAGCTGATTTGGGCAGTCCTACACTGGTTTGAACTCCCAGAAACATTGGTAGAATTAGTGCAAGCTGTGTACAAGGACCCAATGACTCAAGTGCAAACAGTGATCGGTCTTATAGAGAGATACTCAATTGGAGTGGGTGCACATGAGGGTTCAGCTCTGGTCCCACTACTTTTCATACTGGGGATGGACCACATTATCAGCTCAGTAGGGACAGATCAACAAAGTTGCTGTATGCAGACAAAGTGCCATTACAGGCAGACTTTGAACAAGAACTTCAACAAAGGATTGGAGAATGGAATGAAAAACAGAAGGCGCATGAAATTAAACTGAGTGTGGATGAGACAATTGTAATGACCGCAAATGGGGGAAATCAGAAGAAGCTGAGACTTGAGATAGAAGGGAAAATAGTGGAACAGGGTAACAGCTTCAATTATCTGGGAGGGGTGGTTGTGGAGAAGGGAAATCTGAATGAGGAGGTCAAAACTAGAATCAGTGGAACTGCAGTCAACTGGTACAGAGTGTCAGGGGTAGTGTATGACAGAAGAATGCCAAAGAAGCTAAAAGGAAATATGTGTAAAACAGTGGTGCAATAGGTTCTACTGTATGGTACAGAAACCTAAACCTGGGCAGCAAAGGCAGAGCAGTTGAGGAAACTGGAAATGAAGTGCCTGAGATGGGTGGTACGATGCACACTGTGGGACAGACAAAGGAATAAGGACAAAACAGCAGAAGCCAAAGTAGCTGCAATTGAAGAAAAGATAAAAGAGAACAGATTATGGTGGTTTGGGCACATCTGCAGGAAAGCAGAAGACAATCTGGTGAAGAAGATTTGGGGCTGACAGGAAGAAGGCAAGATGGAACATGGGAATCCAGCAAAGAGGTGGATGGATTGTGTAAGACAAGACCTGTGACAGCAAAGCAAAACTGTTGAAAATGGTAGGACAGTGGCATTAAATAGAGAGAGATAATGACAAGCGACACCTTATGGGAAAAAGGGGGTTGATGATGATAGAGTCAAATGATATCCCTGTGTGCACTGCTGCGTACTTGGACATCAAGATATATATATATATATATATCATGAGCAGCAATAGTGTCCTTGAAAAAGTATCCCTGGAACAGAGTCACTGCATTATGGCTTCACGTGTTCAATGCAGATACAGAATATAGACATCCATAATAGAACAGCAGAACAAGGGTGCCACTGGTTCATAGACATGGTAGTGCTTTTCTGGCAGTCATTTGTATAACACATAGCTATCCAAGCATTGTAATATGTCATGGCGGAGATTCATTGATGAGCATGCTAAGTTGTCTCATTATCATAACAGGCATATTATGTGACCTGATTTAGCACAAGACAAAGTATGATTACAATATTCTGAAAGTCCAGATTAACAAAAGCAATCCAGGAATAAGAAGTCAGTGCAAATACTTTAAACTGTGATATAAGCAAAGTGAAAGAATGTCCTGCCCTAAACTGGCACCCATGGTTCAAAGCAGTTAAATGGCAGGAAAATGTCCAACTAGGGGTTCCCCAATACAGAGGCAATACAACATGGCCATAATACAGGGACTTGCCCTGGCTGCTGTCTGCTCCCCCTGTCAGTATCTAACCCCTATGTTACACTGCTTTAACAGTGCTTCCAGTACTAACCTGTCAGAAACTAAAGGAAACCCTGCAACTACCTGCATTACACCTCACAGACTAACTGCCCTACAAACCCTATATCAAGGATACAGGAAAATTACCCTGCTTTACCCGTGCTTCCAGCACTAACCTATCAGAAACTAAAGGAAACCCTGCAACTACCTACATTACACCTCACAGACTAACTGCCCTACAAACCCTTTATCAAGGATACAGGAAAATTACCCTGCTTTACCTGTGCTTCCAGCACTAATCTGTCAGAAACTAAAGGAAACCCTGCAACTACCTACGTTACACCTCACAGACTAACTGCCCTACAAACCCTATATCAAGGATACAAGAAAATTACCCTGCTTTACCCGTGCTTCCAGCACTAACCTGTCAGAAACTAAAGGAAACCCTGTAACTACCTGCATTACACCTCACAGACTAACTGCCCTACAATTACAAACCCTATATCAAGGATACAGGAAAAGTATGTGTATTAAATGATTCCTGCCTGAATTGTCATTCTACTAGTATACCACTGCTACAGGTGGTAAATTACGTCTTAAGCTAGGGCAGCCAGCAGCTTCCAGCAGAGTACCCCCCCCCCATTCTACACATTAATCTCTCTCTCTCTCCCATCCTCTTTAGAATCCCTCTTTTTGACTAAATCTCCCACCTTTCCCTGGTTTACTCCGTCTAACTCCATCTTACATCTGCCTGCATTTTTAGGCCTGTCCACTAGGTGGCATCCTTACCCGGCCTCATCCCCTTTTCATCCTCCTATTACATAGCCACTTACCCTATTTCTCTTATTGTACCTGCATTGCAATCCTGTTCTCCCACCTTACTTTTTACATCTCCCATCTCTAACCACTCCCCTTCATACTCACCACTCCTTCCTATCTTTACACACTCCCACCTTATATACTTCCATCCCCATATATATACAACAGATAACTATTCCTTCCCAATGGCTTATTCAACTATCCCTTTTCAAATTCGACTCTGCTTCATTCTTTTACCACTACCACTACTAACCTTTGCATATTTACTCTCCTCGTATGAGCACCCAATATATCCACAAACTAACTACCCCAACCAACAAACCAACTCTCAACCCTTACCACACCTGCATAACCATGCAAACAAAACATGCTCACCTAGCTACCTACTTTCAAAGTATCATAGAACACTACACATTAAATATAATACACAATATTACAAAAGAGTGTTACTTCTCCACAGCAAATTCCTTAACCCAAGCTATCTACTACAACTCCTCACAGTAAAGGACGGTGATATCCATCCTAACCCTGGCCCAACAGCAACCCCTATCACTCTTCATAACCATAATCAGTCTATCAATTATCCCCTTGCAAGACCGTCCAACTCTCTCTTACTAGCTCATCTTAATATACGTAGCATTAACAACAAAATGACTCAACTCCATGATCTCCTAGAAGTGTACTCCTTTGACATTATCTGCCTAACTGAAACATGGCTAAAACCTGTCATCAAAGATAATGAAATTATCCCACCTGGATATAATATTCTAAGACTTGACAGAGTAGCTAAGAAAGGTGGTGGGGTGGCTATTCTATTTAAATCTGGCTTTCAATTAACCACTTACAACTGTAATCTACCTCTGGACTTCAATGCTGAGATTCACATCTCTAAACTTGAACTTAACAATGCTAAATCAATCTATATTATCTGTATGTATCTGCCCTCTGGAAATAACATAGCCACCTTGGAAAATATCCTCTGCTGGCTATCCCAACACCTGCCTCAAGAAAACATAATCCTAGGCAACATAAATTTAGGCTGGAACTCCTATTGTAGTAGCCTTCCTACCAGCCACATAAACCTTTATGCTTTCTGCCAAACCATTACCTCCCCAAACAGAATAAATAAAGCTAACAAGAAAGCAAGCCTATTAGACTGGATTCTCACAAACAATCATACTCACTACTATGATTCTGGAACCCTCCCTGATGATATCAGTGACCACTCACTTACCTACATCATCAGACATAAAGCCAACACCCCCACCCCAACCTCTATTAGACATATTAGATCCAAAAAGAAATTTAACCCTGATCTATTCCAAATGGAACTAAGAGCATGCAATTGGGTTCCCTTAAAATAACTTCAATTAGATGAATCCTTTAATTTCTTTAATTCTACCTTCCTTGGCATTCTTAATCACCATGCTCCAACCAGATCTATTAGAATTAAGACCAAGTCTGCCCCATGGCTTTCTAATGAAACCAAACACAAAATTCACATCAGAAATAAATATTGGGCCAAATGGAGAATGACAAAAAACACTGCTGACCAACTAACCTTTAGACAGCTAAGAAATTACACTAAAAAGGCCATACGTTCTGACAAACAAAACTACTACTTACAATATCAACAACTTAATCACAACAACCCACAGAAATTTTGGGCCAGCATTAAGCAATTACTCCATCCCAGGTCAATCCACTACACCTAACCCTCAAAATACAGACCAGAAAAATCCCATGCATACAGCTAATACCTTCAATACCTTCTTTACAGATGCTATCCAAACACTAGCTAGTCAACTATCATCTAACACCTTCACTTTACCTTCATACTCCTCAATCCCACCCCACCCTTTTCATTTCAAACCTGTCACAATCACATTTATTCAATCCCTTTTGAATAAACTGAAACCATGGTCTCCTTCTGCAGATCTACTGCCTTCTGGGTATCTACAGCTATCATCCAAGGCCATAGCCTATCCTATTTCCATATTGGTCAACAGAACTATTACTGAAGGTTACATCCCCACCTTATGGAAATTCTCCCATATTATCCCCCTACATAAAGGTGGACATTCCACTGAAATATCAAACTATCGCCCCATTGCAATACTTTCTCCCCTAGCTAAAATTATGGAGAAATGTATCCATAAGCAACTACTCCACCATTTAATCGAAAACAATTTACTTTCCAACTGTCAACAGGGTTTCAGACCCTCACACCACACTACCACTGCCCTCCTGTCTTTTATTGACTACATTAACAGACACTGAAACCTGAATAATCTTTCTTCAGCTCTATTTATCGACCTGCTTAAAGCATTTGACATGGTAAACCACCAGCTTCTCATAAACATCCTAAAATCTCTGTCATTAGACCCACTTTCCATAAAATGGTTCCAATCCTACCTTGACAAACAACAGCAAGCAGTACTTTGGCATAATACTTTATCCACCCATCTACCCGTTACCTTAGGTGTCCCTCAGGGGTCCATATTTGGAAATCTTCTCTATATTTATTAATGACCTTCATCTAGCTATCCCACAAGCCACTTGCATACAATATGCTGACGACTCCACACTATTATGTTCAGCTACATCTTCCCATGACCTTCACGCTCTCACCCAAAAAGTATTCAACATAGTTGAACAATGGTTCACTCAGCATTGCCTTCTTTTGAACCCAAAGGAAACCAAGCTCCTCCTCTTCACTCCTACTCTAAAGTCTTCTCCTCTTCAATTCTCTGTGACATCTACCAATGGTACTATAATATCTCCTGACTCTACCACCAAACTACTAGGTGTCACCATTGACAATAATCTTAACTTCGACATCCACATCAATAATACTATAAAGACTGTCAATAAAAAAATTGGCAGTCTCTATAGGATTAAACCCTTCCTTTCCCCTACTGCTAAAACTACTATCGTCCACACCCATTTGATATCTACACTCCGTTATGCCTCACCCATTTTTACTAATCTCTCCAAGTATTACCTCAGCAAATTGGAAATGTCCTATAATAACATTGCACGATTTGCTACAGGCAACCCATTCCAAACCCATCATTGTATAAATTTAAACCAGCTAGAATGGTTAGAACTACAACACCTGATTAAATTTCACCAACTAACCATTGCCCACATTATTCTTTATAAACCTTCTAATACTCCAAGTTTATCTACACTCATCACCCCCTATAAAAATCTGAAGTCCTTATGCTCATCTCACAAACTTCTTGTCTGCACCTCTAAACCTAATAACAGAGCTGGGGATTCTCTCTTCTCTAATAGTGTAGGTAAATCCTGGAACCTTCTCCCTAATGACCTCTCCTCACTTGCCTCTTTATCTCTCTTTAAAAACAGACTTAAACTTATCCTCAAATCATACTGGCTATGCCCCTGTTCTAAACCAGACTAGTCATCTACCTCTACAAAATTGACTTACCTATCCAGTGCTTACTATCCTCTGTTACATTTTCCGTCTTATTATATTTTTCTTATTTACCTTTTTTTCATTATTTCTATCCTCTTTATATACCTTTTCTTAAGTAAATCCATTGCTACATCACTAGACATCTAACTTCCTTTATCTACTTCTGACTTAACCTGCCTTATGTCTCCGTACTTTCAATTTGCACTGTTTATGACTCTGGACCTCAGTGCTACATCCTGTTACACCCTTTATGCTGTAATACACGTTATCATTGTTGATGATTTTTTTTACTAGGATAATTGCTATTTATATTAGAATATTTTATTTTTTTGTTGTTTGTACTTGTATTTTTGTATTGGACCATGTCTTGGAGCTTATCTCCCTGGGCCTCTACTGAAAATGGACATATATCCAGTTAGACTAGCCCGGTCAACAAATGTAAAATAAATAAATAAAAATAAATAGTATGTGACTGTCCCATTTTTTTAATTTCTCGAGATCTTTTGGATTTCTAATACAATGATGGGAATGGACCCCATTCATAAGTCAAAGTAGGATTAAAGTTTATGAAATTAGTTTTATTTCACTCTTTGATGTCAGCCAAAAGTGCTCTTTGCAGAATCCACAATGTGCCCAGTAATGTCTCTTTCTGCAATTCATATGAGTTACATGTATTGGTAGCATATCTAAGTATGATTGTAGACTCTTTTTTATAAGACCTGTTACTCCTACTACTATTGGAAATATGTGGGTATCTTTCTTCCACATTGCTCTCATTTCTGCTTGCAAATCCTGATATTTATGACTTTGTGTTTCTCTGTACATAGGACACTGTAGTAACTGGGTGTGGTGATTTCAATGATCAATGCTACTTTTCTCTTCTTTTCTTGGACAATTATATTCGGTTTTCTAGCATTTAACTTTTGAACTGTTAGTAATGGGTGATCCCATGTGATGTAGACTTCATCATTTTCTATGATGCTTTGTTGCTCATGTTTCCAGTGTCTTTTAGCCACTTCAATACCATAATGTTTGCACAATCCCCAGTGCAACAGTCCTGTCACATTATTATGCCTTTCAGTATACAGTCCTTCTGCCATTAGTATGTTGCAACCGCCAATAAGGTGTGCAGCTGTTTCCAGTTCTGTTTTAAAAAACCTACATTTGCCTGTTTCTCCCACATGTTCAATGGACTTAGTAAATCAACATGTATGTAGCCCACTATCTTGTGCCTCCAATATTAACCTTTCATCTCTTGATTTGAATTCACCTCTCCTTAACCATTCCTGCATTCATTCCAGATGAACAGGAGGTTTATCCAGACGTTTTCTATACTTGCAACTATATTTATCCATTTTCCACATTTCTTGCCTTCTCATCGGGTCTATTATTATAAGACTGACGTTTGAAAACATCGAACAACATATGGTCGACACCATATGGTCGATGTCTTCAAACATCAACCCTATAAAAAGACAAAAAAAAAGAAAAAAGTACATTAATGGGTTTAAGCAGGGGGCAAGCCCACCTGCACCCCCATACCAACTCCTAGACCGCACTACATTGCAGTAAACAGAAATCTCCCCTTACGGAGATTTCCATTTAAACGCTCGAGATTCTGAGCATTCGATATTCTCATGTCGACAATGTCAGATTTGACATTGGCAGCTTTTGAGAATATAATACAGAGCCTTCAAATCTGTTCCTTCACCTTATATTCTTTCTTTTGTTTTTTTGGCACATTCAGTTGCGGACCTGGTTTTTATCCACTTGCGGTTTGATTTCCATTCCTGCTTGATACTGCTTCTGCTAGCCTAAGCAGGAAAGTTATCTTAGATTTATTCTCTTCATGTTTTAAAACTTTCACTACATTTGGGTCTTGTGAGTTCAGCAGATATTTCTGGAGTCCATGACATGTAATCAGTTTGAAGGAGGCCCATCATTCCTTTGGAATGGGGACTATATATAATTTTGGTATGCACTGATTTTTATAAATCATATGGTGAGCATGAAGCATCTGTCTTGTTTTCCTGTCTAATCTATCCAATATGTTTTGGGGCCAGTCAATCATTCCAAAACTGTAAGTTAAGATAGGAAGAGCAACTTGGTCTATAGCTTGGATTTTGTTCCTAGATGTCAATGCTGTTTTCAGATTAATTTAAGTCTTCTAAAGTACTCCTTACTACTTTTATTCACATTTGTTCATGTTTTATTGTTGATCCTTCACCAATTCTCGAATATTTATACACTGCCTCTTGCTCAAGTTCTTTTATATCACATTCTTGCCCCAAACTGATGTTTTCTTGGTGCTGTAGTTTTCCTGCTTTAAATGTTGCTTTTGCACATTTATTAAGACCAAGTGACATTCTTATATCATTTGAAAATGTTTTGACAACTTGCAGTTGTATTTTCAGTTCCTCATCTGATGAGCTATACAGTTTCAAATCATCAAAAAAAGAGAAGATGAGAAGTCTTTACAGTTAGTTATTTTCTAGAAGTCAAATTATAGCCATGACCTCAGCTGTTAAGTAGACAGCTTAATGGACTAAGAGCAAGGCAGAATAGCAGCGGTGACAGAGAGCCACCCTAGAATATTTTGCTTTGAATTTTTATCCCTGGAATAATAATTTGCCCTTTATCATGGCTTAATTGCAAAGTGGTCTGACAGTGTTTCATGGTCACTGTAATGTGGTTGATCAGTGTAGGGTATATCTTATACATTTTTAAGCACACTTCTATCCATGAATGTGGGATACTATCAAATGCTTTTTTGTAGTCAGTCCATGCCATACTTAAATTCTTCCCCTTTTTACAGTTCTCCACTATGACTTTAACAGGAAATGATCCTTTGCTCCATATGACTTTATTTTATTGCCCTTTTGTTCTATTGCCATGATTGAGTTTTCTTCTAAATGATTATCCTCTCTGTTGGCATCAGTTCCAGTGTACAGTTTATACGTTGTTGGAAGGTAAGTTATTGGTCTATAATTTTTAGAGTACCTTGCAGGTTCACTCTTAAGTAGGAGCATTGTTTTTTCCTGTTGTCAGCCAGGTCGATGTCTGTTCAGGGTGCACACATAAATAGTTCTTACTCTTGGCTAAATCTTCATGCAAAGATGTTAATACTTTTAACCAGAAAGTAGGTACTGCATTTGGGCCTGGGGTTTTCCAATTAGAGGCTTTTCTTAACTCTGTTTCAATGTCTCTAGCTGTTATTTCATTCCATTTCAAATCCTGTACTTTTAAACCTCTTATTCTTTCTTAAACTTCTATCCATTAGGCATCCTTGTTATGTTCCACAGGATATTCATAGATATGTCTCCAAAATGTATCTAGTTCTTCTTTTTTGGTGGTCTTTCAATGTCTTTTACCTTGTTTCCCAATTCTCTATACAACTTTTTTGGGTCATCAATAAATTGCTTATTTTGTACCTTTCCTTTATATTTTTCTGTGTATCTTCTACGTTTTTCCATCTGTGCTGAGATTTTTAGTTTATTTGTGATAGTGCATGATAGATTCTGATCTGTTCTAATACTGCACATTGATTTTATCACATCTATCTTTCTGAGTATTTTTGTTGATCTGTTCCCTGTTCTGTACTCTTCTAATAGTGACACATCTTGTCTTAATTGCTTTATAGTTTTCTGTATTCCATACTTCCATAATGGTATTCGATTTTCCCCCTTTTCTCCCTCACTACCATGTATTATTGTGGTAGAATTTTATCATTTATTAATTTAGTTGCACAGTAATATATCCTGTTTACTTCTGTTATATTGCATTGATCTCTGTGGACAGTCCTAATTATCGCATTCATTTGTTTTAGCAAACTTCTGACATTTTGAGTTTTATTGACCTTCTGCAGTCTAATTCTTTCATAGGTTCATGGGTTCATAGGTAGGTACTAGGCTATCTGCCCAAGGGCATTTATAAGCCTAGCCAGAGTGTGTCAGCTTTCGCCGCCCCATTGATTAATTAACTGAGCCTCTGTCAAGAACAGCCAATGAAGTGATCAGAGGGTTGTATCTTCTGTTACCCATCCACTCGTCAAGGTTTCTCTTGAAGAGTGTTAGTGAGGGGCTCTGCCTAATGTAGCTTGGAATTTTGTTCCAAAGCATGGGGAGTCTCTGTGACAGTAATCTATCCCTTCAGCATGTTCTATTTATTGTTGTGGTGAGGTTTAGCTCACTAGAGCGAGTGGCTCGCAGTGATTTGGATTTCTTTAGGTGGAGCATGTCCATCAATTTCGAGTTTTACATGGCTTTGTAAGTCAGGCAGAGATCACCTCTGAGTAAGCAATATGCCACTGAGTACAGCTGGAGTTTTTCTAGTCGGGCTCGATAGGACATATGTTTGAGGCCAGTAATCCTCTTGGTGAGGTACTTTTGTGGTCTTTCCAGCTGTTGGAAGTGTCTTGTGAGGTACACCCAGATGGGGCATTGTACTCTATGATGAGTCTGATGAGTGACGAGTAGAGGGGCAGTATAACCTCTTTATTTCTAGATGCAAACCCTTTAGTAATTAGATGGGCCAAACAGATGGATTTCCTAACTACTTTGGCAATATGATTATCAAAGGAGAGATTACTATCTACTTGGGACCCCAGATCTCTTATTACCTCTTCTGTATTAAGGGGGCTGCTACCTATGTAGCAATTCATGGGTGTTTTGTTTTTCACAAACGGGATGACTATGCATTTTTTGGCATTTAACTTGAGACCATGACTTTGACACCAGGTGTCTGTCTCAGTAAGGCCCTTTTGGAGAATGTCTGTGTCTTAATTGATTGATCTTAATATATGTATCTCTCTCTATTAAGACAAGCAACTCTTCTCTTAGCTCATTTTCTTCTGAACTGAGGCACATTTTTTGTTTTCCATTTCCTGCAGGCATTCTATAGAAAGTTCTATTGCATCTTGTGGCACATTGTCTTCAATTTCATCCTATGCCATCTGTTGCTCTGGCATGAGAACTCACTGGTCAATAACTCCTCAACATTAACTGTATCTGAATTTCCACACTTTACTGCCCTTGTCGTCCAGCTTCAAGTGAATGTTTACACCTGTTTGCTGTGAAAGACCCCAAAATATCTGCATATGCCACCTGACAAATTGTTTCCAGTTCTACTGGTTTACCCATAATTTGGAGTTCCATTGCTCTATCCGTTTGTGGTGCTTTCTGAATTAGATTTTCTGTACTGAATCCTTCACTTCACAGGTACTCCATAACCTCAGATTTTATATAATTAACTCCTCCATTACTGATCTGCTCTTCTACTTTTCCTCTTTGTCTTCTTATTTTTTGCATTGCAAAGTTTTCCATGCCCGGATTCCTTTGCCTGTATTTCTCTTCAAATATATTTGGTGCTGCTCTTTTTGTATTGATTAGTTTTGTTTTCTCCTTGCATAGATATTACACCATAATAACTCTCCTTTTCTTTCCCATGTCCATATTTCTTCTTCAGATGTCTCCTGTTCTTCCTATTTCTCCTTACGTTGGGAACTCATTCCATTATGCTGTGATGTAACCTGTGTTAGACCTTCTACACCAAATCCTTTACTTTGGTGGCACTCAATAACTTCAACTTGTGTTCTTTTTTAACTTCTACTTTACTAATCTGCTTTTCTACATTCCCTCTTTGTGATATTATTTTTTTATTGTGAAATTTTCCATGTCTGGATGCCTTTGCCTTTATTTCTTTGTGGTTGCCTTTTTTATGTTGACTAATCTGGCTTTCACATTTGCATAAATATTGTACCATATCAATTCTCTATTTCTTTACAATGCACATATTTCTTTTTTACACTTTTCAAAAATACCTAGGTTTTTGTTGTTTATATTTTTGCACTTCCTCAGATGCTTCTTTTTCCAAACAAATCAAAGATTATTGGTCTATATACTATTTTTTTCAAACATCTGTTGTATTAATGACCACAAATTTTTATTTGAAGCTACAGACAGTTTTTATTTCGGAAATATTTTTATTTCGTCTAATTTATCTTTTAATCTTTTTTTGTATATCTTGTGTCTGGAAATTCTGGGCTTTTTGTGTAATAACCACAAAAAAAGACATCACTCATTCTTCCTGGAAATAATTATATTTAATTTGATGTTCACATACTGGTTTCAGCTACATAATGCTTCATCAGTGTAAAGAACCACAAAGACATACAGCTATTAAATACTTCCTACTCACATCTCATTGTTCCATTACAAGCAGTCATTCAACCCAGGAGGAAACAAACCCCCCTAACTTTATAATCCACCTTTTTTCCTTTTGGTCCAATAACTTGTGCCACCCACCTTTATTGTTACTCTTAAAGCCCAATTTTATCTATGATAGCAAAATAAAATCTCGCTGTGTTATGTTGCAAAGTGTGTGTTATATAAACATTGGAGGATTTCTCAAATCTAATATCACTTAAATGTTCTGTTATCCTAAATTTTAAAGGACGGGATGTTTGACCAATATAAAAAGATGAGCAGTTACATGTGGCTAAATATATCACACAATCAGTATTGCAGTTGCCAAACATTTTGATATCAAAAACTTGTGATGAATTGGAAGATGTAAAATGCTTGGTTTTACAAACGTACTTGCAGATACTACAGTACTCACAAAATTAGCATCCTTTAATCAAATGCCCTTCTAGCGATAGTTGACCCATATTTAAACTAACATCTATGTTCTTTTTATAACGATTGAAACAACCCCCTAATGTTTTCCACGCCTAAATGTTAACAAACAATTAGCTGGTGAAATACTGCATAAATCATCAACCAGAAGCTATATGCCAGTATTTCCTTACTAAATCCATAAAAAAATTGTGTTGTTTCCAAAATTTGTAACCAATGAAGGAGGACCCTCTGATCAAAGATTTTTGGTCTATATACTGTTTTTCAAAAAATTGTTGTATTAATGACCACAACTTTTTATTTATGGGTATTTGTAGCTTCTGACAGTTTTTCTTGCGGAAGTATTTTTCTTTCCTCTAATTTATCTCTTAATCTTTTTGTATATCTTGTGTCTGGAAATTCTGGGCTTTTTGCATATAAGTAACAATACATAATTTCTTTCTTATCTTCAATAGTCCACTCTATCGTCTTTATGGCTCTTCTTTTATTCTATTAGGTTTTGTGATTTTTTGTGGACTGCTACTTCCTTCTACAACAGGGGGCCATCCTCCCCCTGGCCTGGCCCCATTGTAGGACTGTTTCCATATTTTGAGGATTCTACGCTGTCATTTTTTCTAGTCCTGGCACCAGTGCGCCTACCAGGATTGGACATGTTTTTATCCAGAGTGTTGTGCACCCAGCTACCTTTTTTAATTTTTGGCCTACTTCTGTCCATGATATATGCTATATAAATACAGTCTATATATCAATGTCGCCTTGGTACGATTTCGTAGAAAACAGTGTCCACCTTGTGATGGTGCTCACCAAGTCTTGAAGATGAATTCAATTTCAGCACTACTACTCTCCTTTGCTTGCTGACTTTTCATCTCTCCATTGAGACTCCTCTGTTGTCCCATCAGCAGGCGCACTGTTGTGCAGTTGTACAGACCACAAGAAATGTTACATATGCCAAGGTATGACTATCTGTATAAAAAAGGGATAGGCATAGGACATAAACATCACTGCATGCCATTAGTACAATGAATCTAAAATGTAGTGAATAATAACATATCGATTGCTCTTGTAGATAAGGGACAATGTTAGAATGGTTATAGCATCACATAGTTATGTAGCCATCAGATATATACAGGGATGGTGATGAGACATAGATGTCAGCCAAAGGCTGTCATGCACACATGCACTGACTGACACATGTAGCCCACAAGTGTACATTTCTTGTCAAGGGCCCATGAGAGTGACAATGGCTGGACAAATGTCACCACTCTGGAGAGAAAGAGAGAGAGAAATTACTTCAGAACCTGTGCACACATTGCATTCTGAACAAAAGCAAAACTGACAAGACTTTCTGTAAGCAACTGTGGCAGGGAATGGTGGAGAATATCAGCACTGTAGCCATCCATAACAGGACAATAGTATAAGTGTGTCTCAGGGTCAAAGATATGACAGTGCATGCCAAGTTCAAAGCACAAACATCCACAAGGATAGGTCAACCACAGCAGGTGGATAAAATGTAGAGATGACTTATCTATTTAGTAGAGTTCCTGGTAACTCTACCCTATGATGTGTGAATGAACCCTCATAAATGACAGTGGCTTGGATATGGGAGCTGGGCTGGTAGTAAATGGCCATGTGCCTGTAGGAGATGCATCAGTTTAGTAATAGCAGACACATGTCCAAGTTGTATATTAATCCAGATGTGAAAAGGAGATATTCAGCAAACCACTGTGTATATCTGTTTCCAGACAATATCAGAGCTGCAACTGTGATACCTTCGACTACAAGATATGTATACATCCAAATGTTCACTTAAGTGGCATGCACTGGTTTGTCAACCATGGGCTATCAAAAACTGAGGCATATATTCCAGCACTGTCAGAAGTAAATTATCTTTATGCTTTCACAGAATCCAGTGATGGGGTTCCAATACAACAGGACAGCATGTTCCTGATGTCAACAGCTCATCTGTGGAAACATGAACATTGCATATGGTTGTACTGTTAGCAAATGGGACAGGGTCCATTCTGTCTTTGGTGAGAGAGTGCCACGTCGAGCTGTGGTCATTCTCAAGACCATGCATACCATTTATGTATTGGTTCCAGACATGAGGCACCACATTTGTGATTTTCACAAATGCTCCTCAAATGCTTCACCATCCCTCCTGTATATTGCATCTTTGCCTGAAAATTTAAGAAATGTGTACTCTGTTTGACTGGCACATAGCCACACTGTGTATCATGTCCTGTGAATCGTATAGCACCAGTACTTAGTGAAGTGGTAGTCCTTCCAACTGAAGTACCCAACTGATCTTAAAGGCAGTGTGGGCACAGTCAATGGACCCCAAGACCATGGGGAAACAGGCCAGGTTGTAAAATGCAAACTTAATGTTGTTTTGCTTCTGTGGTGTTCATTGAAACCATATATGCTCCTCCACTTGCTCTAGTACCATATCAAAGAACTGCTCTAAGATCCATAAGGATGATACCTGTTAAATTTCTAATATGCCCGTATCAGGTTCTGAAATGTTCCAAATGCAAGGCTAGGTAATTCTACACAGATATTTCTATCAATAGGGATAGACAGACCATGCATCCCCCTTGATTTATTTTGTAGGTGACACATATATACTACCTCCATTATGATGTCTCTGTCCATAGTGTAGGAGTCAGCAATGTCCTGGTTATGCAGGTATGGGGATAATAACAAACTACCTGCTGGTGGACTCATCAGCAATATGGAGTGTGACAACACACAACATTGTCACACCAGATCTGAAAGTGACCATCAACACTTCCTATTCTGCTAAGTTTACTGCTTTCATAAACATAGTAGTGAAGCACCTGTACAAAAAAAAAAATCCTGGTCCTCAGTACAGCAGAGTGCCATGGCTCTTAGTGCTGGATTAAAATGTCTCTGAATCACTCCAACATGTTTCCCTATATCATTTGCATACACAGTGTCTCGTTAGCATGTTGGCACTAACTAGCATGCAGTGCAGTCATTTGTATACCATGAACATTGTGTGGCTATTTTGGTAGCCTATTAAGACTGTGTTAACAAATCACCCCATCTCTGCATGACAGTGCTCATTGCACTCTTTCATGTAATGATGTATGATAAATGTTTCAGAATACACCAAATAATGTGCAAAGTGTACAAAATATTTACAAAAGAACATAAACAAAACATGCTGGAGGGATAGGTTCCTGACACAGAGACTCCCCATACTCTGGAATAGACTATACATGTCAAGCAGAGCACCTCTTTGGCCCTCTTCAAAAGGAATCTTGACGATTGGTTGGGAGATAGGAAATTCACCCCAGGGATCATGTCCGTTACCCTGCTAGACAGGGGTCCAAGGAAGTAAATATTGTGGGAAGAAATAGCAAGGGAATTGTTATGGCTAGGCTTGTATAGGTTGTAGGGCCGATAGCCTAGTACCAACCTATGAACCAGTTAATTGAACAATACAAATTGGGAAGGCTTTCTAAATAATGTAGATTTCCATTCTTAGTAATTTCAAAGTGCAACTTGAATCATAGGGTAAGGTATTATTTTGAGGATGCAGATTGCATTATGGCAAAAGCAAGGCTGAGTAAATAAAATCACATCTGTATGTCTGCACTATTCAGGTAAATTCAGATTCGAACAAAATATTATTTACACACACACACACACACACACACACACACACACACACACACACACACACACACACACACACACACACTACTTATAAGACTGCAGACACTCTATTAAAACATTGCTCACATAGATATAACAATTATATATTTTTTTCAATTTTTGATAAAATAATTTTTAAAATATCATTTCCAAAACTGCTACCTGCTAAAATAAGAATGTACATAGAAATGGTGCAGTGGGTAAGGTTGCAAAGAGAGACAACATTGTTGCTTGGCTGAGGAAAATGTGATAATGAATATCTTATTTTTATTAGTGTCAGAAGTGACATGCATATAATTAGGACAAAGATCGTTTCTGTATTAGAGAAAAGGAATATATAGTATATCTTGTTTATGCATTTTTATGTTGCATTCTTTCTTTGAAAATTACAAAATGTAATGACAAAAGTATATCCAAGAACATTCTTATCACAGTTTTTGTGCTTTCTAGTCAGTCAGAAAGATTACACTAAGTGTACATGTAGTCTACACTTTGTAGTAACCTTTATGAATTCCTGTCAATGTTTAAAGCTGCAAGAATATTAGTAGGAAAACTAAAATTAGGAGGAAGAAGGTGTGAGTTATGTCTGTGTTGTCTGTTTACTCAGAACAGCGTACACTTAGTGTAGGTGTTATTGAATCCCAGGGATAATTTAGTATCATATATTTAACTGTAAAAAGAGAAAGTACACCTGGCAAAAGACTAGCATTGTAATGCAAAAAATGTGATGTACATATCTCTCAAACTTTTAAACAAGGAATCAGGGCTAAGACTAAAATAATGGGGAATAAGGGCCCACATAATGAGTCAGATTTTATATATTTTTCTTACAAACTTAAAAGTTGCTAGACTAGTATTTCATGTTAGCATGCTTTTTCTGAAAGATATAAAAACCGAAACTCAAATGTGTATCACTATTTAGTGACTTCAGTCCTCAGTGATTTGTCAGAAAACTGCAAATTGTATGAGGAACAGGCCAAAAACATGATGCAAAAATCTGGACATTCTACAAAAATCTGGAGAGTTGAGAGGTATGGTGATGTAACCATTGCCTTTGGAGTGTGTATAATGCAATTTGAATCCTCCTATTATGTTACTTCCTCTATGGAGTCCACATAAGGAACCATGAGATTAATCATGTTCCATTTTAATGAGAACCAGAAACTTGGGTTGAAAAATATCAAGGTTTTATATATCAGTATGTTAGCACTGTCTCAGTCACACACACACTATACTTTCCATTTTAGCTTTGTAGGATTACCAGAAGAGGCAAAAGCTTTAATGGTTTAAAAACACTGATAAACAGTCGATGTTCCAAAAGCAGCCATGCGAAGAGAGCAAAACTTGGAAAATGTGCTGCAAAACCAAGTACCTCACATTTGAACTTCTGTACTCTTAACTTTCCTTTTAACACGACCAGTAGATCCTCTCAAGCCTCTGCACATCACTTTCTATCTATTAAACATGTACATAGTCAAGTGACATCCCCCAGCACTGCAAGGAAATAATATAACAAAGGATTATTTTATATATGAATTAACTAAGTAATATTACTAAATGAAAATGTCTCTTAAGAACAACCCGGGAACACTGTTAAATTGACTTACTGAGAGTCACAAAGTAGGCAAATGGAAAAGAAAGGAAACAAACTGCATCCCTTTAATTAAAGGAAGTAGAATAGAAGCTTAATCCTTTGTTCTGCTAGGCATTATTTCATATAAATCCCTTTCTTATGTAAAAAGGCTCACTTTATATTCATTATTCTAATACAGAAACATTTGATTTTCAAGTCAGTTTTATTTTGGAAATTCTAAATTTATGTATCTCACTTATATAGCTGATTTAAAAATTGTTTTGGTGTCTCACTGCTGACTTTTTGCTGTTTAAAACATGTTTGAGCATTTCCTGTCTAAATTACTGTAGCTAGTAGCTATAGCATAGTCCAGAGACAGGTTTGCTGTATCTGAGTCTGTTTGTAGTGGCTACTGTATTCTGAACATATTTTCCAAGCCATCTTTGATTGGAAGGGGCCCTTCTGCACCCTTATGAGAGACATGTGCTGATTTCAACCTGTCTGGCGAAGTGTGATTGGTCTAGGGCTTGGAGTAAGCACCATCATTGGTTCTTTAGAGGTTTTAATTTTTTTTTCTTTTTGTTTTTAGCTTCTGGTATTTAAGCCCTGCATTTGAGTGGGTTTCTGCCTGTTTGCAAGTCGCGCAACACTGCTCACAGCCATGATATTATGCACCACAGCCGAACAGATCATTTTGACAATTTTCCCTTAGCTACAGCTGTACTACATTACTGTAATTCTCATCTTCAGTACATCACTGCTCTAAGAAGTATTGCTAGTGAGCTGTAACCTATTAAACCACCAGACAAAAGCCCTGTCAGAAATACCCATCTACAGGGCACATCCTAGATCAGTTCTGAAAACACCACCTTTGTGATAACAGCTCTTCAAACCTAGCATTATAGACAGTTGGACTACCCTTGTTTCTCCTGCCAGCCTTGTAGACTTGGGTCTCCTGAGGTAGTGTAGCAACTGCCTTATGAACACTGACAACCATCTGCTAATAACTCACTCTAGTACAGAGTGTGAGAGATGTATCTACACCAAGATTCTAGAATCCCTGCTCTCTCACACTCAAAACAGCAACACTGAAGAGGTTGTCAACTCACCCAACACTACTCATACATAAAGTATGGATCCAGCAAACAAATCAACATGCTCAGAGGTTCTCGCAGAAAACTTATTGAAACACCACAGACTTCCAGCACAAAACACTGCTACAACTAACACAGTTCCCACAGCACCCAAGACATATAGCAACACCAGTGTCTCACCTACCAAGCCCATAAGGCATAACCCTCAAAAAAACCAAAATGTTCTTGTCGTTGGAGACTCCATAATGAGACACACAGATGTCCCACTTACCAGGTTAAATAACGAGAAAGTCACAGTTAGCTGCCTGTCCAGTGCCAGGATTCATCAGATCACACATGCACTCAGGTCCCTCGGCAACAAGTACCATTATGACTCTGTCACAGCTCATGTTGGAGTGACCTCAGATGTACTTTACTGAACTATATGAAAAAAGACATCATTGAGCTCTCTGAGTATGTGTCCCAGGGTGATATGTCCCTAGTCTTGAGCAGGATATTACCCTCACCTAGAATGATGCCACAGTATAAACAAAAAAATGATCTATTTCAATAATTGGCTTAATTTTTGATGTCATTCAAAGGGGATCCAGTTTCTGTCAGCCAGGGATGTATTGAGTGACAACCTCGCTGCTTTCTCAGAGGTGGTTTGCACCTGGCACCACTAGGCTTTCAGATGCTGGTAAAGGCTCTTGCCTCCATAGTACCTTTTTTTAGGCAGTCTCAACAACAAAATTGCTGACATGAAAATTGACAATCATAACAAAATAAAGGTTATGCTGCTAAACATTAGAAGCTTAAAACAAAAACTACACACCCTGGAAGCATTTCTATCACTGGAGAATGTAGATGTCTGTGCAGTCACAGAAACCTGGTTCAAGGCCTTAGAGAGTACTCCAGCCTTGCAAGGCTGCAATACCTTCCATACCTTCAGACCATAAAACGAACATGTGAGAACCAAAGGAGATAGTGTTTCTATCTATATTAAAGATAAATTCATCTCCAGACTAGTTAGATTGGAGAACTCCATGGAGTTACTCCATGTCCATGTTCAGAATACTGTGGGCAAGACCCCCATTCCAGTCATAGCTAGTTATATATTTCCCTCCATGGATCATGATGAACAGAAGGCCTATTTAACCAAACTGGTGGTAGTTCAAATACTGCCAAACACTCCGGTCATGAGGGATTTTATTTATCCCACCATTAACTGGGTAAATTACTCCAGCCTTAACTCACTGGCACAAAAGTTCAAATTGTTCAAATCCCAACAAGAGGAACAAACATACTAGATTTGGTCCTTGCTATGCAGACTGCCTCAAGGCCCTATCTCTGTATTCTGTCTCCTACTGAGGGTAGATCTATGCCTGGCATATAGGGTATTGTCAGACCCCACTCTAACAGACATCCTACATATGCACAAAACAAACAGCACCAGAGTTACCCATTCTAAAGACTTAAATCTTGCCTGTGATATAAATAGGACCAGCCAGAGAGATAGGTATGTGTCCCAGAGACTACTCCATCTATGGAACAGGTTCTCTATCCATGTGAAGCAGAGTTCCTCCCTTCAACTGATACTTGGGCAATTGGATGGGAAACTGGAAATTAATTCCTGGTTTGGCACCTATATCTTTAATGGACACAGGTAACCTGTAAGTGTTTCATCTCCCAAACCCCTGCATACACTTATCGAGGGTATCAGAACTTGTCAGAGATCTGGGATGCATGGCCAGGCTTAAACAGGCCCTTGTGGTCATTAGCCTAGTAAACACCTATGAACCTAAGAACTAACATGACAAACAGATGCACCATCGCAACTGTTGGACCACAAAGCAGTCACTTTCGAACTAGCACTAACACCAGAACTCACAAGAGGTGAAGTCAAACTAAAAAACTTCACCAAAGCAAACCACACCCTCCTAGGTGAAGGTATAAATGCATTCCAACCCCCACCCTCAACTGGAAGTGGTAACTACACCAAAGCTTAAACTAAATCACTTTTGTGAGTGCATAGACTCGGCTGTTCCAGACAGAATCAAAGACAAAGCCCCAAGTAAAGAAAAAAAGCTGCCCTGTTGGACATCCAGTATCAACAAACCTTACAACAAATGCAAAATGTTGATACCTAAGAAAATTAAGGCGAGGCCCCAACAATGAAAAAACACCCTCCTCAGCCTTAACCGGAAAATAAGACAACATGTCAAATCCTCTAATGGTAACTTTGAGAAAATTGAAGGCCTTTTACAGCTACATATGTAGCTTAAAAGGTAGGTCCAAAACATGTGCTGAAGTAGTGACTAATGGTATCACACACACTATGATTCTGCAGAGATAGAAAACCTGCTAGCAGTCAGATTTGGTGAAAGTCTCTCTCCCTTATCCCCTCCAAACTTATCAAAAACCTTGCCCCTACCCCCCCCCCCCCACATATCAAAAGAACAGGTCATTAAAGCCCTGTCTAAGGCAAAAAACACAGCCTTTATGGGACCAGACAGCATCCCAGGTTGTCATCAAAATAAAATAAAACATGAACTATCATCACCATTAAGAACCCTATTCAATCAAAGCCTAACGACTGCCTTTGTTCCTGCAGAATGGAGAACAACAACAGTTACTCAGCTCCACAAAAGTGGCTTAGCAACAGACCCAGGCAATTATAGATCCATACGTCTGAGCAGCCTCATCTGTAAAGCCGTGGAACGTATCATCATGGACCTCATAAATAAAGACATAGGTGACCTCCAAACCCTGGATCCCACACAATTTGGATTCATCAAGGGCAAATCCTGCCTGTTAAACCAGGTGGATTTCTTCAAAAATGTGACTAGGGCCATTAACGAGGGCAAAACTGGGCACACAGCATACCTTGACTTGGTGTTAAATAAAATTAATAATTCAATACACAGGAGGTTCAGATTCAAAAGTTTACTAGTGTACACCAGGAGGCAAAAACCCATACAAGTACAGAATTTTGTCTGACATGATGCAGGAAGTACAGAATATTTTATAGTATTTGCATTCAAGTTATGCCCACCTTACCGACGTGGTTAGTCACAAGGCATCTACATCACTTTTACTAACAATATTCTATTCATCTAATAATGCTGATGCAGTACATTTAAAAAAAAATTTTTCTTTAGATACAATACGGCCTTGCTATCCAACTGGTCAGTCATAATGTCTTTCTGTAAAGTTACTTCTTAAAGGTCTCATATCAGTTTGAATACAATAGCAGCTTCAGTCTTTTAATGCATGTCTTTGTTCTGTTACACTTTCTCACACAGCTGTGTTTTTATCTTACAAGGGCAAGTTACTCCATCAGGAAAGGAAGATTTCATTATTTACAAGGACAAGTTATCTTATCAGGAAGGAGCGGAAGATTTACACATTTAATTTCCTGACCCAGCAGATAATCACTTATGAAAAGCATAAACATTAAGCTTGCTGAGCTGGCAGCTGCCAGGGTCAGGGGTCAAAGCACACTGCAGTTTCAGAAGCTACTTGCATTTACACATGAATTTATCCCTTCTGTTATATGATTAATAGAATAAAATGTATTATAAACTACCTTGCTTTTAAACTAGCATTTCACATATATTTAAATACATATTTTTCTAACATTTTCCCCTATTAATACTTTTTATTCTATTTTGAAGTATGCATAGTGTCATTTCATCTCCTAGCCTTTCCCACTCAGGATTTTCAGCTAGGTGAGTCATTTAATCTATACTTCAGAAAAAGCGTCATCTGAAATCAATCTTTCAATTTCAATATCTTGGTAGAAAGTTTCAGTAACAGATACATCAACAAAATCTTTGATTAATATTTTCATCCAGGGAATTCCACAGCAAACACATGCCCCTATTAGGAGTATACCCACACAAATGGCAATCAGAATATTCATTAGGATGGGACCCCACCCCCCAAATAGATTCTGGAAAAAGTCCATCAGTGGGTTTGGGCCTGGTTCAGTCATGGCTGATACTTGCTGAATTACCTCTAGGTGATTATTTATCTCGTGGCAATTGTCAGGGATGAAAGCACAGCATTCTTCTTTGATAAGCGCGCATGTACCACCTCTCGCCGCAAGAGCCATCCGATTTTGTAGCACAGCAGTTCTCCTTGCATTCAGTTCATCAGTCACCAATTCTAGGGTGGAAAAAGTTGCATTACTCATTACTTCGAGAAGTTTCGACAACTTCCTCAGCTCCCAGATCGATTTGACTGCTCCATATGCTGGGAGTATTCCTGCCCAGGATATAACACTGTCACTCAAGTCCATATGAGTCAATTCACTTTTGTCTTTTACTGAATTATGGTCTTTCCAACCAGCTTCTATCTTCCCAACTGGATTCACAGGTTTCTTAACTGGACCTTCAGATTTTTGAGCTGTTTCTCTTACGTTCCGTATCTTACCCAAAGGTAATTCTGCAGTATGTCTTATTGCTGGAACCAGGTAACCCAAAAATCAACTGCCGGACCAATTCTCAGGTAACCATTTATTTGCCTTTTTCCCACAAATAAAATAACAGTTTTCTACTTTAGTACTAATACGCATTAGCCCTGCATGAAACATTTTCTGATCTATAACTGACAATTGTTTAAACAAAACTGGATTTTTGTGAATGTCATTCATAGTTGTTTTCAATGAGTTCAAATACGAGTCATAATTAGTATTGCAAAAAGTATTGCCATTACCATTCTTAATATAACATCGGTAAGATATGGTTATATTACAATTGCTCCAGCCCACCTGGAGGGTGTCATTTTTATAGAAACATACAACTCCTTTTTGTGTGACAGGTAAAAATAAAGCTGTTTTGTCCTGTGATCTCACAGTTCCTGTGTCGAAAAGTAAATTCTCCCAAGTCTCATTTATCCCCAAAGGGACAGCGGACATTATCAGTCCTCCATATGCTGTTGGTATAGCTGTACAAACCCAGCAATTTGAAATGTTCATAGTCTCTGCATACACACGTTTCATGGCCAGGTATGTGTTAAAATTTGGATGCCAGTCTATAGACGTTTAATCACGTCTTCCCACTTTCACTTGTGTGGTTGTGTGTAGGATGAACCACAGCAAGAGGAAAATTGTCACAATTACAGTTAATAAATGTACACACAACAAAATGATTATGCAACATCTCTGAGGTTGATCTAAACTTCTATTTGCTTTGTTTTTGGCCATCTCGGTCTGGTTGTGTATCAGTCTCAAAATTTTTATCAAGTTGAAAGTTCTTTACCGGTTTACAATGCGTCAAATGAACCCAGGACGTCCTCTCAGCTACTCTGACTGCAGTAGGTGTTGCCAACAGAACCTGGTATGGACCTTCCCACTTTGGACTCGCCCAGTTTTTCCTTTTCGTCACTTTCAGCCAAACCCACAACCCTGGGGCCAAGACTGCTTCCACCGGTCTGGTCTGTTCCTTATCTGAAAAAGAGTTAAACTGCAAAACAGACTTATTCGTTAACAATTTCTTCATATATTCTGCTAACGAACTGTCAGCCTCCTGCTCTGCAGGCATGAGAGCTTTCCACTGAGGCACATAATATGCTCTCCCAAAAACCATTTCAAAGGGAGTCAAACCCTTTACATTTGGAACCGTTCTCATACTCAGCAGTGCTAAAGGCAGACAGTATATCCAATTCTTTTGGGTCTCCTCTACTAGCTTCCTAAGTTTACTTTTATGGGTACCATCGTACCTTTCCACCAGTCCTGCTGACTGTGGGTTGTAGGCACAATGGTTCTTTAAGGAGATACTAAAAAATCTCCCAAGCTGGTGGATTGTCTGGTTCACAAAATGTGTGCCGTTGTCACTATAAATCCTTTCCGGAATGCCAAATCTAGGGATTACTTCTTTTATCAGGGCTTTCGCCACTGTTGCTGCATCCGGGTTTTTGGTTGGAAAAGCTTCTACCCATTTAGAAAACATGTCTACAATAACTAAACAAAACTTCTTCCCTTCGCATTTATTCAATTCTATGAAATCCATACAGATAGTATGGAACGGATATGGTGGTATAGGAAAATTTCCTTGCTTGGTTTTAAATGCTCCTTGTGCATGGTGCTTGTTACAAGTATGACAAGCTGCACAACATTTTTTTGTGCAGTTTATGTATCCATATGTTTGGAATATTTGATTTACTAACTGTACCATCCCCCCCGTTGAGACATGACTCTGCCCATGGCTCAACAAAGCTGCATATCTAAATAAATTAGACGGCAATATTGTTTTTTTCTCTTTGGAAATGTATAGTCCATTCTCAAGAATTGCACCTCGTTTTACCCATTTTTGTTTTTCTGCTTTTGTAGTAAGTGTCTGCATTGTTTTTAACATGTCTAAATCTAAAATCTCAGAGGGTTGTAATTCCTCATTCAAAAATAAAGTTTCTGAGTCTGAGGCTGTTTGCTTTGCAGCTGCATCAGCTCGTGCATTGCCTTTTGAAATCTTATCCTGTTGTTTTGTATGAGCTACACATTTACAAATAGCTACTTTGGTAGGTAACTGAATAGATTCTAATAACTCCAAAATAAATTGCGCATGATTAATATGTTTTCCACTGGATGTTATCATTCCTCTATTTTTCCATTGTTGTGCAAATACATGTACTGTAGAAAAAGCATACTGACTATCAGTATATATGTTCACACACTTGTTTTTTGCTAAAATACATGCTCACATCAAAGCTATCAATTCCGCTGCTTGTGCAGATAAGTTGTGTGGTAAGGATTTAGCTTCTAAAATTTCACTGTCTGTAACTACTGCATATCCCACCAGATTCTTCCCTGTAGGACCCCTTCTGCATGAGCCATCCACGTAATATGTCACCTCGGCATTATCCAAGGGCATATCTGTAAGATCTTGTCTAGGTAAAGCTAACTGTTCAATTTCCTGCAGGCAGCTGTGTGGTGTGCCCTCCGCAGGAGTTGGAAGTAATGTTGATGGATTCAATGTCGTACATCATTCAATTGTCATATGAGGTTGGCTCAGCTGTATAGTCATACATGAAAGATGTCTAGCAGGAGAAAGGTATGCCCTTTTCTCTTGCTGTAAAATTATTGCAACTGCATGAGGCACTCTCAATGTGAGATGGTGGAATAACACCACTGAGGCCGAAGCCTGTACTGCCATTGCGGCTGCAACTACTGCTTGTACACAGTGAGGCAAAGATCGCGCCACTGGGTCTAACTGTGATGAATAGTAAGCTATGTGGCGTTGCTTGTCCCCATGTTGTTGCGTCAATACTGACGTCATATATCCTTGCTTACAATCTACGGTCTGAAAGAATCGTTTGTAATAATTTGGAAGTCCTAAAACTAATGAAGAAGCTATCAACTGCTTCAACCTGCAGAAAGCCATTTCTGCTTCAGTTGTCCATTGCAAGAAATCTTGTGCTGCCATTGGTGTCTTATATATCAAATCAGTCAGTGGAGCAGATTCCAAAGCATAATTTGGTATCCAGCTCCGACAAAAATTAGTTGTACCTAAGAAAGACATCATTTCTTTCTTGGTCGTTGGCTTGGGTGCTTGCAAAATCGCTGTTTTTCTTTCCTCATCTAGTATTCTACCTTCATTGGATATTACATATCCCAAGTATCTAACTTGTTTTCTCCAAAGTTGTAACTTACTTTTGTTTACTTTGTGTCCTTGTATTGCTAAAAATTTCAATAATGCTACAGTATCCTCCCTGCACTGCTGCTGGGTGGGGGTTGCTAGCAAGATGTCATCTACATAAAGTAGAATTTGACTACCTCCCGGTGGGGTAAATCCTGCCAGGTTGCTAGCCATTTCTTGTGCAAACATTGTTGGGCTCTCACAATATCCCTGTGGTAGTCAAGTGTATATGTATACCTTTTACCCTGAAATGTAAATGCAAACCAATATTGACTATCAGGATATATAGGTATTGAAAAGAAAGCATTGCTAATATCTACCACAGAGAAATACTTCTGTTGCAGTTCTAAATCATTTAACAAAGTATGTGGGTCTGGCACCGTAGGTGCTCTAGGTATTACTGCATTATTTACAGCTTGTAAATCTTGTACCATCCGCCATTCCCCGTTTGCTTTTTTAACAGGAAATAGGGGTGTATTACATGGTGAATCAGGAGATTCTACCAGTACTCCTTCTTTGAGTAATGCTGCTATTATAGGCTTAATTCCTATTTCTGCATCATTTCTCAAAGGGTATTGTCTTTTCTGTGGTCTAAAAGCTGACTTTGGGGTCATTGTAACTGGTCCTGCTGTTCGAATAAGTCCTACATCTGACTTGCCTGTTGACCAAAGAGTTGTGGGAATTTCACATAAGGCCTTTTCTTCTTCTTCTAATAAAAATGCTAATCAGCTGTCCTCGCTAGATTGCAAGTGTACAGCTGGATGTGTCTGTGTCAACCAATTCAGTTTTTGTTTTTGTATCCCTTGTTCTGACAGTTCTAAATCAGTCTGTTTCTCCCATCTTGTTACTTTTTCTCCTAAGTCTGCCCATTTGACACTTTTGTTCTTTGTCAAGCTGACATGTGGCAACTGATTTGATTTATACAATGCAAGGAATTCTTGAGGTAATGAACAGCTAACTACACTGTTCCCCTCAGTATCCCAGTACAAAGTCATAAAACCAATCTAGTTGCACGATTTCTAAACAGTTCTTGCTCATACTCTCTATCAGGTCCTGGTGTGGTACAGTAGTATAGAGTACAGTGTAAAAAATCTTGTCGATCAGTGTCAAGGGAGGGGGCTTTACTGATGGCTACATTCATCAGCTCCTCGGTCACTGCCCCTGGACCAGTTGTGACTAGGTCCTGGCTGTACCAATAAAAAGTTTCACCCTCCGATCGCACTACAAAGGTATCCATTTGTCTCTGTGCCTCCATACCTTGTACAGTTGGAACTACTGCTATGCCAAATATCTGCATAAGGTCCCTGCCCAATAGGTTTACTGGACACTTTGCAGACACAACTATTTTACGTCTCTGGGTCATACCTGAAACAGGGTCAGTTATTGCTATATCATGGGAGAGTGGCTCCCTATATAGCTGTCCGTTTGCTGCTTTTACTAATATATAATCAGGTGATTCGGAATGTTCTGGTAACTTGGAGGGGTGTATCAAAGTCCGTGATGCTCCTGAGTCACACAGGAATTTGACTTCCCTTCCCTCCACCAGAAGTGTCACTTCCAGTTTTGTATCTGCTAGGTAGAGCTCCAGGCTCAACAATGCTAAATCAAAAATTTCATTTCCATTTTCGTCTAAGTCAATTTGTACTTCCTCTACTCCTTCTACTACATTGGCATTTGTCTTTTCTATTCTTGCTGTTACTGGTGATTCCTGACTTTCATATGATATATCCTCACTATCATATAGTCAGTCCTCATCCCCTTTATCTTCCGTCGTTGCTTTCTTATTTTGTTTACAGTCCCTAGCTAGATGCCCTTTCTTTCCGCACTTGAAGCACTCACCTCTCTTTTTCCTTTCTTCAAAATCTTCTGATCATTTGTCAGACTGTTTGTTTCCCTGGGCATTCTTCTTCTTGCCCTTTTTACCTGACTGTAATACAAATACTTCAGCTCCGTCTTCAGCAGTGAAGACTTGTGCCTTCTTTTTCTTTTTGCTATTAAAATGTCTCTCAGCATGTCTAGCGTATTCGAGTAAGGCTTGTAGCCTCCCTGTTCGATGATCTATCATATGCTTTGTAATGAAGCTACTAATAGGTGCAATGCAACCTTTCAAAAATGCATTTTTTAATTGTTGTTCATATGGGGAATCATTCGTTTGGTTCTCAGGAACCGACATACCGCTATGATTATTAAAACATTCTAATAATCTAGCATAATATCCATCTATTGTCTCATTTTCCTGTTGTATGCATTGATTAATGCAAGTCCAGTCTGCTCTAGGTTTCCATTTCTCAGAGATTTGGTATGTCAGACCTTTTACTCTGTTGTCTAATTCTGCGTCACTATGTAGGAGTGGCCTAAGTTCTGCATTACGAGGATTCCAGGTGCCACAAATCATGTGCCAATCTGGACCTATAATTTGTCTTACTACTTTTTCTACTTCTTCCCCATTCAAGTGGTAACTTAACCTCATGCCTTATAAATCTTCTAAAAGTTTCGTAAAATTAACTTTTGGATGGGGGATTCCCTCAGTAGCCTTCCGGATGTCTTCCGGTGTCCATGGTCTATATACTAAGAGTGTTGGATCCTGCCCTTCCTGTCCTGCCTGAGGATTTGGAACTTCTATAAGTGGGCATATTTCTTCCTCACTCTCATCCTGTAGATTCCTCTCTATCTGGCATGATTCTGTGTCCCTATGTGTTTTACATGTTCGAGACCTAGTCTCAATAGGATCTCTAACAAATGGTTGTGGTCTTACTGAAATTTCAGGATAACGCGGAGGTGGACCAGCCTGTCCACTCGCTTCATATCCTGAAAAGGGTAAGGGAGGGGGCAAGGGAGGAGGAGGAGGAGCTGTAGCTATTACCAAGTTATTATCCTCTTTGTCTAAAAATAATGTTTTTGAATTTTTAAGCTTCTGTTCTCTACGATTTGCTTCCTCAATCCACCTGTGTGCTTGAGGTATGCCTAGTTGGCGTTGCTTTTTTGCCTGACCTCCTGCACCAGATTTAAGCTGTTTAAGGAATTTAACTAGTGAAAGTTTATCTAGTTTACCATCAAATTCATATTTGTTAACCCATTTCGTATAATACCTAACATTATCAGCACGCTGTAATTGCATGTATTTTGCGTCTTCGGTTAGGGGCGGATCTCTCGAGGTTTTAGTGCACTGATTACCCATGTCAAAGAAAATGTTACGTAACCCTTTTTTATCACGTGATGTCAATTTCTTAGTTCCTGTTTACAGTTTATCTAGAATAACTGTCTACCTTATTCTGTTACCCTGATCTATGACAAAATATACAGTACTTCCTTTTGTCCCTGATCTGCAAAAACAATTCTTGATAACAATATACTGTAACCTAGTCCCTGATCTAAAACAGAAAAAAGGCAAATTCTTCCTACCTGAGCCTCCTGGTTTTGAAAACGTTCAAATTCCGCTCCTCAGCCACAGATCAGAAAGTGGCCAGCCTCTTTACACACGACAATTCAGTCGGAGGTCTTTTCATTCAAGAAGAACCATTTCGGTAACTTCCATTCTACTGAGCAGTATTCGACCACCAATACGCTCTGATCTGCAGCTTACCAAGGGAATTCCATCTCGAAAGGACCAAACTGTTAAATAAAATTAATAATTCAATACACAGGAGGTTCAGATTCAAAAGTTTACTAGTGTACACCAGGAGGCAAAAAACCATACAAGTACAGAATCTTGTCTGACATGATGCAGGAAGTACAGAATATTTTATAGTGTTTGCATTCAAGTTATGCCCACCTTACTGACGTGGTTAGTCACAAGGCATCTACATCACTTTTACTAACAGTATTCTATTCATCTAATAATGCTGATGCAGTACATTTAAAAAAACCTTTTCCTTTAGATACAATACGGCCTTGCTATCCAGCTGGTCAGTCATAATGTCTTTCTGTAAAGTTACTTCTTAAAGGTCTCATATCAGTTCGAATACAATAGCAGCTTCAGTCTTTTAATGCATGTCTTTGTTCTGTTACACTTTCTCACACAGCTGTGTTTTTATCTTACAAGGGCAAGTTACTCCATCAGGAAAGGAAGATTTCATTATTTACAAGGACAAGTTATCTTATCAGGAAGGAGCAGAAGATTTACACACTTAATTTCCTGACCCAGCAGATAATCACTTATGAAAAGCATAAACATTAAGCTTGCTGAGCTGGCAGCTGCCAGGGTCAGGGGTCAAAGCACACTGCAGTTTCAGAAGCTACTTGCATTTACACATGAATTTATCCCTTCTGTTATATGATTAATAGAATAAAATGCATTATAAACTACCTTGCTTTTAAACTAGCATTTCACATATATTTAAATACATATTTTTCTAACACTTGATAAAGGCCTTTTACATAATCTCACTCTCAGGCATTATCAATAAACTTAGCAAACGGAATGTAAAGCCCTTTGTTATAAGAAGTTTTGCCAACTGGCTTGCAAACCGGTCAGACACTATCAAAGTGGGGGACTCCACATCAACCAGTAGACTTGTCACCAGCATGGTGCTACAGGGGTCATTGCTGTACCCCCTACTGCTTGGTATATACTTCTCAGAAGTTCAGGCCAAAACTAAATGGCTGTGGCTGATCAGGATTGCGGACAACTGCAAAATGGGTGCAACTACTGAATCCCCAAATTATGTCAGAATACTAGACTCTTATGCAGATCAATGACTGGTGTCCCAGTCATGGTCTCAAACTGAATGCAAAGAAATACATCATCATTCCCTTCAGTAAAAACAATGTCCTTTTACACTATCAAATTAACAACAATACCCTGTGTACCTACGAAGTGGTAAGAGATCTGGGATCACAAGTAGACTGCAACCTTAACTTTGACCGCCATATGCTTGCTGTAGTAAGGAAGGCTTTCTACATAGCACACTTGATTAGCAAAGGCATTGCCTCTAGAGCCAAGGAGGTTATAACCCCTCTATAGTTGTCACTAATCAGGCCCATAATTGAGTATAATGCCTCTATCGTCATGTACAGTACAAAGCACTTGCAGCACATGGAGAGACCTCAGAGGTTTCTAAATAAAAAGATCAAGGGACTCCAGAATGTGCCTTATACAGACCGAATAAAGACCCTGTTACTATATTCAGTATCATATAGACTTATTAGGGTAGACTTATGCCTGGCTTACAGAGCAATCTTCAACCCAAACCTAATGAATTTACTGCACATCCATAAATCAAACGGGACAAGAGCTACCCATTATAGGGACTTAAATATGGCTTGTGTCATGAATAGGACATGCTGGAGGGAAAGATTTGTCTCCCAGCGACTATTGGATCTTTAGAATAGGCTGCCAAGTCATGTGAAGCAGAGCGCTTCTATGACACTGTTCAAAAGGAACCTGGACGATTGGATGGGGCACTGTAAACTCTAACCAGGGATAGCAGCCACACCCACCTAGACATGGGCATTCATTAATTAACACAATCATGGGTATTGACTAGAGTATCTGTTGTATTACTTTGGAATGAAATGGGTAGGCATGAAATAATCTCCAGGTCGATAGCCTAGTTACCTTCTGTGACCTATGGTTAACAAGTACTCAGACTATACTTTATCTTTTGTAGATTTAATGCTATTTTTCTGCTCTGTGAATGTGTATGTGGACTATCAGGCTTTCTGTGAGACAAGTGCACAGCTATGCATCTACAGAATGAAAGGGCTTCATTACCTTTTAACTTAGGAATTCACGCAAGTGGGAGTACAGTTTATATGCATACATTATGTAGTCTGGTGAGAATGCATATATCAGAAGATTTCAAAAATATATTTATAAATTCAAAGCACAAGCAGAAATGGTTTCCTTCAATGCATCCTCCCGAGATGTGTCTGATGGTTAAACATATAGTACTTTCTGCGTTACTCAGCAAACATTCCATCTATTTTTCCATGTTTGTTGGAATTATATACACTATGAAATGAGTTACTGATGAATTGAGAACTGAGAAAAAGAAGCAGGAAAATGAAGATGAATATGAGGGAAGCACAAGAGAGAGTTTACCAGAAAAGGATAATGACCATGAAGATCATGCTCAAACTATCAGAGGGAGTTTAGCAGCCAACATACCTCTCCATGTAGAAATAAACAGCAATTGAAGACATTGGCAACCTCCAAATGCTTGAACCCACACAGTTTGGTTTTGTTAAAGGGGGATCATGCCTGTTAAACTAGGTCACCTTCTTTGAAACAATCACCAAAGCCATGGACGAGGCGAAGATGATGCATACCTCCTACCTTGATCTAGCCAAAGACTTTGACACTATTCCCCACTCGGGCATGATAGATAAACTCTCCCAGCTAGACATCAACCCGTATGTTACCAGACAGGTATCTAACTGTCTCACTGATAGAACCCACTCAATCAAAGTAGGGGAAGCTACCTCTAATAGTAGACCCGTAATGAGTGGTGTATCCCAAGGTTCATAGGTTCATAGGTAGGTACTAGGCTATCGGCCCTGGGACCTATACAAACCCAGCCAAAAAGGTACCCTGGCTTTTGCCACCCAGGAAAATTATTTTCCTGTGCCACTGTCGAGCAGAGCCACAGAGGTGATCCCTGGGGTGAATTTCCTATCGGTCTTGGGGCCTCTGCTGCTTGGGATATACTTTTCTGAGGAGCAAGCCAAATCAGTGGTCTGTGGCTGACAAAGTTTGCAGATGACTGCAAGCTGGGCACTGTCTTAAATTCTCCTAGTGATGTCAACATCCTCCAAGAGGGCCTTACCCAAACTAATGACTGGTGCCAGAAGCATGGCCTAAAACTGAATGTCAAGAATGCATCATTATCCCTTTTGGGGAAAATGTCATCCTCACTAATTATCACATTAATAACAATGTACTAAACATGCAATCAGTCGTGAGGGACTTGGGTACACAGGTTGATAGCAACCTAACTTTGACCACCACGTTGCTTCCATTGTACTTTCTACATGGCCCACCTCATAAATAAGTGTATTTCATTCAGGAACAAGGAGGTCATAACATCCCTGTACTCCTCCCTTATCAGACCCATTATCAAGTACAATGCCCCCTTCAGCATGTAACTTGCCAAGCACACGCAGCAGTTAGAGAGACCACAGAGATTCCTGACTAAGAAAATCCAGGGTCTCAAACATCTATCCTATACAGACAGGCTAAAAGCCCTGTCCCTCTACTCAGTCTCATACAGACTGCTCAGAGGTGACCTGTGTCTGGCATACAAGGTCATTTCAGACCCAGCCCTGATGGAGTTGCTGCATATCCATAAGAAAAACTCCACTTATGCAACCTGCATGCAAGGCCTTAACCTGGTCTGTGACATTAATAGAACTTTTTGACAGGACAGATTTGCGTCCAAAAGACTCCCCCGTCTGTGGAATAGACTCTCTCTCTGTGTCAAACAGAGAACCTCTATAGAACTCTTTAAGAGGAACATGGACGACTGGATGGGAAACAGAAAATATACCCCAAAGATCCCACCTTTGTCCCTGCTGGACAGGGGAAACATGTGCTATCTTTGACAGAACATGGGCAAAATTTTTGGCTAGGCTTATAAGGGCCTCCAGGCCATTAGACTAGTATCATCCTATGAACCTGTAAACCTATTAAATACACATTTATCCAGAAGTTATAATTACAAATAATATAACATAAAATAAAGAAGATAATAACAACTGTGAAATATGTGCTAGAGCTGAGGACATAAATGAGGGTAAGGACAAGCCTGAAAAGGAATTGTAGAAAAAGAAAATCTCCGGATGAAAAACATTGAAATTGATCTCATGAGTAGGAATGATGAGTAAATAAAGATGAAAGTGTAGAGGAAAGAGAGAAAAATATAATTATGCAAATGAATTAAATAGGTAAAAGGGAGATACAAAGAAAAGAAAAGAGCTACCTAGCTCACAGGAGGACAGATTTAATGTTAAAAGAAAGGATGCAACAATGTTTTTGATAATCTCAAATATAAGAGAATAATTAAGTTATTGGATAATGAAAAACATAAAAACTTAACAAGAGCATTTTATTGTTTGGGGATTAACATCTAAATCATCAGTTAAGACCATGAACAGCACTAATTAAGAACAGTGTCACAGTAATTTCCCTAAGTGGTCTAAAGTTCCATGATTTGGCACAAATATGTGAGAAACTTAGATATGATAAATATAGTTATATAGACATATTTGTAATGGCAGGTACTACTGACTTAAAATGGATTCCACTGGAGCATCAACAATGGTATATGGCCTATTCCCCACTGTACAGCGACCCTGGAGTTAGAATAGATAGTAAGGGGGTGTGTGGTGTGCACAGCCCCCACAATGCGGGATGTGTGGGGGGGAAGCCCCCCACATATCATAAACATTTTACAGTATACAGATGTATTCTTACAAATGCAATGAATAACTATTTCCAAAAATCCATTTTAGAACCCCCACACACTCCCTTACTATCTATTCTAACTCCATGGTCACTGTACAGTGGGGAATAGACCATATACCATTGTCAACGAAATGAGTGTCAGTGAAATTAAGTTTCAGTGAATTGGGCCTGCTGCTGAGTTGAGTGTCAGTGAAATGAACTGTCGACGAAATGAAGGTGATCCATATATATATATATATATATATATATATATATATATATATATATTAATGTCAAATTCTGTGAAATGTTATTATGTCTAGCTTTTGCAGATTATTTATTGACAATGGCCAAGGTTTTTAACAGCGGGCTCAAGTGGCAAGACTATTTGAAGAGCTTTGACATCATAACTCTGTGGAAGAAAATGATGATGTCTTTTTACATGTTTGGATACAACTAGATTCACTTTAGTCTGAGAGCACATAAGCTGTTACAAACATTATTAGAAGCATGTTTGAAATGCACACTTTTTTAGAAAAGGCAGGGAAGGGAAGATTGGCAGGCTTTGATAGCATAAGCAACATAAATGGCTTCTTTGCAAATGCTAGCAGTATCTGCAAAAAAAAAAAGGACGAATTGCATTATAGTGTGAATATGAAATAGATTAAATAATATAAATTTCAGCTGTATGGGACTGTAATAATTTTCAATCTGAGTATACAAAATATTAAATAATTAGAAAGTATAGGGGTGGTTGGGGGGAGTCTTAATGTTAAAATATTCCTCAATTAAGACTAATGTGTTATACAAAATGGTGACAAGGAAATCATGTATATTATGCTTAACAGGATACACAAAGTTGGTGATGATAAGGTCATAAGGGCATACCACACTCTTAAAATTGATTAACTGGTACAGTGAGCATTTGAAGATTTGAGACAAAACATAGACATACTGTCAACATTAATAATGGGTGACTTTAATTATTCAGGTATCAACTGGTGTGATGGAACCTTTAAAAGGGATGTGGAAGGACTTTTTTATGAAATGATGTATGGGAATTATTCTACCCAAATAGTAAATAAACCTATGAGAATGATATCTTACATTTAGTATTCACCAGTAAAAATGACCTGTTTTCTGACACAGAAACTTTTATGCCTATAGGGAATTCAGAAAATCTATAAACTTGTAGGTTTAAACCGAATCGTGATTTGTTAAGCATAAAGTGGAATGAAAATAATTTAGCATGTGAAGAATACAGCTGGAATACTTTGAGGAATGTCTGCAATAGGCATCTGAATGAAACATATAAAGATGGTAGAAAATGGAATATGCTAGAACAGGAATCTGTAAGACTATTTCTTTAATAAGAAGAAAACAGTTTATAAGAAATTTATTAGAAATGCTTCAGCATATGACAAGAAATGTTTAAATAATATCACAAAAACATTAAAAAGAAAGATACTGTTTATTAAGGGTGATGTGACAAGACATTAATGAGCAAATAAAACAATAAGAAAAAAATGTATAAGTATACATATACCAGTTCAAAGAGACTAGATCAGAGAAGTGAAATAATAAAACACAATCAAATTAATGTTACAGATAAATGGGTGATAGCTGAGATATTCAATAATAACTTTGCAAAAGTCTCACATAAGCAAAATTATACTGGCCTGATTAAAGTTATCTATTCCAGCTCAGATTAACTGCCTCAGTATCAAGCAAGAAATGATAAAAGCTGTTAAAAGTAAGGCCAACAAATACAGTGAAATGGGCAAGGACTCCATACCTGGGTAGTTTGTATGTCTTATTTCTAACGATTTCATAGTACTGTTGACATTGATAGTTAACATATTACTGAAAATGGGATTGGTACCTGGTTACTGGAAAAATCATGTGTCACACCTTTTTACAAAGGTGGAAACAGAAATAGCATTGAAAGCTATAGACTAATACACCACATTTGTAACTGGGATGGGCTAATAGGAAAGATGCATTCTGCACCTCTTAATGGATGATAAAAATACGGGAGAGAGCTAGACTACCACAAGTTTTGTTTTATTAAAGAAAGATCAACGTTAACATGTTGTACAAATTCATGTGAAGATATCAGCGATCTAAGAGAGCAAGGGAATGCAGTTGCAATTGTATAAATGGGTGTTTAAAAGGCTTTTGACACTTTATAGCATTATCAAATTATTGAGGGATTAAAAGGTACATGTTAATAACTATTTTATAAACTGGACAGACCACAGCTTAACTGGTGGATCACAGTGTATAAACTAATACTGAAAAACATAGTGGGGCACCTTAGGTGTAAATTTGGGGTCCTATCCTATTTAACACTGTATATTCAGGAAAGCCATTATCTAAAAAAAACTTTGTCTTAACACATACATAGATGGTTACAAAATAAGAACAGACTTAAATTCACATGTGACATAGATGACTTGAATTTGCAAGACATTCATGATTGGGTAGTATCATTTGGATTGTGGTTAAATTATAATAAATGTAAGGGTGTCCGTTTTGGAGGTATAGTAAATGTGAAAGAAAAACTTGGATGTACCTTATCGGAGACGGTAGATTTATAAAAAATCTAAATAGCGAGTATTTTACATTTAAGAAATACTCTCTAGAAGTAAACAAAGACTATGAAAAAGACAACCTTAATTCTTAGTACAGTACAAATAAGAGATGCAAAAGTCATAAAATGTGAATACATTAATGATAAGATAATTGACTGAGCACAATTTAATATTTTGTACATTATCAGCAGCTGATTTAGTTACCCCTGAAAACATTCAGAGAACATACAAAAAGGTTGGATATTTGAACAAACTAAGGTACAAAGAGAGATTAAATCCCTTGAATATGTTCAGCATTTTATACAGAATCATTACAGAAAAACTGTGCCTAGTTGAGATGACCATCAAAGATTAATTAAAATATGATTTAAAACTTATTTTAAGTGAAATGTCTTTTAACCAAAATATAGATGTTCTTAATATATTGTTAATCTCAACAGAACTATGAAAAAAGATGATTTTATAATACAATAACTCCCCAGACTGTGGAACTGGATACTACTATATATTATAGAACCTGTTAATTTAAATACTTTCAAGAAGCAACCAGACTGCTATATGGGAGAGTGTAGATTTGCATATAACACAAAGGAAATTGCTTTATATATGTTCCAGTTTTGGACTCTTGACAGTTCTAACCAATCTGTTTAACTATACAATTTGTTTGCTTCTTTACTAACAAACCATGACCCATGGTGACCACCTTAAGGGCCAAGTCCAAAACATTTTAATTTTCTCCTACGATCAGTTTTTGAACATAACTGTAGCTCCACTCATGTTTTTCACCTGAAAATGTAAAACTTCTTATCTTGCTAAACAAGGTATTTTTTCCCATATATATCGTAAGTCTGTTTTATTTTTTGTCTATTTTTTGTTAAAATTTTAAAGAAGAAATGTAAAACTTCTTATCTTGCTAAACAAGGTATTTTTTCCCATATATACCGTAAGTCTGTTTTATTTTTTGTCTATTTTTTGTTAAAATTTTAAAGAAGAAAAATAAATAAATGCACAACCTGCACAGTTTAAGAATTTCTGCAGATGACAGGATATTGCCAAATTCTGGGTAATTCTATACATGAACAAAAACCTTGTTAGTTATGTTGCTGTATTTCTACAGTCCATTGCCACATCCATTATTATTACCTTCAAAGTCTGTTGAATATATATATGACAAGTCATGAGAGGGATGCATTAAACGGAGAAAGATATACATGACAAATTCCATGTACACACATAAATGTTGCAATTTTCACACTACCAAAATTATTATTAATGTATTTCAGCATTTCTGGTGTATATTTTATTTATTTTATTTTATTTTACATTTGTAAACCAGGAAAGTCCAACTTGGAACAATGCCAATTTTCAGTGGAGGCCTGGGGCAAAATGCTCCAAGCGCATGTCTTTGTAACGTGGGAAGAAACCAGAGCACCCAGAGGAAACCCACACTAATGCAGGGAGGACATGCAGACTCCACACAGAAGGTACTTGAGCTGAAAATAGAACGGGGAAACCTTTTCCTGTGAGGCGACAACACTACCACTGCACCACTGCTTATTCTATAAGCTGATTTTCTTATTTATTTTCAGGAGCTGCATAAGGAGCAGATAAGCTCATGGAATATACATTCTGTAAATCTGATTTTTTGGACGTTTAGCTTAGTTAATTTCTAATTAAGATAAGGGATCAATGGATCCCGGTGTAGTGATAGTAAAAGTTTACATTTTATATGTTAACTTTATTTTTCCTTATCTGTTCTCTACTTCAATCAAGTTTGATAAAAGCAAAATTAATTATATTAGGTAAAAGTAGGTGAGGAACCATTGCACAAAAAATGAAAAGATAAAATGCTTTAAATCAACTATATGGAAAAGAAAAGTACAGTTGTGTAAAATCTTACCATAACAGTAGCTATCCTTCCATTCACATTTGCAGTATTAATTACACTAGGGATCCCCTACCGAGGATAATATGACATCTCACCCTTATACCAAAGCCTTAGGTTGTTATAGGGGTGTTGTACATCACAGGTATGCTCCCCATTCACAGCATAGCACATAAAGGTGACATATGGATGTACCTTCCTTGGAACTGAAAACCCCAGGAGGAACAACAGACCAAGCTGTAAAGGAGGATCATGTATATCCAGAAAAAAAAAAAAAGAAGTAAAGAAAAGCATGTGAGGGAGGGAGTGAATACTTCAACAGTGAAGGGAAGGACATCAACTGCTATGGTAAGATTTTATATAACTGGACTGTGCTCTTCCATATCACTATTGCAGTATTCCTTATACTAGTGAGAGTACAAAAGCTCAGTAGGAAACTTGGGAGGAGAAAGGTCCAGCAGAGTCCTCAAGAAAGCCATGCAGAATAGCCCTACCAAATCCAGCTCCAGGTCTGGAAACCACGTCCAGCTTGTAGTGTTTAGTAAAAGTATGCAGAGATGTCCAGTTAGCTAGTTCAAGGATGGAATTGGTATCCAATCCTTTGGAAAAAAAAAAAAAACAGAAGAAGCTACAGTCTTGGAAGAATAAGACAGAAGTAGATAGTTTTCCCGCATGAAAAAGGATATCAAAAAGAAATGGCCTTAGAGATCCAAGAAGAAATAATTTGCTTAAAAACAGCTAAAATTAGGCACCTACAATGAAAAGAAACAGTCATTCTGACTTACAAATGCTTTAGTTTTATCCAAATAATATCTGAGATGTCTGTGAAAATCCAAGGTGTGAAGAACCTTCTCAATAGCAGACTGCAGAGAAGGAGAAAAGTGGGCAAATGAATAGATTACTTGAGAAACAACTCATTAACATTACAACCTTGGGTATAAAAGAAGGATTAGTATCAAGAGATGTCTCTATGAAAAATTACAAAAGGAGGAACAGCCATAAGGGCCTGACGCTCAGACACCCTTCAAGCTGAAGTAAGGGCCAAAAGAAAAACAGTCCTCCATATATAATGCTGCAAGGAAGCTGAATCTCCAGACTCAAAAGGAGTCTGAGCCAATTTTTCAAGAGCAAAATTAAGGTCCCAGGAGGAATAGGCTTCCTGGGAGGCCTAATTTGAAGGAAGTCTTCAATGAATTGTTTGACATCAAATCTGGAAGCCAAAGGAGGACTCAGAGGCAGATAAGTAGACATAGCTTGAAGGTGAGCTTTACCTAAAGAGTATGCCAACCCAGCATTTAGTGATTCACACAAATAATACAGAACCAAAGGAACTTCCACAAAAAGTGGATCTAGGTTACAAGCAGGGCACCAAACAGAAAATCTCTTCCATTTTGATAAGTAAGATTTCCTGGTAGTGGGTTTCTTGGCCTCTTGCAGAACCTGAAGCATGTGCTCAGAAAAAAAGTGCCTAAATAGGATCAAAGCCCTATCAGCCACAGTTTCAGTTGACGAGTGGACAAGTAAGGATGGATGACAGACACCTTGTCTTGTGTGAGTAGGTCCACCCTGTGAGGTAAATTGTGGTGATTGCTTTTGGATAAATACAGAAGAAGAAGAAGAAGGAATCAATGCTGTCAGGGCCAAAAGAAAGTCACCAAGATGATTTTGGGAGAATTTTGTTCTATCTTGAGCAGGACCCTTGGAATGAGAGGAAGGGGAGGCAAGGCATAAACATCTCTTTCCAAATAAAAGAGAAGGTGTCCACCTTCCAAACCAGAGGACATGGAACTCGGCTGCAAAAGAGAAGAAGTTGTCTGCTCAGAGGGGAGGCAAAAAGACCTACCTGAGAAGTACCCCACTGACTGGCAATGTCTTAAAACATCTCTGTGAAGCATCTTTTTGTGAGTTTATGATATGGACCTGCTCAGAGCATCTACCACAATGTTCTGTTCTGAAGGAATATAAACACCCTGAAGAGTTACCTGCTACTGGACAGCCAGATCCCAAACCAGAAGAGCTAGTCTGCACAAGAGGTAGCACTGTGTCCCCCCTTGCTTGCTGATGTACCACATTACTGTGGTATTGTTTTTAAAGATTTTGAGGGGTTCTAGAAGGAATAAAGAATGGAAGGCCTGAAGAGCCAGAAGAAGAGCCCTCATCTCTTTGATGTTGCTTTGGTCTTTTTTTCTGATGAAGGGAACAAAGGCTTTGAACATTTAGAGGGCTGAAAGATGCTACCCACACCATGTCTAAGGCATCCAAAAAGAGTTCCTAAGAGGGGACTTGAGAATGAAAAGGAAGCCCTGTAGTGAAAACAGCTGATGAATCCACCAGTGAAGCTCTAGTTTGAGGCATGAAATAAGAGGAACTGGGAACTCCAAATGATGGAAATGTTGGAACCAGACTGACTTTAAGAAACGCTATAGCTTTCTCATATGAAGACTGGCTAAAGGCAGCATAGGAATGGTGGCAGACATGTAATGCTGAGCATTTAGAAACTCCTTGGCTGTAATTGAGACCAGAGGAAGAAGGGATGGAAAAATGCAATCAGAGTTAAAGCCTTGGCAGGTGGCAGGGATGCCAGCATTAAGAATGGTCTGCAGCCTGCAGCCAAGAGGTGGCAGTACACTAAACACTGAATGTTTGATAAGAGACTTAGGGACACAGGTGGACAGTAGTCTCACCTTCGATAACCACATCGCCACAACAGTCAGGAAATCCTTCTAAGTGGCACACCTCATCAATAAGGGCTTTTCATCCAGAAAAAAGGAGGTCATTGTCCCACTGTACTCATTCCTCATTAGACCCATTATAGAATACAATGCCCCATTTGGTAGGTACCTCTCAAGACTTCTGCAACAACTGGAAAGGCCACAGAAATACCTCACTAAAAGAATCACAGGCCTAAAGCAGATGCCCTACACTGACCACCTTAAAAAACTCCAGCTATACTCTGTCGCATATCGTCTATTCAGAGGCGATCTCTGCTTAACATACATGGCCATGTCAAACCCAGGGCTGTTGGACATGCTACACTTAAAGAAATCCCAATCCCTCAGAGCTACACACTCCAGGGATCTAAACCTTGTCATCACAATAAACAAAACATGCTGGAGGGACAGGTTCCTGACCCAGAGACTCCCCAGACTCTGGAATAGATTGCCCATACATGTCAAGCAGAGTGCCTCTTTGGTCCTCTTCAAAAGGAACCTTGACGATTGGATGGGAGAAAGGAAAATCACCCCGGGGATCACGTCAGTTGCCCTGCTAGACAGGAGTCCAGGGAAGTAAATAGTGTGGGAAGAAATATCCAGGGAATTGTTATGGCTAGGCCCTAGGGCCGATAGCCTAGTACCAACCTATGAACCTATAAGAAAAACATGATCCTAAGGAGTCAGGAAGGCTTTTTGGAAATTTACTGTAAACCCAAGGTTCAACAAGAGGCAAATAGCATAGTGCAGGTGCTGAAGCAGGGTCTCTGTAAAGGAAGCCTAAATGAGCAGATCATCCAGATAAGATCAGTATTCTCCTAGTAGTGGAAAAAGCAATAACAGGACTGAGACATCTGGTGAAGACCCCCTGAGGCAATAAAGTGGCAAAAGGGCAACGCAGAGAACTAAAAATGCAAGGAAGAGACAGAGAAACATAAACAAATGCCAGAATTGGAGATGAACAGGAATATTGAGATAGATATCTTTGAGATTTAGAGATACTAGAAAAGTCTGAGGTAGAAGAAGAGGAAACAATGTTTAAAGGGATAACATTTGAAAGGAAAAAAAACTTTAAAATGGATGGCACAGTAGTGCAGTGGTTACATTATCACCTCACAGCAAGAGGTTCTCCAGTTTCATTCTCATCTGGGGTGCCTTCTTTGTGGAGTCTGCATGTCCTCCCTGCATTTGTGTGGGTTTCCTCTGGGTGCTCCGGTTTCTTCCCATGTTGGAAAGATGTGTCTGGAATGTTTCTCCTTGGGCCTCTACTGAAAACTGGCTTTGCTCCAAGTCTAACTTTCCCTGTAAACAAATGTTAAATAAATAAAATTGTGTTGAGCTGGGAAATATCCAGAATGTGTGCCCAGGTGCCTTCTTTCCTGGGAACTAAAAACATTCTGGAATAAAACATCTTCCTCTTTTGAGAAGCAGAAACTGCTTGGATGGTGTCTTGAGATAAAAGGCTCTTATGGGCAGCTGTTCCTGAGGGGGTTGAGAGATTCCCATAAAAGGAGGGCAAGATTTTCAAACCATGTAATACTCCTGATGAATGATGGAGAGAACCCAAGTATCCTGAGTGATCCTTAACCAGTTGTGAAGGGAAGGGAAAAAAGATGAGATGGAGAAACTTGGTTTAGGAAGGAAGGAAGGAAGAATATAGCCAAACAAAACTTGGTTTGTCAGGAAAAGGAGGCATGTGTGTTGTAGGAATCTGAGTAGACTTAGCAGGAGGAGCCCTTCGAGAACCTATTTTACCTTTGGGAGGAGGGCAATACTGCCTGTATACAAAGGAAGACCTGGTAGGATAATTCCTTTGAAATCTGGGAACAGGACAAACAAAAATATGTTTCAATTCCTGCGGATCCTTACCCTTATCCTGAAGAGACTTAAAAAGCTCACGAGCTGCAGAACCAAAGAGATTTTTATTGTCAAGAGCAGCATCATTCAAGTTGGCCTTGATATCATCAGGCAAAGGTTGACAATGAAGCCATGAATAAGGCTGTAACACAAAATCAAAGGCAGCAGCTCTAGGAGAGGCATTAGCTGTGTCATAACTACATATAAAGAAATAGTAGAATACTTGAGAAGAAGACCACAACAACGAAAGGCCTGAAGCCTTCCTCTGAATCTGGAAGGTCTGAAATAGCTTGAAAGAGACAGACAGGCTAAAACATACCTGGTCATATGGGTCTGGTAATTCACAGCCCTAAATGCCAGGGTTGCAGCAGTATACACCAGTCTTGCCCAATCCTTCCATAGCTTACTGTCTTTGTCAGTGAGAAGCAGTTTAGTAGAAGGTAAAAGCATGGGAGCTTATCAGAAGAAACAGAAATAACAGAGGAGTCAGCAGAGGGACACTTGTAAAGAAATTTACAATCATCATGCTCCTTATAAAACGTATCCGTTTTTTTAGCAGTGGGGGTCTGGGAATCAGGAGCCTGAGAAGCTGCTGAAAATGTGTTCAACAAAGTAAAAAGAAGAAGAGGAACAGCAGAGGGCTTAGAAGATTCCATGTGGAAGAGGTCATAATTCCATTTCTGAACATCAGAAACCTGGATGCAGTCCCACAAAACATTCCATCATACAAGAGATAGTATTCCCTAAGGAAATCTCCTCAGAATGAGAGCCTAGACGGATATAGTCTTCATCCTCAAAATCATAATTCAATGGACAGGAAATCTGGGAGGAATAGGTCGAAGACACTTCATCAAAGTATAAGTCCTAATCTGAAGACTCCTGCTTCCTGGAACTCTTAAGAGGAGTAAAGGACCACGGGGGGTGGGGGTGGGCAGGAACAGAGACTCCCTAGGGGGGCTTCAAGGCCATGTGAAGATTAAATATCCCCATGTGTAAAATCCTGCCAACAATGCTGAGGATCTTTAGGAGCAGGGGAAATATGCTTTGACTTTGGCTTCTTCTTTAAAGTGGTATCAGCCCTAAACATTTTAGGAGGTTCAGAACCTTGCTGACACTCAAATCAACATAGTGGGAATCTCCTCCCTAATAAGACTCTGCATAACACCCATCAGCCCCTTGGATATTATCAGCGGTGGTTCCCCCTGAACATCCAAAATGGACATCTGCAGAGCCACAGAGGATGTGTGAGAAGCCCGATCGATGCCAGCTTCCAAAGCAGTTGTGGCAGTGAAATCAGATGGAGAAAATGAGCAATCATCCAGGCTTTCACCAGCCTTGAAATAGATGTCCAGGGGAGGCAACACTGCAGTAGATTCCAAACTAACTGTTTTTGTCTTCTTAGCAGAGGTGTGAAACTTGGGCTGAGATAATTCCTTCATTATACCCTGTGCTAACAACTTAAGATACTGGTTTTCCTGGTAGATGATAAGGAGGAAAGACATCTGTGAAGAGTTTTAGTGACAAATGCCTGACAAAAAGGGCATGACATATGATTGTGAAAAGCACCTAAGAAAAACAAACACTGTTTGTGACAGTCCTTATGGGGAATCTGTCTCCCACACTGGTATTATACTTTTCTGGATGACATGTAACCTTATAACAAAAATAAAATGCATGGTAAGAAGAAAAAACCAAATGGGGCACTTATCTGAAATGGCCTGGTAACCAGCAGATGAAGGAGCATTCAGACTGGCAATCAAAGATGGCAATCAGACTTGTGGCAAAGAATTTCTGAGGAAGGTATGTCTGTACATCACCTTTATGCACTACTTGGTGAGCAGGGAGCATATGTGTGACATACGACATCCATATAACAACCTAAGGCTTTTGTATACTGACTGGACATTGGTTTACCCTTGGCAGGACAACAGTGATACGCAAGGACATCTAGAAATGCTGTCAATTAATTTTAATTGGCAAAATAATGACCAGAATTGATATTTGGTCTAAGTAAAACCCACAGACAAACACATCATATTTTGCTTTTATAACATCTGTCAACCTGGGGAGACATGATCAATAAGCCATGATGCTTTGCCAGAGATGGCGTGTATTTGTCACCATTTACCTTTCAGATACTGGCAAAAACGTAATCTATCCCCATAGTGTCTTTTTAGACCATGCCAAGTTGTTAAACCCCCCAGCATAAGAAAAGTCATTCACTACCCACATAAAGGTGCTTGTGCTCAATGCTAGAAGTTTAAATAAAAAACTGCACTCCTAGAAGCATTCCTCACCATAGAAAATGCAGACATATGTGCAGTCATGAAAACATGGTTCAGAAACATAAACAGCACCCCAGCTATCAAAGGCTGCAATGCCTTTCATACATTTCAATCCCTCTCAGCTCAGGATAAAAGTGAGGATGTGTTTCAGTGTTCATAAAGGACAAGTACGCTGCTAGACTGGTCCAACAACATTACTCGATTGAGTTGCTCCATGTCCAACTAACAATAGGTGAGACCCCCTATCATATCATTGCTAGCTACAGATCCCATAGCATTAGTCTTGAAAACGACACCTCCTACATGAACCTACTGGAATATCTTAACAGTCAACCTAACACCATACTTATGGGTGACTTCAACTCTCCTTTCATATACTGACAAACTTATATGACCCATAGTTTACTGGTCAGAGGTTTTTGGATGTCATCAATGCAAAAACCCTGGAGCAACAAGTTAGCTCCCCAACTAGAAGTACAAATATCCTAGACCTAGTACGCATGAACATGGGGGTATGCTGCTACTCCCATGCATTAACTCCTCCCTGGTAAGATATGACCACAAAAAGATCTCTAGTAGTAAAACTATCTAAGGCCCTCCATTAAACTCCAAACCTGTTAAGAACTTTGCTAAGGCCAATTACCTCAATCTAGGTGACAGCTTATTAAACTTCCAAGCCCCTCCAAACTTGGATGACACTGAGGCCTACTCTGTGCTGTACACAAAGCACTACACAACCACATTAATGCATGCATAGAGCAGGCAGTACCTGTCCAAGTCAAACCTATGATTGCTGTCAAAAGCAAACCACCCTGGTGGACCTCTAGCATAAAAAGGCTTTTCAACAAAAGGAAAAACATCCTCTCCAAAGCCAAAAAGGAAAAGAAAAAAACAGTACAAAAAGACACTCACCAGTCTTAACAAACAAATTAGACAGCTGATCAAATCTGTCAAAGCAAACCAGATAGCCTCCAAGATGAAAGATAACCATAAAGCTTTTTCTAATTATGTTTGTAACCTCCAGAGTAATGCTCAGCAATGTGCTCAGTTAATCATGAATGGCAACACCTACACCCATGCTGAAAGTCTAGCAAGCATGCTGACAAGTTCATTTCAAACTTCTCCCCCACCACTTTCTATCACACCCAAAAGAATAGTCACAACCATCCCCCTACAAGTCATTATGAGGGCACAGTTCTTTATTGTGCTCATCAAAGCCAAAAGCACAACCTCCCTGTATCACAGCAACATTCCCAAATGCTTCTTAAACAGCTTAAAACAGAATCTATGAGGGTCACTAGAAAGCCTGTTTAACCACCGCCTCTGGAAGAGCCTCATCCCAGAAGAATGGAGGACTGCAAGAGTTGTTCTGCTACACAAATGGGGGGCCATTAACTGACCCAGGGAACTACAGACCCATAACCTTGACCAGTCTTATCTGCAAGGCCATGGAGGGAATTATCATGGACCTGATCAATAACAGCATAGAAAATCTCAAAACACTGGTCCAGACCCAATTTGGCTTTGTCAAAGGGAGGTCTTGCCTGTTAAATCTGGTGGAATTCAATGAGAAAGTCACCAGGGCCATGGATAAGTGTAAAAACAGTACACACCGCATATCTAGACCTTGCCAAAGCTTTCAGCATGATCCACCACTTGGGCATCATAGATAAAGTTGCTTCATTAGGCATAAACTCCCTACATCATTAGGTAGATAACAAACTGGCTCACTGACAGGGACATTATTGTCAGTATGGTGAATCCACTTCTGATAAGAAACGTTTTACTACCGGTATCCCACAGAGCTTAGTGTTGGGACCCCTGCTTTTTAATATATACTTCTCTGAAGTGAAGGCTAATGTTGGGGGCCACTGGCTCACCAAGTTCATTGATGGCTGTAAGCTGAGAGCAATCATAAAATCCCCAAATGATGTTGACATCTTACACACAGGCATAAAAATGACAAATAGCTGGTGGCAAAACCATGGTCTGAGAATAAATGTTAAAAAATGTGTAATCATACTCTTTGAAAAATCAGCTATACATACAGATTATAATATTGATAACACATCCCTAAAAGAAGACTCAGTGGTGAGGGACGTAGGAACACAGATACATTATAATGTAAAGTTTGACCATCAATTAGCTATGGTAGTGAGAAAGTCCTTCTGTGTGTTTCAACTTATAAGTAAAGGCATGAAATCAAGGTTAAAGAAAGTCATAGTGCCAATGTACTCTGCCTCATCAAGCCCATAATTATGTACAGTGCTCCCTTCTGCATATATTTAACAGGGTACTTACAACTGTAGTGGCCTCAGACGTTTTTCACTAAAAAATACAATGCATAAGGCACATCTCTTATGTGGACTGAATAAAGGCCCTATTCCTTTATTGCAGCTCATGTTATTTAATGAGACGTGACTTATGCCTGACCTACAAGTCATTCTCTGATCCAGTCCTGAAGAAAATGTTATGTATTTGCAAGAAAAATTATATGAGGGTTATGCATGCTATGGTCCTGAACCTTATTCGTGACTCTAATAGATCGTGCTGGAGAGAGAGATTTGTATCCCAAAGGCTACCTCATCTATGGAATAACCTTCCCATCTTCATAAAACAAAGCCTGTTCCCCACTCTCTTCAAATAATTTGGATAAATGGATGGGGAACCGTAAATTCACTCCTGGGGTGCTGCTCATATTCCCTAAGGATAGAGGCAGTCTGTAAAAATGATCAGGGCTCCAACACCCAAAGACCCACAGTCCTAACTACCACACCCCATATCTGGGGAATTAAGATATAACATTGCCATATCCTGGGTATTGTTGGCTCGACATGTAAAGGCTCTTGCACCATTAAACTATTAATCACCTATGAACCTACGAACCTAAGAAAAACATGTAACTAAAAGTATAGTTATAGATTCACTATAGTACAACATGAATCATTAACTAAATCTTTTTATAAATGCAAATGACTAGGTACATTATTAAAATGGGAAAAATTAATAATGCCAAGAGTCAAATTTACTTACAATGACACAAGTGGAGTATTAATACAAGTTCTGGAATACTAAAATAGAATATACACACGTACAAATGCTAATGGTCTTGGTGTTAAATATGCAAGAAAATAACTGGAAATTTTACTGACTTTATGCAAGGAAGTGCAATTTGATGATGTGTTTTTGAATGTGCACTAAATCATGATGATAAGAGCACCATGATATAATCTATGCCAAAAATGGATGAAATCAGTGAAATTAATAGATTTCAGCATAAGAAAACAAACTTCATTAAAATTTGGTCATTATTCATTCATATTTAGAAATCAGACTAAAATACATTTGGCCAGATTGTATAAAGTTCACAGAAAGCATTTGCAAACAGAGCAGCATGCTGAAGGAAGACTTCAGTACACCTGCCATGTATACAATTCCAGAAGACATGCCGAAGGCAGACCGACTGCTTAAGTAGTCAACATAGGATAATTAGGGATTCTGCGAATTGCAATGTGATTCCAAAGCACATTGTATGCATACAATTCAATGCAAATGTGACAAACAACCATGCAAACTCCATTTCGCAAATCCTCAGCACATACATGGACCCAAAGGAATTAATTCAAATACTACAGATTATGGTCAAATCCATAGGACAACTGAAAAAATAAAACATATAGCAATACAACCTGCTGTTACTATACTACCACAATCAGCAGTAATGCAAGTCAAAAATGAGGATGCTGCTGTGTGTCATAGAAGGCAGACAACTGGAGTCAGAGCAAGGCTGCAACTAATCCAGTTGTCAGACTAGCAATAATCAACAGATACCATCTAGACAGACAAATGGTGCAGGCTGCATGTGACATGTGTGCCACACACATCTGTGCAGACCCTGTGAGGAAGCCCAATCTCCCTTGAAACTAAAGTACATGTCAGTCTAGGTGTACTCACATCTGTGACATTCCACGGACATGTGGGGAATGCTGTGGGATCATCACAGGCAGCTGTCAGATACATCCAGGCAAATTTCCTGCAATCAATGTGCAAAAAGGTGGATAACTACATATGCTTCTCATCCACACCCATGTAGCAGAGAAATGTAATGCACCAGTTCTACAACATTGCAAATCTCCTCCATGTACTCACCGCAATAGATTGCACACACATACCTATCAAGACACCAGTACATGCAGAAGTAGACCGAAACATAAACAGAAAGGGTTGGCCATCCATCTATTGCCAAGTTGTGTGTGCATTAGATGGCAGCATAACAAACATCATGGCAACACACCCTGGAAATGTCCATGATGCTGCCATTTGGAGCGAAAGTGGAATCAGGGCTGAATTCCAGCAAGGTGAAATTCCTGAGGGATTGCTTCTGGATAAGTACAGGAATACAGTTAGGATATAAGTTAAGGTTCACCATCGCAACACTATCTATTCTGAACAAAAGTGCTTTTACTCCTCACAACAAGTGACTGTGGTTATCCACTTGAGCCATGCCTAATGCCCCCCTACAGTGAACCATCCAACCCTGTACCGGAGGCCTACAATAGAGCACACACAACAACCAGAAACATCATAAGGCTTTTGACTGGTGAACTGAAAACTAGGTTGAGATATATGGACACATCCAGGGGGGCACTGCAATACAAACCTGAAAAGGCATCACAGATGATAACAGGGTGTGTCATGCTGCGCAAGATGCTAACCTGAGCACATGGCAGTCTTCCAGCTGCAGATTTGTATGAACTACCAAAAGAACCACAAATGTCTGAAGAGGACAACTTCCAGTTATTGGAGGAGGAGCAGGAGGACATAGGGGACAAAAGTCATAGGTGTAGGCAATTCAGGGTGTAACCAGAAGTGCAGGCCCAGGCTAGATGGCAGTGCTTAACCCATGCATTTGAGTCATAACAAGCCACATGTACATGAGTACATAGATTGAACACTGATGTTTAGGTGTTGTTCCACCACAGCAGAACATATTGCATCTAAGGCCAATTACCCACTAGATGTACACACTGGGCATCACACATGTGCATGACACATTCCAACATGAAAATATGCAGATGTGTCCAAAAAAAAAAAAAAAAAAAAACAGCTCAGGCCACAACCAACACAAGTATGTATACACATGCACTTACTTTTATTATTGTATAGTAAACAATAAGGACACACATCAGTGCTACACTTATATATATATATATATATATATATATATATATATATAAATATATATATATATATATATATATATATATTAATATATATATATATATATATATATATAAATATATATATATATATATTAATATATATATATATATATGTATATATATACAATATCATAACACAAAAAAAGAGAAATCAAGCACGGCATCATGCAGACAGTTTATTTTAGTAGCACATATCGCAGTACAGTGATATTGAAATAATGTGAGTCAGCTAAGTGTAGTACACTGTTAGACACAGTCTAAAGCAGTCTTGGGTGACCTCGTTGATGTCTCACAACATGGTCGATCCTGCCATTACCATGTAAAGACATATCCTGCTGTGGTTGCTCCACAGAGGAGATGGATGGGTGTACGACACCATGTTGAGATGAAGGAGCATGATTATGAAGTGAAGGCATTGTGACTGGTGGGACCTCAGCAGATGTGCCTGCAGCTGACATCTGTGCAGGTTGAACCATGAAGAGGGATTCTTGATGGGCAATGGTGGTTCTGTGGGTAGGCAGCTTGCCTCTCACAGCTTGCAATCTGCAGTGCACAGTCATGGAACACAAAATCCTGCTTGCAGTATGACACTGCAGCAGTACCATATAAGCCAGGATTTCAACTGATCATGCCACAGCTAGCAGACTCTCATTCTAAGTGGTCAATGCAGCCATAATCTCACTATGTCTGCACTCCTACCCTCCTACCCTTCATGCATGACATGTAGCTGGTGTGCCACAAGGTCTGTGGCTCAGGCAAGTGCATGGGCATCTGAACATTGCAAAGGTTGTCACTGCTGATTTGCCTGCAGCAGGAGGCAGACACCCACTGACAGCTTGTCATGTACAACATCTGCACACCTAAGAGTATGGTGATGTCCTGTGTCTGGTCGTTTTGTGGATTTACCAGCAGCAGTGCTCTCAGCTGTGGTCTGTTGACCGACAGCCTCAACCTGTTCAGCATCCACTGTGTCATCATCCTCTAAATGAATTGACAAGTGGACTTCTACATCTGAGGATTCATCTGGTACAACATCAGTGTCAATGTCATGGATGCACTCTCAAAGCAAATCAATGTCCTCTAGGTCAGATGCCATACTATCAAGCTGAGATACATCATGAACAATAGCATCATTGCTGGATGGATTGCTGGATGATAAAGACAGTTGCTGTGCTGCAAGATACAAATATACAAATTAGGACAATGTGCCTACAGCACATGATGAATATTAAAAACAATTGCATATGTATTTAGTGCAATGTTACAAATACTACTGACTTCACTTGCAGTCTACTGTATGCATGTTTCACAGAATGTACATAACATGACTATATAATTATTAACATGGTTAACATACATAACATATGTGATGCATAAGAAAGAAAAAAACACACTTGGCAAAAATTCATGGGATGTTGTTGTTGTCCCACTGTGCTGAACTTCATCTAGTGTAGGGAAAAAAAAGACTTTAAGAATCACATTATTCCTAATATTTATCAGGTGAACACAGTTAAAACATACTGAATGTGCGATATACACACACCACTCATATGTGCACTTGAGGACACCTGCTGTGTAGAGGTTGTGGTTTGTACTTTGGAACCTGCAGTAGGAAGTAAAGAGAACGACAGCATAGTCCTGTAGTTATCAGAACTAATACTGACAGCATTAGATGTACATCACAGTAATACCAGCTACAAATAGTCACGTGACGGACATTGCAATTGTACACCAGAAGGGCCCGTATTGGCAAAGATTTACAATGATATCAGTCTCCATGTGTGTTAAAAGTAATTGTAATCTCTGACAATGTCAGTGTAACATACCTTTTTTTTCTACACTTGATAATGCATGGCTTGCCCCTCCACTAGATGTACCTGTAGTGTTCAATGTTAGGCAAACAATGATATAACAGGAAACAGCAATACCATTAAATGATGTGTGGGCATCAACAAGGTATTGTGCACAGCAACATTATATAGACAATTGCCTGCTACTCCCTGCTGTAGGTCTGAAGGAGCTGGACCTGTCAATATTAATGCAATACACATTACTACTGCATTTTGAACTCCGCTGTCTATAACTCATGTCAACCAATACATGTAATTAAACATACGTTCATCATCCTCACTCTGTGTGGAATTGTGTTCACTTCCCAACTCTGCTGCTGTAAATCAAACACAGGAATACATGAATGTGCATGCTGAAGCAATATGCAGTGAGTGTCAAAATACTCATCCCTGGAGGCAGAGCCTAGATGGCCAACTGAGAGCAGTGAATTTTGAGAGCTCCATAAACTAGAAAAATAATATAGGAAAACGTTATTATTTTCAAGTTTAAAATGTCAGAAATCTATAGATAAACTACTAAACTACATAAATATCAATTTTGGTGGAGAAATACAAAAATGTTCCTGTCAAGTAACTTGGAGATATATTGAGTCACTGAATATGAACAACTCAAGGAATTCTCATCCTGATGCTGCTTTGAAACTGCAAGATACATCTATCTTACAGGAAATGTCTTTGAAGATGGATGGTTTTAAAAATGTCTTAGAAAACCTCAAATTAAATTCTCAAAAACAGACTGATACGCTTAAGGAACTATTACAGCAACATCATACAAAAATAACAAATATAGAGATTTCTCTAAATGACATTGAAGGGAGACTCAAAGAGGAAGAATTCCAAAAAGAATTTCTGCTTAAACAGAATACATGGCTGCTTAACAAAATAGATGACTTAGAAAACAGGGAAAGGAGAAACAACATAAGGATCTTTGGTCTGCCTGAAAACACTGAAGGAGAACACATTATTTCATTCTTAACAACCTGGATTCCTGAAGTTTTAGACTTGAAAGAGGGACTTTCTTTACGAATTGAAAGGGTGCATAGAGCACTGAGGAAACCTGTTTCTAACTCAACAAATACTCCACCTAGATCCATAGTTATAAAATGTCTTTAATTTCTGGACAAGGAACTAATATTAAAATTTGCTAGGAGAAAATCACCCTTAAAATACAATCAAAGCCTGATAAGGTTTGACAATGATTATTCTTCCAGAATACTAGAACAAATGAAAAAAGTCTGGCCAATAATAAAGCTGTTGAAACAAAACAACATTAAAGCAAAGCTGGCCTTTCCAGCCAATATTAAAATACTTTTTGCCAATGAGATGAGAACCTTTAATGACTTAGAAGAAGCTACTGTATTCATCAAAAACAACATAATGTCTGTCCCAGAAGAAATGGAATAGATGGCCCCTACATAAATAAATCCTTGGACTGATGCTAGAAAGAAGAAACAAAACACTGATTCCAAGATAGCTGTCCCAAAAATATAACTCTTACAACTACATCTCTCAAAGTATCAACTGATATGGTACATCACTTGTCATCTGTTTTTATTTTAAAAAAGGAGGGTTTCTTAAACAACTGAGAAACAGTAATGATTTATGCAGAATGTTCAGAGTCCAGTAATTCTTCAAAAACAAAGGTAGGTCAAGATGACCAAACAAAGCAACATATAATATAAACACAGAAGTTTCTATCTCCCTACTTGAACTCAATGAATACTTATCTTGTCCATTTTTCATTGTTTTTACTTATTGTTGTTGTGTCTTTCGGCTTATCCCGGTTAGGGGTCGCCACAGCGGAACTCCGGTCTACTAATGTTTGGTAGTGGATTTTTACGTGCCAAGTTACCAACCCTGATGCACAGCCTTCAATGAAGGCATGCCCATTCATGCATGCCTCCACACAGAAGACACTCTAGCTAAGAATCAAACGCGATAACGTCTTGCTGTGAAGTGACAACGCTACCACAGCACCACTACCGCGGGTATTATTTTTACTTATAATTTAAGTAATTAATTAACTAATTCAACAAGGTGCCATTCATCAGAATTCAGACTGAAATGTAAAAAATTAACATCATATATAATAGCAGTAACAGTAGAGTGTTTTGAAAAACAAATGCTGTCATGGCGACTAATGTCTTTTTCAGTTAAAGTATGATTTAGAAATGTCATGTATATCCTTGCTGAATAATAGTAGCAAGCACTTAGTACAAATGTCATTATTATTCTGCCTAAATGCAGTTAATATCAATTATGGCAGATATCACAGTGATGAGTGCTGTTTGATCAATCTTGATGTGGTGTGCGTGGATGCAGCTGTGCCTGGCAGCTAGTACAGATTTCATTATTATTCTGTCTAAACATAGTTAATATCAATTATGGCAGGTATCATAGCTTTGAGTGCTGTTTGATCAATCATGATATGGTGTGCGTGGATGCAGCCATGTCTGGCAGCTAGTACAAATGTCATTATTATTCGGTCTAAACATAATTAATATCAATTGTGGTAGGTATCATAGCTTTGAGTGCTGTTTGATTAAGCGTGACATAGTGTTTGTGGATGCAGCTGCATCTGGCAGCTGTTGTATGTTGCCGTTTTCGTCTCTGGGAAGCTGTGGGTTGCAGCTTGAGATTGAGGTTTACTGATGCTTGTGTATTAGGAAGATACATTTGGTGTTTTATCCTCGATCCAGGGGAAGGGGGTGGATAAAACTGCGATTTGGGATATTTTGGCAGAGAATAGTTTGCTTATACATCTGCTAAGTGAGAGGTGGGAAGGCTTGAAGAATGTGTTATCTCTTGTTGTGGCGGCTTGTTGGGAGTTTTTTTTTTTTGATCTGTTTGCTCACCATTCTTTTCCTGGCTGCTGCCTTGCTGAAAGCGAGGGAATTTAGGCTTGAAGTTGCAGTAAAGTGAAGCTTTGCTTCAGGTGCATCGCAAGGCCTTTGGTATGCAGTGCACATAATGAGTGTATGTACACAGTATGAGTGATAATCTGATGGACTTAGGTTTATCCATTGCATTCGGAATGATTTTCATTCCATGGCTAGCACAGATCTTAGTTTTGTTAACATTTATTAATTTAAATTTGATATTTCACAAAAACATTTTTAGTATGCCTGAGCAAAACATTACTTTATTGGTAAAAACTCAAAGTCTAAAACTGATCATTTCCTTTAAAACCTCAAACATATACTTTATGGTTATCAGAGGAAAAGTGTTTAATAGTCACAATAAAACAAACAAATACATAGTCTAAATAACTTAAGATGGATTTAACTTTATTATCTTTAAATACCAATGGCTTAAACAATCCTAGCAAGAGATCAAATCTACTGAAATATTTAAAACTGAACAAACCACAAATTGTCTTCCTTCAAGAAACTAATTTCAAAACAAATGACAATTACAAATGGAATGCTAAGGAATATATGATATTGGCGCAATCCACTTATAAGACAAAGACAAAAGGGGTAACAATTTTATGGAAAACAAAGGCGATTAACCCATAAATCATTTATAAGTATAAAGATAAAGAAGGCCTTATGGCATTAGTAATATTTAAATATAATAACAGAATATGGACCCTAGCCAATCTATATTGGTTCCCAGGCATTGGAGCAGGAACTTATAGGTTCATAGATTAGTACTAAGCTAACTGACCTTGTCAGCCATTTTAAGCCTAGCCAATTATCCCTTGTGAGACTCAAACCTGCACCTTGTGTTTCTAAGGCAAACACCTTAACCATTAGGCCACCCTCCCAACAAAAGGATTAGTTTATAGGCTCATACTAGGCTAACTGCCCTTGTGAGCCATTTTAAGTCTAGCCAATTATCCCTTGTGAGACTCAAACCCTACACCTTATGTTTGTAAGGCAAACACTTTAACCATTAGGCTATTCTCCCACCCCTATTAACTGTTAAAAACACTTGGATTTCATTTCCAATAATTATAAAGGAAACAATATTAGGAAGATATTTTAACTGTATATTTGATATTTCTGAAACTACAAACAAAAGACCACTGCGTACATCTGCTGTATCAAAAACTTTAAACAAGTGGGAAGAATCATTTCATCTTGTAGATGCTTTCAATTTTAAAGAAGATAAATCTTTGTTGTTTTCCCATCAAAATCAAATATTTGGTACCCAAACTATAATAGATAAAATATTTGCTGCTCATGACTTACACTCTAAAATCATTAATTTCTCAATCCCCTTTTCAGACCACAATTCATTGATGCTAAAACTTCAAAATGGGTACAAACCATTAATCTTTAACTCCAGAATTCCAGCATATTTAACTAAAATTAAAGAGTTCAGACCCTGGTTATTATCTGAATTACAGTTTTTCTTAGATATTAATTACACCACAGAGATAAATAAAATAGTGATATGGGACTCATTAAAAGCATACATATATGGTAAAACCCTAACTTGGTTTAAAAAAAATCAGAGAATGGGATTCTGAATTATTAGATCTACAATCCAAACTTCTGTCAGTAAAAGTTGAAAAAAATTAAAATCATTTGGAGATGAAAAAGAAAGTAGAATTATTAAATAATAAATACAAAAAAATTCTAACACATAAAACTAGTTTAGCTTTAGAAAAACTAAAGGTTAATACTTTGTCCACATCTCCCAAACATCTACATAATTTATCCACAAGAATCAAAATGCAATCAAAAGCTAATAACATTAAAAGTATCTTCCATGAAAAGAAAGGGAAACATGTCTCGGATATAGGTGACATTCTTGATGCCTACAGAAATCACTATATGGAACATTTCCAAAAAGAAAATATACATATCGATCAATTAAATCTAGATAAAAAAAATGTTCTAATATATAAAAAAAAACACACACACAAAAATTAAAACTAGATCTGCAAGCACCCATGTCCTACAAAGAAATTACAGATACAATAAAAGAGGATACAAATAATAAAGTTCTAGGTATATATGTCATAATTATGAAAACATATAAACTTTTTGTTCAAAGATACTATCTCTCTTCCATAAAACTATATTAGAAATTCAGTCTCAAGCTTTAATACCACCTTCTTGGAGATGTTCCTTAATCACACCAGTCCTAAATCAAAACAAATCCCCAAACCTCTGTACCTCATATAGACCTATATCATTCTTAAATAATGACTATAAGATATTTATGACAATATTAACTAACAGAATGAAAATACCACTATCCAAAACAATAAATAATGATCAAACTGGATTTATATATCATAGGCACACACATGACAATATTAAAAGAATAATTTCTCTTATAGATTATGTTAATAATGAAAATAAAGAAACACTCATAATTGGCTTAGATATAGAGAAAGCATTTGATTCCTAAATTGGGACTATTTGTTCAAACTCCTAATGCTATTTGAATTTCCTGCATCCTTTGTTCATCTCCTAAATAATATATATAAAAATAATTTAGCGTATGTCAAGTTAGGTCCTTTTACCTCTAACTCTATACATATAAAAAAGGCACTAAACAAGGATGTCCTATGTCACCGATTCTATTTGCTCTGGCTATTGAAATATTGGCAAATTCAATTTGTAACAATATAAAAATCAAAGGAATAGATGTTTCTGAACAATACAATTCTAAAGTAATGCTATTTGCTGATGACATATTACTAAAATTATCTAATACAAAAGAGATATTAGAAGAATTAGATATATTAATTTACAAATTTCACATGACTTCAGGACTCTATTTCAATAAATCAAAATATTTTTTTTATTTTTAAATAAAAAGAAAGAACTGCAGACTAAGGGGGGGGTCACATCATAGGGAAACAAGAATCTACCTTAAAATATCTAGGAATTGAGTTATGCAAAGATAATAATGAATTAGTCTAAAAAAACTACAATAATATCATCAATACAATTAAAATGTCTGTGGAAAAAATGGAACAAAATAATACTAACATTTGAAGATAGACTACAGTTAATAAAAATGTTTTTACTGCCCAAGATCCTATATATAGCCTTGGCAATACAACTGTTACCAGAAAGGAATATACTTAAAGAAATAAATTCATGCCTAATAACATTTTTATGGTTTCCCAAAAGAAACAGAATAGCTTTAATACGTCGTATCAGACCATAGAAACAGGGAGGATTAAACTTTCCGGATATAGAAACCTATATAAAAGCATTAATCTCTAAAACAATTTTAGATTGGAAAGTCCAAATTACTCTGCACATTGGAAAGAATTACTAACTGCAATGTCAATAAATTAATTTGATTTACAAAAAAAATTTCAAATAGATAAAAACAATTTACCATGGCACATATTAAGTATTAGTATGCAATATAACATAACCAAACCCACTAAAACTTGTATGATTAATTATTACATTGGTTCATTTAGGAAAATTATTAATGCAAATATAGATTTAAAAACCTGGTTTGATCTTTTAACACCATTTATAATGACAAAGAACTTTCCACATAAAATATATAGAGAAATTATTAATTCCAGGGAACAGAAATGATTTGTTTGATGGGTCCAATGTATCAAAAAACTAAGAGTTTTAGATATGCAAGTAATAAAAACAACATACAAAATTCCTGAACAGGACTGGGTAACTTTACAGAGTACCTATAAAATCTATTTTAAAATACATGAGTATTTTCCCAATCTAACAGGACCAGGTTGGCAAACATGGGGGCAAATGCTGCCCCCATCGCCACACCCCACATCTGCCTATAGTACTCTCCCTCAAAATATATAAAGTTATTATCAAGTACTATCGACATCATTTCCATAATAAGAGATGCAAAATCCCAATCTAAATTCATGTTCTGCCTAATGCTGTTGCAGAACCCGTCTAAACCAGTTTGTTTGGGAATACATGAAAAAAGATCTATAACATCAATGGTGATATAACACAACCCTTCTTTCCATACTGCTGGAGTCAAACTACTAAGGAAACCCCACGAGTCCTTTACCATGTGTGGAATGCTACCATATATATGCTTTAACCATTTATCTATGGCCACTCCTAATGGGAATGTTTTAGAATGGCTACCTGAAATGATCGGACGAAAGGGAGGGTTGTTGATATTTTTATGTATTTTAGGTATGCCAACTATGGTGGCCATAACCGGATGTTCTACCTTCAAAAATTTGTACACCTCATTGGTAATACGATTGTCCAAAAATATTTTTCTATATACATGTCAATAAATTTGTATGTGACCTGTATTTCATTAACAGAAACAGTTTCCTAATTTTCTGATGTTTGTAAAATCTCAAATATCTTGGCAACATATTCCAAGGTGCCATAAATCACTACACCCCCACCCTTATCGGGTTTCATAATCCTTATGTTCTGGTCTTCCTTAAGTTGTCTCATGGGTAAGGTTATAATTAAATTTTTTGATGTTTCAAATCATTATATAAACCATATATTTCTTTTATGACCATTCTTTCATAAACTGCAACACTGGACTGTGTGACAGGCATATATGTGCTTTTCTTTTTAAGTATATAATTTCCTACATATTTATTACTGTTATTCCTAAACTGAATAGCTAAATTAATCTTCCTCAAAAATAATTTAATCTCTTCCAAAGTGTCTATGATATGGAAGTCTGAGTTAGGAATATATTTCATCCCTCTGGAAAAAAGCTTACAATGCTCATTTTTTACAACCAAATTAGTATAGTTGTAAATCTTGAAACCATCCAAACAATTAATTATTCCTTCATAAACCGGAGTATCAAGTTCCTTTTCTACAACATATTCAGTACCTACCACTGATTGTCTATCCCCCATCTATTGTTCCTTTGTTGCTCCTGTCCCCAATGGGGTTTTTCCTGCTTCCAATTCCAATCCTTATATAATAATAGACTTAAAGAAATAAATTCCTACCTAATAAAATTTTTATGGTTTCCCAAAAGAAGCAGAGTAGCTTTAATACGTCGTGTCAGACCATGGAAACAGGGAGGATTAAACTTTCCGGATATAGAAACATATATACAAGTATCAATCTCTAAAATAATCTCAGATTGGATAAGTCCAAAATTACTCTCCAAATTGAAAAGGATTACTGACTGTTATGTAAAAATTTCAAACAGATAAAAACAATTTGCCATGGCACATATTACATATTAGTATGCAATATAACATAACTAAACCCACTAAAACTTGTATGATTAATTATTACATTGGCTCATTTAGGAAAATTATTAATGCAAATATAGATTTAAAAATCTGGTTTGATCTTTTAACACCATTTATAGTCACAAAGAACTTTCCACATAAAATATTTAGAGAAATTATTAATTCCTGGGAACAGAAATAATTTGTTTGGTGGGTCCAATGTATCAAAGAACTAAGAGTCTTAGATATGCAAGTAATAAAAACAACATACAAAATTCCTGAACAGGACTGGCTAACTTTTCAAAGTATTTTGTCATATTCACAAGATTTAAGTAGAATAATTAACAATTCTTCATTTAAAGAAATACCTAAATTTACAAAACACATATATGAAATCATATATAATGACTTTGACATGGGAAACAGTATTTCAAAATTTTACAAAATATTGATAAACTATAAAACAACACACAAATTCTCATATTGGAAATATATAACAAAAGGACACAATACAGTTATCTGAAGATATTAAAACAAATATCTTATTATCAATAAAATATACATCCTTTACACAATACTGGAAAGTTTTCAATTGGAAATGCTTGCACAGAGCATTCTTAACCCCAGATAGAATCAGTAAAATGAGTTCTTCCATAAAAGGAGTATGTTAGAGATGTGAGTCAGTACACAATTCAGATTGGAACCACATTTTCTTTGTTTGTGTTAAAATTAAGCCATTTTGGAATAGTATTAATACTTTTCTACACGCTTTATTTAATGAATCATTTTATTTAACTAAAGCTCTTGTATTGCTAAATGTGAATGAAGGTCCTCATTTGAATAGGTCAAACATGTATCTAGTATGGACTATACTTGCAATTTGAAGGAAGTGCATAACAAGAAGATGGAATATAAACACAATGCCAACTTTGGAAGACTTCTACATCCTACTGAAGACAACAGCATTATTGGAAATTAAAATTAAAGTACTAAGAATTTATCTAAAGCCATTTATCAACAATCCTTGGGGAAAAGTCTTATCATTTATTGGCACTATGCAATAAGTAATCAAACACTCTGATAATGGATTGGACATACTTATAAAGTAACTGTATACATTAAGATCTACTATAGTGACAGGCTAATGTAAATAGTGTACATCGTTATTTAAGATGTTATGTATAAATACTATGGAATTCATTCAAATGTATTTGAAAAATGAAAAAAATTTTGAGAAAAAATACTCATTCCTGTACTGAACAAGGATACATACATTTCTGTTGCACTTCCTGATTCACCAAACCCACATCATCCAACTTATTCTCTCTCTGTCTCTCATTATCCTCATGCAGCAGACCATCAAAGTACTGCTTCCATCTGCTGTACACATTCTCCTCGCTTGTGAGCATGTTTCCAACATTATCCTTTATCACACTTATTTTCTGCACATCCCTCCTATCTATGTGCCTCTCTCTAGCCAATAGGTACAGGTCCTAACTCGCCATCCTTGCTGTCCAACTGTACATACAACCATTTAGATGCACCATCCTTTGCCTTTGCCACCACTCCCTTTGCCATGCACCCCATCCCCTTATACTCCTATCTACTTGATTCATGTGTCTAACAATCCCACTTCTTTACAGCCAATCTGCTGCAGACACGTGTAGGCCAAACATCACCCCCCTGGCTCAACATCACTATATGTGGATATGCATACCACACGCACCCCTACCATCATCATCATGGATCAGGTGAAAACTGCCCACTGAAATATAAAACCAGCAAGTCACCTTGGGGACTCATAACATTCCAGTCTGCACGGTACATGAACTCAGACATATGCTTCCAGCTCCATTACATGCTGTATGCAAGCCAGTCCTGAGCAGCATTGACAGCCCATCTGCAAGGAACACAGACAGTGTCTCCCTTCTACACAAATTTGAATGGTGGTTTATGACATGTGCTGACCCTCATAGGGGGGAATATGACACAACAGGACCAGGAGTACAATGCATGTTCATATAGTGCTGTGTTGTATGTGTTTGTATGTAGAGAAATACAGGCAAAGACATCCAAATATGGAAGATTTTACAAGAAGAAGAAAACAAAATAATATTACAAAGAGGGAACATAGAAAAGAAGAATAGTAAAACAGAAGTTAAAAAAATAGAAGTTGAAGTAACGGAGTGCCTTGAACGTGAAGGATTTGGTGTAGAAGGTCTAACAGGTTACATCGCAGAATGATGGCACATGATGGAGTGAGTCCCCAAAGTAAGGAGAAGCAGGAAGACCAGAAGACATCTGAAGAAGAAATATGGTCACGTGAAAGAAAAAGAGATTTAATATGCTGTAATATTTATGCAAAGGAGAAAGCAATACAACTTTACAATACAAAAAATAAGAAGACAAAGAGGAAAAGCAAAAAAGGAGATTAGTAATTTAGAATTTAAAGAAATAGAAACTGAAGTTATGGATTACCTGCGAAGTGAAAGATTCAGTGTAGAAAATGTAATTCGGAAAGCACCACAACAGGATGGAGCAATGGGTTTCCAAATTAAGGGGAAACCAGTGAAACAGGAGGGAATTTGTCAGATGCCATATGAAGATATTTTGGGGCCTTCCACAGGAAACCAGTATAAATGTTCTGTTGAAACTAGATAGCAAGGGAATGATCAGGAAACTGTAGAAACTCTGATGCAGTCAATGTTGAGGAGTGATAGCCCAGTGAGTTTCCATATGACAGAGCAATGGATGGCAGGATGAAATTGAAAAGAATGTGCAACAGGAAGATGGTATAGAACTTTGTATAGAATGCCTGCAGGAAATGGAAAACAAGGGATGTTCCCTAAGTTTGGAAGAAAATGAGCTAAGAGAAGTTGCTTGATGTAATAGATATAGATAGATATATTAAGATCAATGAAATATATAGACTGGAGAAAATCAACAAAACCCAAAAAGTCAGAAGTCTGATAAAAAAAGGAACACAATAATTAGGACTTTCTATAGAGATCCATGCAATATGACAGACGTATTCAGGATATATTAATATGCAGCTAAACCAATAACTGATAAAATTCTACCACAAGATCACAGGGTAGTGAGGGAAAGAAAGGGGAGAAGTCAAATACCATCATGGAAGTATCAAATAAATAAAACTATAACGCAAATAAGACAAGAAGTGTCACTGTTAGAAGGCTATAGAACAAAATTACTAAGAAAGATAGACGTGATAAAAGCAATGTGCAGTATTAGAACAGACCAGGATTTATCATGCACTATCACAAATAACAAACTAAAAATGTCAGCACTGGTGGAAAAACTTGGAAGATATGAAGATAAATATAAAGGAAAAGTGCAAAATAAGCTATTTATTGATGAACCAAAAAGGTTTTATAGAGAATTGGGAAACAAGGTAAAAGGAATTGAAAGAATGTCAAAAAAGAAGAAATAGATGCATCTTTGAGAAGCATCTATGAATATCCTGTAGAACCTAACAAAGTTGTTAAATTGATAGAGGAAGTAAAAAAATATAATAAGAAGTCAACGATACAAAATATGAAATGGGATGAAGTAACAGCCAGAGAGATTGAAACAAAGTTAAGAAAAGGCTCTAATTGGAAAACCCAGACCAAGATGCAGTACCTAACTTTTTGGTAAAAGTATTCACATCTTTGCACAAAGATTTAGCCATGAGTAAGAACTATTTATATGCGCACCCTGAACAGACACCAACCTGGCTAACAATAGAAAAACAATGCTCCTATTTAAGAGTGCACCTGAAAGCTACCCTAAAAACTATAGACCAATAACTTGCCTTCCAATGATGTATAAACTATACACAGGAACTCATGCTGACAGAGTTTATTGTCATTTAGAAGAAAACTCAATTATGGCAGTAGAATAAAAGGGCAATACAAGAAAGTCATATGGAACAAAGGATCATTTGCTGTTAAAGTCATAGTAGGGAACTGTAAAAAGGTGAAGAATCTAAGTATGGCATGGACTGTCTTCAAAAAGCATTTGATAGTATCCCATATTTATGGATAAAAGAGTGCTCAAAATGTGTAAGATATACCTTACACTGATTGACTACATTACAGTGACCATGAAACAGTGGCAGGTCACTTTGCAATTAAGCCACGATAAAGGACAAATCACTATCCCAGGGACAACAATTCAAAGGGGGGTATTTCAGGGTGACTTTCTGTCACTGTTACTATTCTACCTTACCCATAAGCCATTAAGCTGTCTATTTAACAGCTTAGGCCATGGATATATTTTGGCTCATAGAAAACAACAAAGTGTAAAGACTTATCATCTTCTCTTTATTGATGAATTAAAACTGTATAGCTCATCAGATGAGGAACGGAAAGCACCACTGCAGGTTGTCAATACTTTTTTAGCAGATACAATAATGTCATTTGGTCCTGATAAATGTGCAAAAGCCACCTTTAAAGCAGGAAAACAGCCGCACCAGGAAAACATCAGTTTGGGACAAGAATGTGATATAAAAGAACTTGAGCAAGAGGGGGTGTATAAATAATTGGGAATTGATTAAGGATTAACAATAAAACATGAACAAATGCAAATAAAACTTAGTAAGGAATACTTTAGAAGACTTAAATGAATCCACAAAACAGCATTGACATTTAGGAAGAAAATACAAGCTATAAACCAATTTGCTCTTCCTGTCCTAACTTACAGTTTTGCAGGGATTGACTGGCACCAAAACATGTTGTATAGATTACACACGATGCTTCATGCACACCAAATGATTTATAAAAATCATTGTATATCAAGATGATATATTCTCCATTCCAAAGGAGGGCTGTGCCTTCTTGAAATTGATTACATGTATAGATCTGCAATTGTGGGACTCCACACATATCTGCTGACCTCACAAGACCAAAATGTAGTGAAAGTTTTGAAACATGAGGAGAATAAATCTAAGATGACTTCTTTGCTTAATCTAGCAGAACCATATCAGCATCAAGCAGGAATGGATATCAAACCAGAAGTAGATAAAAGTCAGGCAGCATCTGATGTTGAATTTCTTCTTTTTTGTATATATATTATAAATATGTTAAATTAATATAAAAACTTAAAAAAAACATAAATTTACAACTGAGTAATGTTAATAAATCCAACATAACTTAGTTAAATGATGAAGTGATGTTAAACAAATTATATTAGTATTGAATTACTTTCAATATAATATAACTAATTGGGTCTATATTAGTTCATTGAAAGACAACCCCATCAAACACCACTACATCAACACAAAACCATCAAAATTTACTTCTGCAATTTGCGGAATTTTTCCCAGGGTAAGGAAACAGCTGTCCAGTAGCACAATGGAGCACACAACACACTACATCAAACCCACGCAAATGAGGAGCTTCACCTCGCTCACACCCCAATGTGCAGGGCTGTTGCCCCCACACCCCCTCAACTATATATATCAACTCCAAGATCTCACTACAGTGGGGAACAGGGCAAAATTGTGGAGTAGGCCACCTACTTACGTACTCTGGGAAAAATTCTGTGATATGTGGAAATAAAGTTTGATGGTTTTGTGTTGATGGAGTGGTATTCCATGGAGATGTCTTTCAACTAACTAATATAGACCCAACTAATCTATATGACTCCAAATCTTTACAAAATAGACTAACAATTATAAAAACCTACGTATACAATTACATTGGACCAGATTCTAAAAGAGTTGTTGTCAGTGTAAGTCTGCCTGGTACCAAAAAAAACTACTTTCAGTGTAACTGACTTACTTCAGAGTAAGGCCTGTCTGTAGGCAGGCTTACTATAGGTACCAGATTCCAAAACACCTGCTCTCTGCCTGGTCTCAGTGGTCAGTTACACTGCATGCAAGGCCCTGATTCCAAAACACTTGCTCCGAGTGTAAGAGACCACTTAAACTGAGAGCAGGTGTTTTGGAATTTGGTCCCCATAATAAGCCTGCTAATAGATTTGCCTTACACCTAAATAAGGCACTTACACTGATTGTAGGTTTTTTGGAATCAGGGCTGGCTTACACTGACAGAATTTTTTGGGAATCTGGCCCCAAGTGTTTTGGAATTGGAGCCCTTACTTAAAAAAAGGTTAGCTACTATATTACTATTGGAAGAGAATATTGATTTATTAGAAACACCAAATGAAAATGTAAAAATATATTTCAGAAAACATAAACTCTTAATTTAGTATAATTGTATGGAAGGAGTGAATGTTAAAGCAACTGAGAAAATAATAGATGAATACACTATATCAAAGACAAGTTGATACATTTTGCATAAGAAAATACATATATAAGGGAATTCACTTATTGTCAGACTTCCACTTAAAACAATTCCCAAAATTATTTGCGTACAGAAATAGTTGGCTGGAGCTCCTTCTGTGTGGAGTCAGCATGTCCTCCCCATGGTCGAGTGGCATTTGAAAGACATGCGTGAATGGGCGTGCCTTCGTTGAAGGTTAGGCGTCGAGCTGCCACTTCGGCACCATGAAAATCTACTGCCAATCATTAGCGGACCGGAGTTCCGCTGTGGCAACCCCTAACTGGGAAAAGCCGAAGGAACAACAATTTACATACAGAAATAGGATAACTTACACAAGATAAGAGAAAAATATTAACATTAACTAAATAAATATTGCACAGATACACAAAATGGAAACATGGAAATTATTTTAAAAGAAACATTTTAAAATCTATTAAGTGTATTGCAATCATTATTTTGGACAATATATAATTGGAAATTCTTAATTAAACCATTTTTTTTTACTCCACATAAAATCGCTAGTATTACAAAAAATAATAAAATAAAAGTAGTTCCATTTGTTGGAGACGTAAAAAATTAGATGCTGGTTGTGAACATATTTTTTTTTTAATTTAAAAAACTTAGAAATTATTGGGAGCAAATGTAAGCACTGGTAGAGCATTATGGACAGACACTTTTAAGCTTACAAAAAAAGACATACCCCAGGATTCAATAAAGCTTACATGGAGTGTAAGAATAGTGCAGCTTTTTCTGCATGGAATATGGCCTCCAAGCAATCCAGTAAACACGCCTGGGTATGTGCATGAGCCTGCCAGCACTATTCTGGCACAGACACAACTGAATAATGCTAATTACCACAATTGCTGGTGAAAACCATGCACATGAAGTGAATTAGTGATTTAGTAAGCAGGCAGGCATCCTTGCAGGAATAGTGTGAGGTGCAGAAATGCATTCGGTTACTAGCCGAATACATGTCTGCTAAAATCAAAATGGAGGCATGACAGCTCAAAGTAAAGCATGTATTATACTACTTAGGCATGCCAATAGCCAAATATATGGCCATTGACATGGAAAAGTGTTGCAAAATTATAAAAATAAAAGTTTTTGTTTTTGGCTGATCTCGGCTGTTTAAGCATAGGGCAGCGGCACGCAAACAGGATAATGCCGAAAATAAAAAAAATGTGAAAAGGCAATTTTAAGTCAAATCTGCATTTTGCTGTTATTGTCTATGGCATGCAGAATCAAAACCAATACAGGTAACACTGGTGGGTAAGGAGGAAGGCTTTGGTGTAGTGGTGTAATGAGGGACTAAGGCAGTGGGGTATGCAAATGAGCAAACTTTACTGAATCACTAAAGGGGAGACCATTTTCTGGCTGCACCTAACCGTGTAGGAGCTATAAGGCAGTGGTGCATGCAGGAGAAGCAGCTGACATAAGAAGGGGGTGTGTCATGCTTGGTGTAAGCACATTGGAGCGCCACATCTCCCAGTTGAGCTTAGCTAAGCACAGCTAAGCAAGGGTGTGTCTCTGAGGCTGTATTGACTTATTCCATGAAATGAAGAGTGTGTTCATGTCCATGGAGGACCATTTCTCATTGTTTACCTTAGCTAAATGGGTTTGCATGACATGCACTGGGTCTAAAACAAAAACCAAAAAAAAACGGAAATAACAGGACTGTATACATTTGGGCACTGGGTTTGCGCCAACACCTTGGGGCTTAAAAGGGGCAGAAATGGGAAGGAAAAAAAGAAAAAAAGGCAAATATAATAAAAGCAATCAAGTACTAATAAAATAGCAAGCAACTGGAATGTATCATAGCCAGCCAATCATACAGGCAGCATCTGCAGCACAACAGTATAAACTGTGCAAACACCTTTCAGTCTGGTTTTCCCACAAAACTTGCACCATTGGTATACACATGCGGGAGAATTTTAATCAAAAAAATGTTAGTGCCTGCCATTGCTTTAATCTATCAGTATGTGTTAGAGGCTGAGGGTGGTGAGAAGGATAATGCTAACAAGTGCCCCAGAATGAGGAGGGGGAGGAGAAGAGTGTTCAGACCCAGTTTAACCTCCAAGGGGCTACATGATCCGGAGATAGTAGAGCACTACAGGGTGGGCAGAGGCTTGCTTCAGCAAATCATCGAGGTGTGCTGGCCTCAACACAGACCCAGAGCCAACAGAGGGGAACCCATCTCAGTGGATACCAATGTATGTGTAGCCTTAAGAATACTAGCTACAGGTACTTTCTAAAGACTAACTGGGGCCATGATGGGGGTCTCACAGGCATCTGCATCCAGGGTACTCCACCAGTTCCTGGATGCCATGCTACCACATGCCAGTGAGCATATTTACTTCCCCAGCACTGATGAGGAGAGGACCAGTAATATGCATCTCTTCCACCGTGTAGCAGAATACCCAAAGGAACAGTCTACTGATTATTTATTAAAAACTGGTGCACATGAAGTTTTTAATAAATAATCAGTGGACTGTTTCTTTGGTTGCTATTCTATTTTGTCCGTGGTTCAACAAAGTATTAGTTTAAGAGTGTGCACAATTATGTAACCAGCTTATTGTATGTTTTTTTTTATTTTTTATATTTTTCCCCTAACAGATTGATTTGTTTTTCAATTGGATTGTACAGGTTATGGGTCAATTTAAAGGTGGAAAACATTTTGAAATGATTTATTGTGGTCTAATATTTTTATATCACAAAACCTGGCATTTTAACAGGGGTGTGTAAACGTTTTATATCTACTCTGTATCTGTATTGTGCAGATGTCTTTGCATACACACAGCTATGTACACCTAACTGTCTACATACACACACATCAGACAGGATTACTCACAGCCAGCTGTAGGTGACCCATATGTGGCATTTCTGCATCTGTTGCATGTGATGCACACACATATATATGGACAACATATTACAATATGCCAAGCATACATATATATAGACATAGGGAAGAGAGAGACAGAAGTGATAGAGTGAGACACACAGGGAGACACACACAGTGAGTGAGTCATACTCAGGGATACCCTGAATGGCAGAGAGTGATGTCTTGCTGCAGACAGTTGCTTACCAGTTGTAACCACTGGCATGTGCCATTATGAAGATGAGATTCATTGTCTGATGGTACTGAGGTGGTGGTTGGAAAATCACATCACCTACCCTTGTGTGTGTGTGTTTGTGTGTCTGTAAGTCTCACTATTATGATGCCTTACCCACCCAGTACACTTCCCATTGCCCTATTTTACAAGATCTGCTGATGTCATTCACCTTAGAAGTACTTTTGGACTGGCTTTAGTCCTGTAAGCTCTATAGCATGTGTGATAACTGCATAACATTATAAGGCAAATAACTAGATAGGTAGGGGTTCTAATCACAGACCCGGCATATGTAAGTATGTGTGTATGTGTGCGTGTGGGGGGGGGTTGTAGGAATAAGTGTTTTAGTCCTTTCTCACCCAGTACACTTCCCAAATACCTAGTTAGTTAGGTTTTCTAATCTAAGTATTTTGAGCCCATTCACAACCAGTACACTTCCCCTTGTCCTACTTTAGCAGAAGTATCTGAGGGCAACCTTCAGCCCTATAAGCTCTGTGGTATGTATGATAATAACACTATAGTACAAATAACTAGTTAGGTAGGGATTCTAATCTCAGTTTTGGCAAATATGAGCATATGTGTGTTTGTAAGTGTGTACATCTTTAGGTTAAATTACTTTGTGGTCTTACTGACCCATTACATCTCCCATTGCCATACTTTACAAGGACTGGTGATGTTTTTCACCCTAGAAGTACCTTGGGACCCTCTATACCCTATAAGCTCTGTGGCACGTGTGGTAAATGCATAACATTGCAGTAGCAATAATGCGATAAGTAATCTATTCTCAGTCCTATCAAATGTGTGTGAGTGTGCGAGAACAGTATCCTGTGTGAGTGTGTGTGTGTGTGTGTGTGTGTGTGTGTGTGTGTGTGTGTGTGTGTGTGTGGGTGTGGGTGTTGATGTGTGTGTGTGTGTGTGTGTGTGTGGGTGTGGATGTGTTTGGGTGGGAACCATATCCATTGGAGGTGGTTTTGTAATATTTTGTTGTGGTCCACCCAGGATGTGCCCCAATGTTCACTTTACACACTGAGGAATAATGTCAGGTCACACAATGCCAGGCTAATCCTATGGGCTAGGTTTCTAAAGGCTCCATGGCCATTCACCTATTACACACCTATGAACTATGAACCTATGGATCTCAGTACTGGCATACATGTGTGTGTGCGTTAGTGTGCACAAAAGTGTTTGTGAGTGTGTAAACATGTAGGTGAAAGTAGTTTGAGGCCCTTCTCACCCAGTACACCTCCCACTGCCATATATTACAAGGGCTGGTGATGTTATTCACATTACAGGTACCTTGGGACACTCTTCACCCTACAAGCCCCATGGTGTGTGCGGTAGCTGCATAACACTATAGTACCAATAACTAGATAGGCAGGGTTTCTAATCTGAGTACTGGCCAGTGTGTGTGTGTGTGTGTGTGTGTGTGTGTGTGTGTGTGTGTGTGTGTGTGTGTGTGTGTGTGTGTGTGTGTGTGTGTGTGTGTGTGTGTGTGTGTGTGTGTGTAAGCATTTGTAAGTGTGTATATTTGCAAGATAGAGCAATTTGAGGCCTCACTCACCTAGTACACTGCTCATTGCCATACTTTCCAAGGGTTGGTGATGTTCACATTAGAAGTATCTTGGGACACTCTTCACTCTGTAAGCTCTGTGGCATGTGCAATAAATGCATAACACTGTAGTAGCAGTCACTAGATAGGTAAGGATTCTAATCTCATTTCCGGCAAATATGAGTGTATGTGTGTTTGTAAGTGTGTACATCTTTAGATTAAAGTATTTTGTGGCCTTTCTGACCACTTCACCTCCCATTGCCATACTTTACAAGGGCAGGTGATGTTCCTCGCCCTAGAAGTACCTTGGGACACTCTATACCATATAAGCTCTGTGGCAAATGCAATAAATGCATGACATTACAGTAGCAATAACGAGATATGTAATCTAATCTCAGTTCTGGCAAATGTGTATGTGCAAGAACAGTATCCTGTGTGTGGGATTGGTTGTGGATGTGTTTGGGTGTGAGCCATATCCATTGGAGGCGGTTTTGTAATATTTTGTTGGGGTCCACCCAGTATGTGTCCCAATGTTCACTTTATAAGGCCCACTGTTGTCATCCACTGTAATGGTAGCTGTAGATACTCTGCAGCCCTATAAGCTCTGTGCCATGTGAAATAATTATGTAACAGTATGGAATAAATAACAAGATAAGAGGGGCTTCTAATCCTTTGATACCATTCCCCACACAGGAATCATAGACAAACACACTCAGCTAGACATCAACACCTATATCACTAGGAGGGTTACAAACTGGCTCACAGATAGAACCAAAAGTGTGAAAGCAGCAGACTCCATGTCAGACTGCCGACCAGTCATGAGTGGAGTACCACAGGGTCTGGTCCTGGTTTCCCTCGTGTTTGGTATCTACACCTCTGATGTCCAGCCGAACCCGAAGGGATTCTAACTGACAATGTTTGCAGATGACATCAAGGTGGGTGCTATTATTACTTCCCCATGTGATGTTGACATCCTGCAGAAAGGCCTCATTGAGACATATAATTGTTGTCAGAACCCTGGACTTAAGCTCAATGTCAGAAAATGTGTCACCATCACCTTAGGAAACAACTTGGTTACCATGAATCACAACATCAATGGCAGTCCACTGAACACAGAAGTCATTATTAGAGAACTGGGAACACAGGCTGACAGAGGCCTCTCTGTTGTGCAGTACCTGCATAACACTATAGTATCAATAAATAGAAAGACAGGGTTTCTAATCTGAGTCCTGGCCAATGTGTGTGTGTGAGTGTGTGTGTGCGTGAGTGTGTGTGTGTGTGTGTGTGTGTGTGTGTGTGTGTGTGTGTGTGTGTGTGTGTGTGTGTGTGTGTGTCTGTATGTGTGTGTGTGTGTGTGTGTGTGTGTGTGTGTGTGTGTGTGTGTGTGTGTGTGTGTGTGTGTGTGTGTGTAAGTGTTAAGTGTGCATATTTATATGATACAGAATTTTGAGGCCTCATTCTCCCAGTACACTGCTCATTGCCATGCTTTACAAGGGCTGATGATGTTGTTCACATTAGAAGTACATTGGGTTGGGACACTTTTCACCTTATATGATCTGTGGCTTGTGCAATAAATGCATAACACTGTAGTAGCAATCACTAGATAGGTAAGGGTTTTAATCTCAGTCCTGACAAATGTGTGTGTGTGTGTGTGTGTGTGTGTGTGTGTGTGTGTGTGTGTGTGTGTGTGTGTGTGTGTGTGTGTGTGTGTGTCAGAACTGTATCCTGTGTATGTGTTTGAGTGAGAACTATATTCATTGGGAGGGTGTGTTTTACATTTTTAGGCCATGGTATTCCCGGTACACATCCCAAGGTCCACTTTACAAGTCCCTCTGTCTTCATCAACCTATCCTGTGTATGTGTTTGAGTGAGAACTATATTCATTGGGAGGGTGTGTTTTACATTTTTAGGCCATGGTACTCCCAGTACACATCGCAAGGTCCACTTTACAAGTCCCTCTGTCTTCATCAACCATAGAGGTATCTGTTGATACTTTTAAGTTCAATTAGCCCCATGCTGCATGCAGGAACTATGTATCAGTATGAGTTGACTAACAAGATAGTCAGGGCTGCTAATCTCGGTCCTGGCAAACGTGTGTATGAATGTATTTGTGTTTGTAAGTGTGTATAATTGTAGATTAAAGTATTTTGAGTCCATTCTCACCAAGTACTCCTCCCATTGCCATAATTCAATTTACAAGGCCTGGTGATGTTGTTCACCTTAGAATTACCTAGGGAAACACTTCACCATGTAAGCTTTGTGGTGCATGTGGCAAATGCAAAATAATGTAGTAGCAATAACTAGATAGGTAGGGATTCTAATCTTAGTCTTGGCAAATATGTGTATGTGTACATGTGAAAACAGTGTCCTGCGTGTATTTGAGTGAGAACTGTCTTCATTGTGTGGCCATGGTTTAGAAGTTTAGGCCATGGTACTCCCAGTACATGTTCCAAGGTCCATTTTATGAAGCCCGCTGTTCACATCTACCATAGAGGTATCTGTAGACACTCTTCAGCCCTATAAGACCCATGTCATGCGCAAACGCTATGTAACACTATGGAATGAATAACATGATAGGCAGAGCTGCTAATGTTAGTACTGGCAAATGTGTGTGTGTGTGTGTGTGTGTGTGTGTGTGTGTGTGTGTGTGTGTGTGTGTGTGTGTGTGTGTGTGCGCATTGGTGTGTATAGCAGTGTTTGTGTGTGTGTGTAGACTCATAGGTGACAGTATTATGAGTCCTTTCCCAGCCAGTACACCTCCCATTGCCATACCTCACAAGGGCATGTTATGTTATTTACTTTACTGGTACTGTGAAACACTCATCACACTATTAGTTCTGTGCTGCCTGTGATAACCACATTACACTGTACTACCACTAACTAGATGGGTAGGTGTTCCAAACCCAGCACTGGCAACTGTGATCCTGTGCATGTGTGCGTGTGTGTGTGTGTGTGTGTGTGTGTGTGTGTGTGTGTGTGTGTGTGTGTGTGTGCATGTGTGTGTTTGTGTGTGTGACTGTGTGTGAGACTGTGTATGTGGGAACAGTATTCTCTGTGTGTGGTAGACACAATATCCTCTGGGGGTGTGAGTTTTACCAATCTGAGGCATGTTCCAGCCACTACACTTGCCATTGTCAACTTTACAAGAACAACTGATGTCAACCACCATAGACTTACTTGTATAGTCCCCTCAGCCCTATAAGTTCTGTAGCACATGCAATAACTGTTACACAGACCTGGTAAATGTATAGACATACAGCTGTTCCTCGGCTATGACATGGTTGATGTGTTACCACTCAGAAAAACCTATCATTGGCAATGTCTGCAGGGCCACATCCTGCTGACACACAGACACATAGAACACAAACAGTATACAACATGTGAGACTACAGTCAGTCAGCATTACTAACAGCAATTATGCATCATGGTTGAAAAGGTACACACACTCTGCATTGTATCCATTACAAATGCCAGCTGACAGCACCTTACAGATCATTACATAGCTCATAGGTTCATAGGTTCATAGGATCATACTAGGCTATCTGCCCTAGGGCATTTATAAGCCTAGCCAGAATGTGTTTGGCTTTCGCCACCCATTATAAATTTATTTTGCTATGCCCTTTTTCGAGGTTAGTATACTGTGCCTCTGTCTAACAGTGACACAGAAGTGATACCTGGGGTAAACCTACGATCTCCCATCCACTCATCAAGATTCCTCTTGAATAGAGTCAATGAGGGACTCTGCCTAACCTGGACTGGGATTTTATTCCAGAGTGGAAGGAGCCGCTGGGTTATGAATCTGTCCCTCCAGCATGTCCTATTTATTTCAGTGCTGAGGTTCAAGTCTCTCGAGCGCGTAGCTTGATGGGATTTGGATTTTCTGAGGTGCAGCATGTCTATTAATTCTGGGTTGGACATGGCTTTATACATCAGGCACAGATCGCCTCTGAACAGGCGGTATGCAACTGAGTAGAGCTGGAGTTTCTTTAACCGGGCAGCATATGGCATCTGTTTGAGCCCTTTGATCCTCTTGGTGAGGTACTTTTGGGGTCTTTCCAGTTGCTGCAGGTGTCTGGTAAGGTACATCCCAAAAGGGGCATTGTACTCAATTATGGGCCTGATGAGGGATGAGTAAAGAGGCACGATGACCTCCCCTGATCTAGATGTGAATCCCTTCATGATTAGGTGGGCTATATAAAATGTTTTTCTAACCACTTATGCCACGTGGTTGTCAAATGAGAGATTGCTATCAACTTGGGTCCCCAGGTCCCTAATTACTTCTTCTGTACTTAATGGATTACCACCTATGTGGTAATTTGTGGGCACTTTGTTTTTGCCAAAGGGGATGACTATACACTTTCTGGCATTTAGCTTGAGGCCATGGCTGTGGCACCAGTTGTCTGTTTCTATGAGGCCATTTTGGAGGATGCTTGTGTCGGCTGGAGAGTCGATTATGGCGCCCAGTTTGCAGTCATCTGTGAACTTGGTCAGCCACAGTCCTTCCATGTTGGCCTGTACCTCCGAGAAATATATACCGAACAAGAGAGGTCCCAGGACTGAGCCTTGTGGGACACCACTTGTAACTGGTTTGGAGTCTGACATGGCTCCAGCAATTCTAACCATGTGGGTTCTGTCCTTGAGCCAGTTTGCAATCCATCTAGTGACATAGGGGTTTATATTTAAGCTGGTGAGCTTATCTATAATGCCCGAGTGTGGTATTGTATCGAAGGCTTTTGCGAGGTCCAGGTAGGCTGTATGGACCACATACCCCTCGTCAATGGCATTGGTGACTGTTTCAAAGAAATCAACCAGGTTTAAGAGGCAGGATCAGCCCTTAACAAAGCCGAACTGGGTAGGATCCAGTGTCTGTAGGTCCCCAATATCTTTATTTATGAGGTCCATGATGATCCTTTCCATAGCTTTGCAGACCAAGCTAGCCAGGCTTATGGGGCGATAGTTTCCAGGATCCATTGATGCACCACCTTTATGGAGAGGGACCACTGTTGCTGTATGCCACTCTTTGGGTGCATATCCTGTAGTAAGGCTGAGATTGAACAGTAGTTTTATGTTTGGATTTAGCTCTTCTTGGAGTTCATGTAGGACGCAGCCCGGGACACCGTCTGGTCCCATTGATGCTGTGTTTTTTGCTTTGGAGAGGGTGGCTCTTACCTTAGCATCTGAGATGTCAGGGGGGCAGCACTCTGCTGGGATAGATATTTTCCCTTTTGGTGGGGAGGGGGAGGGAGTTTACGCTGAACCTGTCAGCTAGGATGTTGGCAATGTCTGTGGGTTCAGTATATTTTTTGTCATTTTGGACTAATTCTGAGCATATCTGGGAATTATCACCCAGGTTCCTAACATAACTAAAGAAAGCCTTGTGATTATCCTTAGTGTCCTGTGCAATTTTTCTCTCGAAGCTGGCCTTAGACAATTTTATGAGTGCCCGTAGTTTTTTGCTAATACTGATCAGTGATGCCTTCCCTTTTTGGGATTTTGCTCTATCATTTAGTAGCTTCCTCCTTCTATTGTATAGTTTGTTTATGGCTGGGGTCCACCAGACAGGACGTCTGCCTTTGTAGGATTGGTTCTAGGTTTTATTTGGGATCGCATGATCCATGCATTCCTGAAGGTGTTCATAGAATGCATTTATAAAGGATTCTACAGTCTGGGCCGTATTTTCCACAGGTCGGGGGCTTTGAAGGATTCTACCTCGGTTTTGAGGAGTGTGAAATTTGCTTTAGAGAAGTTTTTCACTGTGGTTTTCTGGGCAGGGGGTGGGGTCGGGATGTAAATATCCAGTGAGATTAGTTTATGGTCTGATCTTACCAGTGAGGGATACACTTCTGGTGTGGAGCATAGAGTCCCCATGTTGGTAATGATCAGGTCCAGTATGTTTTCCCCTCTTGTGGGAGTGGTAACAAGTTGTTCCATAGCATTTGAGTTTATAAATTCTAGGAATCTTTGGGCTAGGGTGTTGGAGCTAGAGTAATGCTCCCAGTCTATGTTTGGGTAGTTGAAGTCACCCAATATAATGGTGTTTGAAGAGACCTTCATATTTTCCATTGTTCTCAGGAAGGCCGAGTGGGGTTCCTGGGTTTGGGAGGGTGGTCTGTAGCAGGCTATAAACTGGAAGGCAGTTTTACCCACGGTTAGTTGCACATGGATAGTCTCTGATGCTTCGTGCTTTGCCACCAACCTGGAGGTGTGGGTATCTTTGATGAATATCGATACTCCCCCTCCTTTTGTGGTTCGATCCAAGTTTTGGGGCCAAAAAGCATGGTATGAAGTATAACCTGGTAGTGCTGGGGTGCTCTCGGGAGCCCTGAACCAGGTTTCTATTACTGCACAGATATCGATGTTCTCCATGCTAAGGAGAGTTTCGAGTGCGTGCATCTTGAGGTTTAGACTTCTGGCATTGAGTAGCATTACTCTTAGTTTCTTATCCCTTGTGATACCTATGGAGGTGGGTTTGTCTTTTGAGCCTTGCCTAAAAAAGGCACTATGGGGGTAGCAAGAGCCTTTGCCAATATCCGAAAGCCCAGGGGTGACAGGTGCAAGCCGTCCCTAGCGAAGCATTGTGGCTTGTCGAGCATATCATCCCAAGCTGACAGGCATTGGATCCCTTTGAATGACATCAGTACTTAAGCCAGTTGTTGAAATTGATCATCTTGTCTTCATATTGTGGCATCATTCTTGGTGAGGGTAAGATGCTACTCAAGGTCAGGGTCATACCGGCCTGGGCTACATGCTCAGAAAGCTCCTTTAAGTTCTCTTTTCATGTAGTCCAGGGAGGTACATCTCAGGTCATTCACACCAGCATGGACAATGACTGAGTCATATTTGTACTTGCCTTGGAGTGACCTGAGTGCTTGTGTTATGTGGCAGATCCTAGCGCCCGACAGGCTGCTCACCGTGACCCTCTCCTTGTTCAGCCTGGTGAGCGGGACGTCAGTGTGCCTGACGATAGTCACCTATTACAAGTGTATCAGGTGTGTTGTTTAGTCTTAAGGGCTGTGACTGTTCGGCACACTGGCTTTGTGAGATATGTGTTGCACGTGTTTTGTTTTGGGGTAGCGGTTGCTTGGGTGTCTGCTTTGGAGGTCTCTGCTGCTTAGGCAGATCTTTATTTAGAGCCTCCGAGTATGTTTTGTGTGATTATGTGTTTGGTTTGCTGTCGTGGTAGGTCTATGTGAGACTGGAATTGTAGTGAGTGTGGTTTCCTTCTCCTCCTGACTGGTTATGCCAGTACTGAGTTGAGAGAGCTTAGCCTCCAGTTTGGCTATATGGTTGCATCTCTCACATGGGTTGGAATTTGTTGGGAGGAGGAGAGGGTTGTCTGTGTACATGAGGCAGTTGTAACATTGCCTCAAGATTCCCAGATTCACCAGCTGGACCGGAGAGGAGATTGACAACTGACCTTTGGACATGCTAGAATAATATTGGGAATTCCTTAATAATTGAAAACAAGGGCCAGTGGGGAGTGAGGGTGTAGTGCTTTTAATTTTTAGTACTGACTTATATAATTGCTTTAGTGAGCAAGTGCCAGGTAACTTAAGTGCAATGTGTTACAGGTAACTTAAATGCAAAAATGACAAACAGTAACTTTATTTCAAGTGAAACAAGGAAATAAGTACAGTAATCAATGCAGACATCATTAGTGATCCACAGAAGCGCTGAGAAGCCATGTATTAGGTGGAATTAGCGTTCCAGGGAAATAACAAGCAAACAAACAACAAGCATATAAACAAAGCTAGATTCAGCAGGCCTGGATCTAGTCTATGCTACAGCAAACAAGGTGTACCAATTTCAGTAAGATACAGTTCAAATATTCAGGCACTATAAACCTTTAACCAGAAATTCCCAGCTCAGAAGGGCAGAGTCCAGCCTCTTCTCCCACAAGAGTGCAGACCACTAACCTTCTTAATGTAAAATAACAGGCCTGAAGCTCAAGTGCTTAAACCAGAACTAATACACTTTAAGAATAACAGACACTGGGCTCTCAATCAGCAGTTCCCAACTTAGAAGGATGAAAGCTACCTGTCCTGCCACCACAGTGCATGCCACAAACCTTCCTAATGTAAAACAACTGGTCTGAAGCCCAAGTGCTTAATCCAAAAGACTTAGAATGATAGCTACACTTTAATCAAGTTACTATGAAGCAGTAATAAATACAATTGAATACTTTAGAGAATGCCTGGATTAGTGCTCAAGTTACACAAACAAAGCTAGATCCAGCAGGCCCATATCCAGTCTATGCCACAGCAAACAAGGCGCACCAACTTCTGTACTTAATTCACCCTATGCCTCAGAACCATATTAGCATGTCCCTGCATCAGTGGCATGGATGACAGGGATGTGGCACATGTATAATCATATGCACAGGGTGTTGTGTGGGTTTGCTAGAGGCCTAAGCTGGGGCATATGGTTGAAATCATGTGTGTGTGTTTCGATGGGTATTCTATGACTGGGCCATGCAGGGGTGGTGTGAGGGTGTCAGGAGGTGACCTGGCTGTTATGGTGACGTGTGTGTGTGTTTGTATGCACACAGTCATGCCATGTGGCTGCCCTATACAGCTGTGGACTATACATGGCAGGGTGTACACTTCATTATCTCTGGCCATGGACACATGCACTGGTCCTGCCAGGGGTCTCACTGGCACCATCAAGCCCAAGGCCAGATGTAGTACTACTCCCCAATGGTGACTGCTGTCTGCTGGATCCATGTCCCTGACAGGACCAGCCAGGACCATATGCCCATGGCCTGCTGTGTTGTGCTGTGGACAGCAACCCCTCTTAGGTAATGCTGGTGGTGGCACTGCCACTACAGTAGTGTGAAGGAGCATGGCTCTATTGACCCTCAGCTGATCGTGGTGGTGACCTATGTCCACATGGCGGCCACCCATCTCCCACCACATGCTCCAGCACAGACATCGCATGGCCATGGAATGCCACGGTCTAACCCAACCATCTATTCATGACCTCATTATTCTCACACGTGGCCTGAACAAGGTCATGTAGGTCACCATGGACACCAGGAAGATGTGCATCCAAGATCCTAAGTATTTGTCTGATGTTGCAGTTAGTACATGCCTGTGCCTCCATGATGGCCCAAAACATGCATCTGGTGACACCTGTTGCAACAGGCACTGGACAGGCAGCAGTCCTCCTGCGAGCACCCCTGTACATCCACCTGTGTGAGACCTCACCTGCACTCTGGCTATGGCAAGTGTCTACACTCACACTTGCCAGAGTCATAACACTAGCCTGTTCCATGCCGCCACCCACCAACTGTCCATTATCTGTGGCCACTGGGGATGGGTTATGTGTGGGCATCCTGACTGTGTATGGGGATGTTGTGAACAACAGTGGGATGCCAACAATGGCATAGATTCAGCTCCTGACAACCCTTCCTGTGCCACACTATGACTATTATCATTGTCAGAGTCCGCAGAGACAATGACATCAGGTTCCATGCGGGAGCGACCATGAACCCCCATTGCCACCTGTGAGGGGAAGACAACATATGTAAATTAATACCTGCACTATAAGGTTGGCTGGTACACACACACACACACACACACACACACACACACACACACACACACACACACACACACACACACCAAAACACAGAAATGCTCGCACGCACATGCATGCACACACACACACACAGACATGCACACTCAGACACACACGCACACACGCGCACACACACACACACACACACACACACACACACACACACACACACACACACACACACACACACACACACACTCCTGGTACAGTCTGGCACAGCTGTAACACCTATGGGTATGTACAATACCCCATATGCATGTACTGTAACAGATGATGTACTGCTATACAGACCACACACACTGACAAGGTGTAATGATATGTGGTTATAACTGATGAGGGGACAGGACTATACACTATCACTGCAGTACATACACAGTTCAAACTCACAAGGATTAATTTCACACAACATTGCAGGATAGTCTGCAATACATACAGGACACATGTAAAGCACTAGGTGCATATCCACATAAGATGATCCCAGGCTATTGGCCCTGATGGCCTCATAAGCCTGGCCCAGACTTTCACCCATGCCCCTTCCAAGCCAGCACCTATTTCTCCTGTCCATTTGGGACACACACAGGATCTCATGGGTGTCTCATCCATTTCCCATGCAGTTATCCAGCTTCCTCTTCCAGAGGGCTATACACGTACTCTGCTAGACATGGGGAGGGAGTGTATTTTACAGACAGTGTATTGTGTGGGACACCACACTATCCCACCAAACAAGTACTATACATGTCATAGATCAGGTGAGGACCTTGTGTGCATGATATATGAGTGCAATATATCTTACAGGTATGCAGAAACTCCATCAAGGCTGGTTTGGACATGGCCTTGTATGCCAGACACACGTCAACTATGATCAGTCTGTATGAGACTGAGTACAGGGACAAGGTTTTCAGCCTATCTGTATAGGGTAGGTGTTGCAGACCCTGGAATTGCCTGGTCAGGAACCTATGTGGTCTCTGCAACTGCTACATTTGCTTGGCAATATACATGCAAAAGGAGCCATTTTACTTGGTAGTGCATATGGTAAGGGTGGAGTACAGAGATGTTGTGGGCTCCCCGTTCATGAATGACATACCCATATTTGTGAGTTGGGCCATGTAGAAAGCCTTCTGTACAATGGTGCCCACATGGTGGGAAACTGGCAGGTTGCTAACAACCTTGGTGCACAAGTTGCCTTACACCTGATTGCATGCTCAGTACATTAATACTGTCATACTTTGTGTGGATGACATCTACCACAGCATGGGGAGTGATGCCTCTCCTGGCATTCAGTTTGTTATAATGCTTCTTGCACCAGTCAGTAATTGGATGAGTGCCTCTTGCGGATGCTCACATCAGTAGGGGAATGTAAGACATAGGCCAGCTTGCAAGCATCTGTACACCTAGTCAACCACAGACCACTGCTTTTGTCCTGTACCTCAGATACATATTTCTCAAACAGTAGAGCCCCCTAGGCTGACCCTTGGGCTACATCATTGTGGAAGAATTTACTACTAGAGTTGGGTTCCACTACTTTTACTGAGTGAGTATTATCATTGGGCAAGTTAGCTACCTATCTGGTAACCTACAGGTTGGTGCCTAGCTGTGTAGGCATATGTATCCTGGCTGCCTGGGGATTAGTGTGAGGATTGGGCTAGGTGAAGGTAGGCATTGTTCGCCATCTTCCCTTCATTCCTGTGTTTGCTGACCACTTCAGAGAGGTTCACCAGGTTTAACAGCCCTGATCTCCCTTTGACAATACCATGGTATGTGGGCTTAGGTATTTCAATGTTGCAGATGCCCCTATTCTTAATGTCCTTGGTATTGCCTTCCATGCCCTTGCAGAGCATGCTAGTTAGACTGATGTGCATAATATTGGCTAGATCAGTGGATTGCTCTCCCTTTGTGTATAGGGATGATAGTGGCTGTCCTCTGTGCAGCTGGGATGACACCAGTGCTCAGGCTGTGGTTGACTACAGTGCGGAATTGATCTGAGATCCCATGCCTGTGTTCATGCAGGATGCAGCCAGGGATGGTATCAGGCCTATGGAGACCTCTGTGTCTTGCCTTTGAAAGGGGATTACGGACCCGCTTCCTGATGAGGGGAGGATGGCAGGTGATGTACATGCATATGTGTACCAATAGAGGAACAGAGGGTGATGTTTACACTTCACCTGTCTGCAGCCAGTTCCCTATATCTAGGCCATATGTGTATGCAATTTTATTGACCACCACTACACAGCAGATTTGTGTGTTGCCCCTGTAATTGCAGACATGTGTGGAAGGCTTAGTGAATGGCCTTGGTGGATGTGTCCAATTTGCACTCAAAGACTGCCTTAAGGTAAATCAGAAAATAAAAAATGTATGACTGAAACACACCAAAAACAACCAATAAGTTCCAAAAGTTTCCAGGGACATGAAAACACCACAGGGATAGCAATAAAAGGACATTTATTCAGCCAAGTAATACTACACACCACATTAATATTTCACCTTTCATGTTTCCCTTTAAATATGGTTTGCCCTGCTTAATTGTTTGTTAATTTAGTTAATTTATAAGTGTATATAAAGCTGTTTTTTGATGTCAGTCCACATCTGATGAAGTTGGTATGAACAAATACGTAATGTACATGGTGAAGCATTAATGTGGTGTGTATTATTACTTGGCTGAATAAACATCCTTTTATTGCTATCCACATGGTGTTTTGTATCTCTGAGCACTTTTGGAACTTATGGCAAATCACCTGTGACCTTATTTGCTTGTGCAGACCAAGGTGACATTGCTTCCAATGAGGCACCTGTTCCTTCATGGCCCATCCAGCAATTGTTTCCATCTATTATGGTATTTTTGTATTGCTGCTGTCCACCACAGGTGTTTACACTACCTTGAGGGAGATGATGTTGTCCTGTCTGGTATTGCTGGGTCCATACAGCTATGTAGGGGCCCACATAGTATTGTGGTGTGGGCCTGGATACTGATGCTAGTTCCACCAAATGGGATGTTGGCTGTAAAGCTACTTCTACCTGGCCTGAGGGGATTTATAGTAATTTGTATACAATTCATTCTGTTTGACACTGTAAAGTGGAGAGGGGGGAGATGGTGACCTGAACAGTGATGGCTATGTGGTCAGATATTACCAAGGAGGATGGCACTGCAGGAGTGCTATAGTAGCTACTCATGTTGGTTAGGACCTGGTACAGGATATTTCCCCCTGTCATAGGAATGTTGACTGGTTGATGCACTGCATTGCCATTGACAAAGCCGAGGAATCTATGTGCGTTCATGTTCAGGTGGCATAGGTCATACACACTATGGTTAGGAAGTTGAAGTCACCCAGAGGCAGGTAGACAATTGAATCCTGACAGATTCCAGCAAGTTCAAATAGGTGTGGTGGGTGTCCATAGTCATGGTTGGAGGCCTATAGCTAGCTATGATTTGAGTAGGTGTTTTATCAACTGTTATCTGCACTTGGAATGTCACCCATGCATCATACTGTTTGGCCAGCCTGGAGGTGTGTATGTGTATGATAGTGTTCAACACTCCACCTCCTGTGGCTTTGCAGGCCTCTATTTGGGGTCTGAACATATGCTGGGATGAGTGATCTGGCATGGTTGGTGTGCCCTTCACAGCTACAAACAGATGTAAGTGACTGCAGAAATGTTGGCATCCTACAAGACAAGGTACACTTGCATTGAAATGGGTTTCATGGTAAGACACCTAGCTCCTGTTAGAGCAAGACATCTGCACAAAGGCATACATCAGTGGTGGGCAAAGACCAGTAAATAGTGTCACTTTATGAATCTAGCTGAAACACACTTATTTGCCAGCAAAGACGCTGTCACATTCACAGGTCTACTTTGCAGGATATGACATCTGACAATCAAATGTATGTTAATATGTTATGATGTCGGTCTTTAATGGGTTGCCAGTGATGTGCCAGACAATACACAACTATATGACGTATTGACTACAAATATGAGGCAGACATGTGGTCAATCTGCAAAATTCTGAGCAGTCATCAGGTATGGACTAAGTATATCACATAAAGTTCAACACACACATCTGCACCTGTTGTGTAGTATGCACATACCCTATATATGTCTCTTACATTTGTAAGACAAGCATATGTGTCAGAGTAGCATTCACAAGTGATATATGAATAATTACAACATCCCAGGTAGCTGGCCTAGCAGTGACACACTCAGGATTGAACAACAGGCACTCCAGTAGTAGTTATACATGAGCTGATCTTTGCTGGGGTGACTCAGGGGCCAGAGATGTTCTTCATGTCAATGCAGACAGGGCAGGCGGGAATGGCCATAGGTGTTGGACAGCAGCATGGAGTCCAGCAGGTCTTGTTGCAGCCTAGTCTTTAATGGCCCACTTTACATCATTGTATCCCCAATTCTGCAATCCATTACAAGATTACATGATTGACATACCTGTTATAGTGCTGAAGAGTTTCCTCACAACAATGTAAATGGTTAGGTTTGTGTAATCACAGTCTATCTCTGTGTAGATGGTTTGAGATCTTTGTTGCATAGGCAGCAGCTTGCCTTTTGTATGTACTGCTCATGAGCAGGTGATGGCCTGTGCACCAATTGATGTCTCCCACTTGCTACTTGCATCCAGAGCAGTTGTGTTGTCTTTACATTTGCCAATGCCATAGAAACATAGTGCTATAATTACATCCTTCATGTGGGCCTTGCCTCTTTTCCTTGCCTGTGTTGAGGACATTATGGAGATGTGGGGGATACAGCTTCACAGACAGTAGGTGGGAATACCTCTCAGGACAGGACATGTGGAG
>NC_056729.1:199879081-199981581 GCF_019279795.1 Protopterus annectens | reverse complement strand
TATTGGTAAGATCATTGATATTTACTTGAAACATGTTTATGCTAAGATCCCACATATAGCCAAGGACTCATGGGAATTTTTGAAAAATTACCCGGTTTACCTATCTAGTCCAGACTTGATCTTTTTTCATGTATACTGAAGGAAGATGGATTGCAGGCTTTTGCCATTAGTATAAGAAAATATGCAGACATACAGTGGGATACGACATGTCTTCTCACTGATATGATGTCATTGGTACTTGACAATAATTACATCTTCTTTGAGGGAGAGTATTTCAAGCAGACCAAAGGCATAGCTATGGGAGCAGCATGTGTTCCCATATTTGCTAATTTGGTCATGCTAGAATGGGAAGAGAGGACTATATTTAGTAGTCATTTTATGAAACATATCAAACATTACATTAGATACCTAGATGACATCTATATGATTTGGGATGGTGGTGAGTATTTGTTGACACAATTTTTAGAGTTCATTGATAGCAGCAGCGAATTCTTAAAATTTACTTTTTCCAGAAGTTTGGAAGGTTTGACCCATCTTGACACTATTGTGTCTAGAGATGGCAACCAGTTCAAATCGAAATTTTTTTGGAAAAGTACATTCTCTAACAACTATCTGGAATTTTCCAGCTACCATCCGAGGAAGCAATTTACTAACATTTACAAAGGTCAACTTATTAGAGCAGTTAGGAAGACATCAGGATATGAGGACATGTTGGATGAGGTCAAATTTATCACTTCCTTATTTAAGGACAGAGGATATGATGTGAGAGTTATGGCCAATGTTAGTAAATATGTAGTGAGTAAATGGGGAAACCAATACAAGCCACTATTGGGTGAAAAATATAACCCCAGTTCAGTAATAGATATAGATACATTGGCTGTTAAGAATGCTGAGCACAACAATTTTGACAGAACTTGTATTTTGGAATTTGGAGTACATACTAGTAAAGTGAAGAAAATTTTGATGAACAATTGGCATATAATATTAGTTGATCAAGATATAGCACCCATATTAGGGGACTGTCCCAGATTTGTATATAAGGTAGGTATTAATATAAAATCAATTTTGGAGAAGGGCATAATTACTAAGAATACCATATCTAGTAATACTGCAAAATGTGAGGCATGTAAACAATGTCACACTATATTTCAGGGAGATAGTGTGATATTGGATAATTACAAACACACCAGTATTAATTTTTGTGGGGGTAACTGTCTTACTAAAATAGTGGTATATATTGCTATTTGCAGGACTTGTTCAGGGTTCTATATAGGTGAGACCCAAAGGAGTTTGAATAAACGTATTTATTCCCATCTGTATAGTATCAGAAGAAAGGGTGAAAAAAATGCATTGTACAGACATATTAAGCAGTATGGAGAAAATCATTATTTTAATTTTGGTATAGTTGATCTGGTGCAAGTCAATAATAGAGGTGGTGAATTTAATAGTTTGCTACTATATAAAGAATTATGGTGGCAAATTTGCACAGCTGCCTCAGTTACACCGGGCTTGAATGACACTATCCATTAAACTGTATTTGGCTTTAAAATGAACAGTATTGTTTTGCATGTTCTGATTGCGTCACATCTATGTTGGCTATCTAATTATTCATTTATTCATATACGTGTTCCACTCTTGTTATGGTATCTTTAAATATATATTTTTCGCAGTATATATTTTTTAGCAGTAAACATCGTAATATGTGTGTATTTCTTTAAAAATTTTAAATCAAATTGGCACCAAAAATTTTATTTAAACAATTGTTTAACTTATTATGGTGTTCTGATGAAGCTTGTTGTTAACAAGTGAAAGCGCTTAACCAGCTTTGGCGTTTTTGGTCACAATAAATTCTTATTTTTTATTTTGTGTACTGGTTTATGTGACAGAAGGTGTTTTGGACTGTGGTAGTGTTGTTTAGAGTTGAATTCCCAAAGACAAGGAGGTGAATTACTGTGAACAGATAGGTAGATTGGGCATCTTGAGTCAGATTTGGGGACCGGTAGCTAGCTATGATTTGTATAGGGGTCTTGTCCATGGTTACTTGCACCTGGAGAGTCTCCTGTATGTCATACTGTTTGACTAGCCTGGAGGTGCGTATGTCTTTAATGTATATTGAAACTCCACGTCCTTTGTTTTTACTACACACAATTTGGGGTCTGAATGTATGATAGGATTAGTAACCAGGTATAGCTGGGGTGCTCTCTGCACTTTTGAACGAGGTTTCTGTGACTGCATAGATGTCAGCATTTTCCAGGGTTAAGAATGCTTTCTATGAGTGCTTAGTTAATTCATCTGAGGACACTGTAACATTCCCTGAGGTATTCTTAGTTACTTTTATATAACGATAATTCATTCTTCCTTTGTTATATACCTAGGATGATATATTTGACAAAACTGCAACATTTTATGGAACAGCTGATCTTCAGACATTGCTAACTGATTATGTGTTTATTTAAAACATTGAACAGATCTAATCAAGCTGTCACAGTAGACATGCATGACTAATTTTTGAGGCATTACAGGGAAAAACCATGCCTAGTCTGTGTCATTAGTATATGTGGATGCATGTAGAGATACAGTCTATTGGTTCAACTAAATCCAGCAAAGAAATGCAGCTAGCACTACAATCTGGCAGTCTCTCCATCTGCCCTGCATTACCTTTAACAGCTGAATTTAAAAGCTCTTACATGTATATACACTATTGTTATCTGGATACATACTTCAGAAGCCCTCCAGTCTGTCCATAATGTGATGTTGCCTTATGGCACATTTAAATATTCCCTCTGGCTTCCACTCATGCTTCTTCATACAACATGTCCTTTCTCATCAGTTATGTACTCTCTGTGCAGTTAATTAATACCACATCAATCACTTCCGGTCTTTGATTCAGCATTGACATTTGCATCTGCGTTCTTATTGTTTCAGGCTTTCTGACATAATGTGCAAATACTCATTTCACTCTCTGTGTACCAAAGAGTTATATAATCCATCCTTGTTTTGAGTTTTTTGGCCATATAACCTATAAGATACAGTGTAATATTGCAGGTGATATCTCATCAGTATCCTATAATGAGAAGACCTCTGCATCTTTGTTTTCTTCATTCTCACAGTAGGCCTCAGTATTTCGCTAACAATTGCCAATCTTCTTCAAACAGCAAAGCCTTTACCAAATTCCTTTTCTTCAGTTGTAATACTGCTAGACATTACCCACGTAAAAGTATCCTTTATTCTCCATTATACATGGTATGCATTTATCTTATTATGAAAATGCCCATATAATATGGATCCATTCCCTTTATGCTCTGCATTACACCTCACTGCCACCTCTCAATTGACTGTGATATTTTTGATAAAGGATCAGTAGATCCTTATATAATTAATTTATCTCATCTGTATTTATACATTTTAATATGTTTCCATTCCACTGATCATAACTACTTCATTCTTACACTGAACTGGAAGATTTAGTTGTGGAAGTGGTAATGCTGAATTGTTTCCAAATCCCATTATTACAACTGAATTTATAAAGAGTTCAAAAGCTATCATTTTAAGCCTTGCATTTGTTTTTCACTGAACGTTAGCAACTACTTATCTGCTTACATTCTAAACTGCATTACTTAAAATAATAAGCTGACTACTTGATTCTTAATAGCTTTCTCTGCCTCGGTTCTTCAGCAAATAAGTTAAAATTATGTTTTGACATTAACTATGAACACTTTTAGTTGAAGTCACTTCCAGCTCAGGGATTCATAGCTTCATATTTAGTACTATATTAATTGTAATGCTATGACTCCTGTTGGCAAACTAATGCATTGTAATCTCAAAAAGCTGGTTTACAAATCCATACATCTTATGTTTATCATCAAATACAATGACAAAATATTTCCTAAAGTCCCTATATATAAAGGACACTCAGGTTCCTCAAGTCAACTATGGTAGTGATCCAGTGATGAAAGTATATTTGACTAGATCTCCAAGATGCTTCATGCATGATGCCATGCTGTTGCTGGCATACGATACGATGTGCATTCATGTAATTCATCATCCTACCCTACTGTATTTATTCCATAACATCTGATGTGATTAAAATAATGCTAAGATGTCCATAAGTGAAAGATTCCTCAAGGAAAATGTTTGCCAACATCAGTCCTCTGTTATCATGTTGAAGGATATGAACTGTATGCTTTGGATAAATACTTGAAGAACAACATATCATTTTTTTGAGCCCTTTAAAGTGAATTATCTCATGAAAATAAAGTCCCTTCACTCCTGATACCTCATAACCTTATTCTTCCTAGTTATGTCACTGTATAAGTGTCATTGTTACTCAGTTTTCTTATTTTAGCACCCCAGTCAAAATTTTAACTTCCTTCTCATCTGTCAATTCTGATATTAAGGATATTTTTTCAATATTTTAACGCAGTCACTTGTTTTTCACAGTTCTTATCTTTTTTCCAGTAGTATAATGATATATTAATTTCTTGTGCATTCCAAATGATACCTATGAAAAAAATATCTTGAACTAATATTTCAACCATCTCGCCAATTTGCTTAATATGCCTGCCTTGGCCACAGTGATTAACACTATATGCTTTCTTATAATTTGAGAACTTTTAGCTGTTTATCTTTAATTTCTGTTTTGTTCTAGGCTCATTTGTTTTCTTACCTTTTTGTTTACATTACCTTTTTCTTACAAGCACTCTATCTTAGTACTTTGACTTTCAAGCATGTTGTCTATCTTATCACATCTGTCTTTATTCTTGTGTCCTTGTGAAATATTTATGTTTCTCCAGTAGTTGCATCACTGCGACATAGTCTGTAACATTCCATTATGTTTTATTTGGAAATATATATTTGTTTTTAGAAAAAAATTATTTGCAGGTCATCTTTTTCAACAAAACATCCAATTGCTCCCAAATCGAATAACATAGCAAATATGCTTTAATGCAAGAAATACATACATTACATTTGTAATACAGCTATGTAACACATTTTCTTTTCATTTAAAGCAAAGATTATTAATTTCCAACAGATATAAATAGCTATATTATTCTGTACTATAAAAAAAGGCACCCTACCCCTGCACACACACACACCTACAAACACACACATCTATGTGTAGAATATGTCTAAATTACTTGTTTTTTCTAAACTTGTCATCCATGTTTAGTGATTCTTGTGAAGGACATTTCAACTGAAGGCCTGTTGGTCTAAAAATGGTGATCGTACACTTGTATCTTATTCATAGACTGACAAGTATTTATTGCAGACATCTCTAAAGATTCTTATTTTCAGTTCCAAATGGGTTGTAGACGGGAGATGGCCTATTGGATATAATGAATAGCTGCAAGTTAGCATGTTCCCTTTATAAAGATAAGACAAAAAATCAGGAATAAAGGCCATCTTTCCTAAACATTAACCCAGATTATTATTTTCAGTTAAATATGCTATAGTTTATGCAACTGTACCAAAAAAAAAGTAAATAATTCAATGAAGTCTAATACATTCATTTTATTAGGTCTTACTGCACTTTTCTTTTCATCTATTATTTAAACTAGATTACTGCAGTAAACTTTTCTAAACATGCAGCATGACTTTTATTTTTCCTTTTTTTGGTTATTTTCTAGAAATAAAATCATCTGGCTACAATTTATTAGAAAACAAAATAAATATAATCATAAATCCAGGCTGAATGTTTCCATAAGAATTTCAAAGTGTCTAAGTTAAATTATACTGTAAGTAATGGTTCCTATATGGACTGAATTTCATTTAAGTCTTTCCAATTTTTATATGCTGATCATGATATTAGTTTGGTATGCTTATAATTTGGAACATGCCGTCTATCTTACAAATGGGAAATGTAAATCTTAACTACATACAGTACAGTTAGATTTGTTTCCATATTCCATTAAAAGAACCAAAGTCATGAGGTGTTCTTAAACACGCAGTCAGAGCTGTTATTAGTTTAGGTTAATAGAAACATCTCATTCAAAATGGATTGTCTTTGTATGTTTAAAAAAATGCAAGGGATACTGAAATAGTATATTTATTCAAATAATCTTTTGAAGCAAAGTCCCAACTGTTTTTAGGGGGTTTAAATACTTATATCTTGTAAACTTTACCATGCAAAACAAAATAAAGTCAGTTCTTTACTTAAACATCAAACTATTAATTTAGCCATTATGTAAAGAACAGAAGGAATCTCTTATCTGTATTTGAACAGTTTTTGATTAATACTGTCTATTTTTGCAGTTTTTGATTAATACTGTCTATTTTTGCTCAAATTGAAGGTCCATTATTTGTCTCTTGAAGAAAATAAGCACCGCTAAGCTGTAGTTTGCACTGTAACAATATTCCTTCCAGTGTTACCTCCCAAGTAGTTTGCTTATAAAATGGAACATGACATACTTTGATTGTGATATATAGACGTGTTTCACTTTGTGTTGTATAAATACCATGGGTAGTAGCAATGCAAACAATACTGCTGAAGGGGCAACTCATCATTCTATGGAGATTTAATTAATGAGTGCATAATGGAATGGAAATGCAGATCCCTGTGTAAATGAGCCAGATGCATTTGCAGAATATATTTAAAATGGCAGACTGAATCAGAGAAATATCAAATAGGTACACTGCACTGTGGCCTATGCCTATACTCATTATTTTCATAATGTACATGAGGGGAGTGATGCCTGGGCTACCAGTACCTACAGATGAGCAGCATGTGGTATGGTTGCCATTGATTCTAGTTCCTATAATGATGCATATCACAGCCTTCTTCTTCAAAAGAAGAGGTACAAACACGGCCAAGCACAGCACCAGCTGAGTGACCTTGCAAAAAGCGGACATGATTACCGACATGCCAAATAAAAGAAGATGAAGGCTATGTGTATTCATGTGCATACACAATTATGTATGGTTTTAAGCATCTCAGTCACAGAAACCTTTCAGTGCCTTTCTAGTGACACATTAAGGATACCACAGATGTCAGCCTCACAAAATTTTTACCAGTTTCTTGATTTTATGCTGCACCAAAGCTGAGAACCAACATCACGGATGAAGTTTAGAGCACTGGTTAATTCTCTGATAGCTTGGGAGCCACAGAAAGCACACACATTGCCATTAGGTCTCGCTTGGTCAATAAGGATTGCAGTACATCAACAGGAAAGCCTTTGACTACCTTAATGCTCTGTGGTCTATAATATTTGGTGTATTATTTATATTGTGTTCATTTACCACTCAGGTTCTTACTTCTGCCACGTATGCAAACTATTCCAAAGTTTTCTGTAAGAGGATTTGCCACAGGGTCATCTATTTAGTGGACATACACACAAGCTGGATAGTCACTTCTATACACACAGGTACCATACAAGCAGGGAGCATGCAGCCTATAATATTTTACTTGTTGTATGTTGCAGGTAATGCATTATATGCCCCAGATTCCTATAGGAAGACCCTGTACAGTACTCAGTGACCATGATGAAGATGGCCTATAATGCAACACATGCCAATAATGCATAATGTAGTGGATCAGCCATATAACCTAGGCATGAGATGCTTCTATGGCTTACATATGTCAGAAGAGACTAAGCAATACAGTCCATAAACATGCAGCAAGATTTATGTTGTGTATGCAATGCTGCACCATATGACATTATGCAGACAGTTGGATTGGTGAGTGAACAACTTGGCAAAACTTTCCATACCAGTTTTACCATCGTGTAACAGAAGAGGAGAGGAGAGGGTAAATTATAAGAAGGACCAGTGCTACAGTGCTAAGTGTATAAGCACCCTTGAAATTCCACCAGTACCTAGCTACACACAAGACAACTAGCTTGCAGTGATAAGCACCCTTTCAAAGTGAGTGCACACTTTCAATACAACATTCACATAAACACATTCAGCCACATCTCATGGAGTCTCAGTTTCTAAGCACATAAGACAAGCTACCATAGAATCCAACATTCTGGTCACTGGAGAGTACATTGTGAGACATACTGTTTTCTTTCTCACCAAGCTAAGTCGAAAGTTACAATCAGTTGTTTATCAGAGATCTAGATCTGTCACATTATACACACTGTGACACCCATGCACTGGCCCAGTAATCAAGGAGCCTCAATCCACACCGCTAACACAAGTGAGGGGCATCCACACTGGGAGGATGACAAGTACACACACAATAAAGTACAATTTCTCTTAAGAGCACACAGGGATCAATGTCAGTCTGGGGCTGGTTTCTCCCTTTCTCTCCATATCCCTAATAAGACTCCCCACTGGCACAGCTATAGAGTACAGATCTCAGCAGAGTGGTCAAGCCAAAACCTCCAGCACCCTCTATGTCCAACCAGTACTTTGAGCTCCTGCCCAAGTAGCTGACACACACACACACACACACACACACACACACACACACACACACACACACACACACACACACACACACACACACACTCACTCACACACACACACACACACACACACACACACACACACACACACACACACACACACACACACTTTGAGATTTGAGTTATATACAGCAGACAGAAAGCACTCCTGTGGAAAGCTGGCACAAGTTCTCCAGCTATGCCCCCTTCTGTCCAGACTATATAGTAGTACAACCTGCCACCAACTACTCTTATCAGCTACTATAAAGGCCCTTACCAAAGAATGTCCAATTATACTGTGCAATGTTATTATTATCCAATTGGTAAGTGTGACTAAGACTTAAAGGCTATTTAGGAGTGGCCTATACATTGTCACCAAATACATGCAAGTACTCTTAATAGAAGAAGCACACAAACCAAACAAACAGGTGAAGATCTGTAAAGGCAACGACTCCAGAAAGCAAAGAACAGGCAGGATGTCAAATAACCCCTTTTAATTGTAAGCGCTTTCGGCAAAGGAAAATTCCCTCGCCTTCATCAGACATAAAACAAGTAAAGGCTTTAATTGCCATATTAAATACTTGAATTAATAATGACATCACAGTGATTCTCCAACATTTAAAGACATATTAAATATTACTATTAAAACAACATTTACATGAAAAAATTGGCTAAAAACAATAACCAGCCGGTTTATAAAAATCATTCTATACTAAAATCCATATACTAAGATATATGTATTTAACTGAGGCGAAAATCAAGCAGGAATTTAAGTTGATTATAGGTACGTGAGTAAGTAAATAAATACATAAATAAAAAGCAAGCATATAAAAAAGTATGTATATAAAAAAATGTGCGTGAATACACATACATCAAAATTACTACTCAAAACCCATGTTTGTGACATAATGTATACAATGCATGTAGTACTGATTGAAAAATACACATATTATATCAGTACAATATGATGCAAGTTAGTATAAAGTAATTCAAAAATCGATGATACTACTGAAACTCAACTTGTACACATACTAGTGGATAGCACAACAGAATCGTTTCTAAATATGTAGAAACACATGTGTATATGAATTAATAAGTTTGTGAATCTGTAAACCTGTTGATAAACATATCCATAAATTCAGAACATTAACCTGTGGGTATAAATAGATGAACAGATAAAATGATTTTGCTTTTATTTTTCATTTTTCATCTACTTAAAGCCATCAGTTTCAAAAAACATTTGATGGACAGTATTTCATTTAGTCCAGGAGGTGTGTAGGCTGCAGTATGTATCTGCCAATAGGCTTCTTGTTCTTCTAGTCTTAATTGCCATGGCCCTCCTCTAATATGCGGCTGAACCTGATGGATGGCTGCAAAATGAAAACAATGCTCAGAATTATTGTGTATATGTTTTGCAAGAGCATTGTTCAAATCTCTTCTATTCATAGCATATATGTGTTCATAAATTCGTTTTTTTAGTGGTCTATCAGTTTTTCCTATGTAAAAAGCTGGACACTTTTTACATAGTGCTGCATAGACCAATCCACTAGAATTACAATTGAACGAGCCTTGGATGGTATACTTTTTACCAGCCATTTCTAAAGTGGAACTGACCAAAATGGGTTTACAATAGTGACATGTACCACATCTTCTCATGCCTAATCCCTTCTTATTGATCTTAGTTCTTTCAAACAGTTGTTTAAGATTCGGGCCACGCCTATATGTGATCTTTGGTCTTTCTCCCAAATGTTTAGTTAGCTGTTGGTCTTCTAAAATGATCTTCCAATTCTTAAACATGATATTACTAAGTCACAAGGATGGCACAGATTTCAACACTAGTTTTCTCTTATAGCATTGATGCTTGTGCTCTTGCAAAACATATACACAATAATTCTGAGCATTGTTTTCATTTTGCAGCCATCCATCAGGTTCAGCCGCATATTAGAGGAGGGCCATGGCAATTAAGACTAGAAGAACAAGAAGCCTATTGGCAGATACATACTGCAGCCTACACACCTCCTGGACTAAATGAAATACTGTCCATCAAATGTTTTTTGAAACTGATGGCTTTAAGTAGATGAAAAATGAAAAATAAAAGCAAAATCATTTTATCTGTTCATCTATTTATACCCACAGGTTAATGTTCTGAATTTATGGATATGTTTATCAACAGGTTTACAGATTCACAAACTTATTAATTCATATACACATGTGTTTCTACATATTTAGAAACAATTCTGTTGTGCTATCCACTAGTATGTGTACAAGTTGAGTTTCAGTAGTATCATAGATTTTAGAATTACTTTATACTAACATGCATCATATTGTACTGATATAATATGTGTATTTTTCGATCAGTACTACATGCATTGTATACATTATGTCACAAACATGGGTTTTGAGTAGTAATTTTGATGTATGTGTATTCACGCACATTTTTTTATATACATACTTTTTTATATGCTTGCTTTTTATTTATGTATTTATTTACTTACTCACGTACCTGTAAACAACTTAAATTCCTGCTTGATTTTTGCCTCAGTTAAATACATATATCTTAGTATATGGATTTTAGTATAGAATGATTTTTCTAAACCGGCTGGTTATTGTTTTTAGCCATTTTTTTCATGTAAATGTTGTTTTAATAGTAATATTTAATATGTCTTTAAATGTTGGAGAATCACTGTGATGTCATTATTAATTCAAGTATTTAATATGGCAATTAAAGCCTTTACTTGTTTTATGTCTGATGAATGCAAGTACTCTTAATAGCTTAAATATCTCTACACACAAACCAGCCACAGTTAAAAGGTATAAAATATTTAATAATAAATAATAAAAACACAAGTTACTACTCGTCAATTCAACACAGTGATAAAACAGACCTCAGAAGTCACAGGAAAATACTTTAAAACAATATTGTAGGGCATTCTGACATAAATATAGAAAACAGCTAGACTAATATGGCTATATTTCTATCTCTAAGAGAAATACTAAACTCTAAATAAATTTACTTACAGAGCAAGGCACAGTGCTGGTGAGTTGTTAACATGTCTGAAGTCAAATACAAAATGCTATCCTTACTTTCTGAGATAGCCCTTAAATTGATAATACACATTACTGCTGAGTCATTTCAGATTATATCATTCTTGTTACCTTTATTTAAGTTGCAGTAGAATAAACTGAAACAACGTATACAAATTTATTGGTAAAAGCAAAAGCAAAGTTTTCATTTATAACAACCCTTCTTCAGTGCAAGATAAAACACATATTCACTTCAACAATTAAATGCCAACTATTAAACAATTATTCAGTATAGCACAGCCAATAAAATCAAATCATCAGTTTAAACATATATTCACATGCATCACAGTAACTTTATATAAAATTATATAAAATTATATAAAAATCTGTATGTTTAAGTGAAGCTGCCGTGGTGGTGCAGCGGTAGCGTTATTGCCTCACAACAAGAGGTTCTCCTGTTCGATTCTTGGCTGGAGTGCAGGGAGTGCCTTCTCTGTGGAGTCTGCATGTCCTCCCCATGGTTGGGTGGGCATTCGAAAGATATGCGTAAATGGGTGTGCCTTCGTTGAAAGTTGAACGTCGAGCTGGCACCTCGGCGTTCGTAAAAATCTACTGCCAATCATTAGCAGACCGGAGTTCCGCTGTGGCGACCCTTAACCGGGAAAAGACAAACAACATATTGTTTTAAGTGAAACATTCTATCTTTCAATACTGGTTTAAGTGTAACCATTTTATTAATACCAGGAGAAATATCAGCTTGCAAGAGGGTGATCCATTCATATTCCTTAAGCTCCAGTTTGTTATTTAGATCACCTCCCCGAATATTTTTTAGAACCACAGTTAAAACTCTAAAGGTGAAATTATGAGTTATACCATTTTCATCAATTTGTTTAGCAAGTGAATTTGTTGTTTCTTTTTTTATATCCGATCTATGTTCTATTATTCTGTTTATAAGATGCCTTGTAGATTTAAAAAGAACACAAAAGACCAAGGCACAACGAAAAACCAATAAATAAATAAAGTGCCACCAACTGCTGGAGATAAACTGGATGGAGTTAATAGTTTATTAAATAATCCACAAAGGTCACGTCAAACAAGTAGGCATTAACACCTTAAATACAACAGTGTTTTTGTCCTACTACACTGACTTCTTCAGATAACCTCTGACTAAGAACTAAACCTTTTATACATAAATTAGATAATAGGTTAGCCAATCACACAAATACATTAGTTAAAAAAGCTAATTACTAGGTTCCTTTAAAACCCTTTACTATTAGATCAGTAATGTTCAATGTAAAAACAATTATTGACTAAAACCTTTTTAAAAAACTAAAACCATTTGATATGAAAATCAATTTGTAGTCTTTAATAACACTTTTTCACCATGAATAAATAGTATAAATAAATTCTGTTAAATAATGAAAAAATACTAGAATAAGTATAAAATAAACATAAAATAAATAGGAATAGCCTGCCATCTGCTGGTTGTGTTACAAATTGCATATTAAAACTTTATAATTTTCCTGCTTTTAATTTTAAAAGTGGTACTATAGAAATAAATTCATTAAGACCTGGGGGGTGGCATCAAGAGAGATTTGCCACCATAATTCTCTAAATTCCAAATTCTCTTCCCACAACCCACCCCTCACATCTTTCATAACTTGTTCTAAAACCATAAAATAGAATTTTGCATTGGGACAGACCGTGTTGTGTTTATATAAAGCATTTGTTTCCTTTTTTATTGATATTTCATATTTATGCTCATACATTCTCCTTTTTAATAATATTTCTGTTTTTCCCCACATAGAAACAATTACATTCTGAGCATAAACCTATGTAAACCACTCCCTTGGTCTCACAGTTAAAATAATCATTACTAATAATCCACCTCTGTCTACTTTCTAAGAAGATTTTTTCAGTGTCAATAATGTTGCTACATTGTGCACAATGCCCACATTTGAATGTACCTTTTCTAATCCTAGTTGATTTACATGGGCCTTTATGTTCCAACAATTTCTTAAAAGAATTTGAATTCTTATACACAACGTTGCAACTAACTCTATTGATTAGTTCCAAGTCAGTCAAACTAATGAACTTGGTCCATTCCTTTTCAACAACCTTTTTTGTAATATTATTATTAAAGGCATTATATTCAGGAACTAGTGCTTGCCTATAATCAGGTTGATTAGTAGAAGGGGAGATAGGGCTCAATGAAGAATTATGAATTACATTAATAAAGGCCCTATTTCCAAGGATGGGTTTAAATCTACCTTCTCTCCCATCCATTACCTCCTTCTTAATTTTATCAATGAATTCCTGGGGATATCCTCTTTCTAAAAAACATTTTGCTAAGTAAATTACTTTCATCCATAAAATCAATGTCAAGGGTAGTCATACGACTTCCCCTGAAAATTGTCCCTTCACAATATTTGTTTTACAGTAATAAGGATGTGCACTTTGATAGTGTAGAAATGAATTACAAAAAGTGGGTTTTCTATATATTCTAGATTCAAATCTACCATTCCTCTTGTATATTTCCACATCCAAAAAGTGTAACTTCTCAGGGGAAACATTGAAAGTAAATTTCAAAAATTTAGTTGTTTTACCTAAACATATCTTAAATTCTTCTAATTTCGTAATACCCCCGTCCATAAAATTACTATATCATCCAGGAATCTTCGATATAATTTCCAACATGACTGAAACTTGGATTCTAGAATGTATGATTCCTCCCACCTTGACAACACCAAATTAGCATAGGTGGGGGCACAGGCTACACCCATTGCAACACCCCTAACTTGCTTGTAAAACTCCCCACAAAAATTTAGGAAGTTATACTTAAGGACTATGTCCATTAGAGATACACATACCACTTTGTCATTATGTGACAATGTGTAATTTTGAAACACAGTCTCCTCAAACATTTCCATCCTTTCCAGGTGGGGGATACTGGAAAACAGATCCACAATATCAATAGTAACAAACAACAAATTATCACAAAAAAAACTCTTCAGTAATAACTTCAACAAAGTCCCAAGAATCCTTTAAAATAGATTCTTTCTTAATCCACAAATCTTTTAACTTGTTATCAATAAATTTAGCTAGGCCCTGTGTTTTCAAGCCACAAGCTGAGACAATAGGTCTTAATGGGGGGTCCCCTTCATTTTTGTGAATCTTAGGGATCCCAAAAATGGTAGGGACTCTGAGTTTGTCTATTTTTAAAAAATCTATTTTTTTTTTATCATATAACCCTTCATAAAACATGTCTTTCAAACAAATATCAATTTTATTATATGCAATATCTACTTCATTAATAGACATGTTAGTATATCCTTCTTCGTTCATTAAAATTTCATTCATTTTGCCTTCGTATATGATATTATCCATTAAAACCACCCTTCCCCCTTTATCAGGTTTCATAATTCTGATCTCATGATTGTCTCTTAAAGTATATAAAACATCCCTTTCTTTGTTACTCAGGTTAGGCCTAAACCCCACTTTCTTAAACTTATTTCTTAGTTCCTTTTCCATTAAAATTTCTAAATATTTCAATTGTGGATGCAGGGGTGGGCTGAATACAGTTCTTCTCCTCAATTGTGGATTAAATACATCTCCCCCAGAAGGTAATAATAAACCCAAATTAATTTTTCTTAAAAAAAGCTTTATATCTAACAAAGATTGTGTAAGTTCACCCTTTTTGTAAGGTATACATTTAAAACCTTTCGAAAGCAGGCTGAAATTCTCTTTTTCTAGTAATATATTGCTAAAATTATAAATACTAAACTCATTAAAAGTGTGCTTGACACCACAGACCAAAATATCACTACAATTGAACTGATTATTAGGGGGGGGTTCACTAATTAGTATTTTCCCCTCCCCCTTCTCCCCCCTCTCCATGGAAAATTTCTATCTTGGTACCCAGGATTGTTCATTAACCTCTCAGATATATGGGGGAGGGGGTTCTTCATAACGTGAAGGTCATGATGTGACCTTTGTGGATTATTTAATAAACTATTAACTTCATCCAGTTTGTCTCCAGCAGTCGGTGGCACTTTATTTATTTATATGTCTTGTAGATTTCCCTACATAAAAACTAGGACAAGCCTGATATGTTGCTAAATATACTATATTGCAAGTATTGTATGTTGAAAAATATTTTAAATTGTAAACTTCACCATTAATGGGATGTACGAAGTTTCCTTCACTAGTGATTGATGTACAGCAGCTACAGTTGTAGCATGACACAGTTCCTTTTTTCATTATTGATGGATGCATGTCAATACATTTCAAATCCTTGTAACAAAGTTTCTGCTTTAAATTCTCACAATTATGAAAGGAAAAGCTAGTTTTTTTAGATATTATACTTGATAATTCAGTGGCACTTTTCAAAATACACCAATTGTTAATAATTATACCCTTAACACTATCACTACATCTACCATATGTTGTGGGATAACGTAGTCTGTTGCTATTTAACGTTAGAGTAGAGCCTTGGTTTTCAGAATATTGATCACCAAAATAAGGTAAAAATTTTGTATCCCTAGCATCAAGTATTTATTTTTTCAATTCATATAAGAGTTTCTTATCATACCATCTCTCTATGAATTTGTTGGTGGTGGCATCAATTTGTTGAACGCACTTCTCCTTATCTGTATTTAATTTACGAATACACATAAACTGACTCTTAATTATACCCTTAAAAATATGAGGGAAGTACATACTAATGTAGTAAAGATATTTGTTAAGGTGTACTACTTTCCTGTGCACAGAGGTCTGGATATTATCACCCTGCCTTTTGAAATCAGTATCCAAAAACTGAATACATTCAGATGAGCTGGTCATAGTAAAGTGTAAAAAATCAGTACTGTTATTCAAAAAATCCACATATTCTTTCAGATTTTGATTATTGCCTTCCTAAATAAGAAAAAAACATCATCCACAAATCTTCTAAAAAAGGTCACTTTTGAACTATAGCTGCTTGGAGCATTATACACAAATTCTGTTTCCCATTTATTCAACACTCGATTCCCATACATGTTTACGACTGGAATGCCCATTGCAACTCCTGAGGTCTGATGATAATACTTATTATCAAACACAAAAACATTATTTCTCAGAACAAGATCTAACAGTTCACAAACAGTTTCTATCTCCCTACCAGAGAGCCGTGTATGTAAACATAGTAGCTCTCGGATGGAATTGATACCATATTCCATAGGAATAACTAAATAACGATCTTATGTCAAGTACAACAAATAAAAATGGTTTTCTATCTCTAGTATTGAACAACTAATATAGTTGTTGCAGGAAATCACCACTGTCAATATAACTTTTTACATATTTATGGTACTGGGCCAGAGTATTTTGCAAATATAGCAAAATTGGTTCAGTTTACCAGCCTCTACCTGATACTATTGGTCTCATAGGGGGCAGGACAACTGATTTGTGGATCTTGGGGAAGCCATACAGCATTGGTATTACTGGACATGACACAGTAAAAACTGAAATAGATCACCACTGATATCATTCTTTACTTGTAAGTCAAATACATGTATATTTATCGTACTGATACATTTTTAACCTCAATTTGTGAAATCTCCTTAAAAGCAGAAACATCTTACAAAATCAAATGTATAGCCTCTATGTACGTAACTCTATCTAAGATGACTATTGCACCACCTTTGTCTGCTTCTTTAATAATTATGTCATTATTTTTATATAAAGCTTCAAGGGCATCCCTTTCACATGATGTCAAATTAAAAGAAAACTTCCTAAAATTCCATTTGTCATTATAAAATTAGCATAATTGTATCTCACAAATGTTATAAAAAGCTGTTACTATAGGATGGCTAAATGGAATAAACAGACTAGAGTGCTTAAAACAACTATTTTCTGGCATTGTTGAATTTCCAAAAGTTAATTTCAAATTCACATTATGGCAAAAAGTCCTCAAATCAGTTAATGCATTTGTTAGAGAGTCAAAATTAGCAGGTATAAATTTTAGCCCTTTACTGAGCAATGAAATAGCAAATTCATTCAGTGGAAACTCAGAAATGTTAACAATAGAGTTACCACTTTTAGTGATAATGGGGCACCATTCTACGCTGTTACCTTCAATACCAAAACTGGGAATTAGCATCTCTGTTGCATTTTTTTGCTGTTGTTCACATGCTCTTGGATGCTTGGAGATCTCCCATATTTTCTTGGTAAAGAGCAGCCCCTTGATTGAAATCCTTTTCTTGCCATCATTTTTATCCCTTCTGGTAGTTTTAGCAGAAAAGCAGCCTGCTGAGAAAAAGCCATAGTGTTAGAGTGACTGGCAGATGTCATTGCTGAATCGGAACATCCCTGAACATTAGTTGACGTCATCAATGGTGTGGCCATTTCTATAACAGCTTGTGTTATTACAGGGTTGGTTTCATTGGTCGCTACATTAATTTCTTCATTTACAGGAACAGCTTGATTTAAAGGCATAACTGCATCATCTGAAGGCTGCATTAAAGCAGAATTAGTCTCTTTATGTATATCCATCACCCTTCCACTTCCTTGTTTCAATTGGTCATTATTTTTCGGCTAGGAAAAACTATGTCCATTTGAAAAATCATGTATATCCCAACTCAATTTTTTGCGCTAACCATTCTCTAAATAGTGATCATAGCTATGTATTCTCTGTAGCATTTTATCATATTCATCTATCTGAGTTGAGAAAGATGGTAATGATGACATCTGTTTCTCCATGTTAGTAATTTCTTTACATAAATCTTTCTCAATACCTTCGAAAATGTCATTCATGAGAACTATATAGTTGGAACTCAATTTTCAGTTCCTGCCAACTTTTTAACAATACAGGATATGTATTGACATACGAAGGCATATTTAATACTCTCAGACCTCGGGGTACTATCCCCATGTCCAAATATGCCATAAAGCTAAAACATTGCCATTGTAAAGCTTTATATTTTTTTACCTTCCTTTCTAAAAGAGTTAATTGATGAAGGAAGTCATCTGGCACATTAGTAGATCTTATTTCCTGTCCTTGTGCTGATATTTTATTCAAAGACAGCAATGGATTTGGTCGAGAAACTAATAAATCCATCAGTCCTTGATTCATTCTGAAATTAGTGAAGATGGCTGTGCGAAATAAGGAATACACCCAAAGTTCTTGTTCAAACAGCAGTACTAATGGCAGCCAAGAACAATAGCAAAGTAACAGCTTGTAAAATCAAGTAGCAGTAGAATAAAGTGGAATGATGTATAAAAATGTATTGGTAAAAGCAAAAGCAAAGCTTTCAGGTATAACAACCCTTCTTCAGTGCAAGAGAAAACACATATTCACTTCAACATTTAAATACCAACTATTAAACAATTATTCAATATAGCACAGCCAATAAAATCAAATCATCAGTTTAAACATATATTCATATGAATCACAATAACGTTACATAAAATTATATAAAATTATATAAAAATATATACGTAAAACCAATGTATAATAAATTTAAACTACATATATTATTTTAAGTGAAGCATTCTCTTTCAATACTGGTTTAAGTGTAACCATTTTATTAATACCAGGAGAAATATCAACTTGCAAGAGGGTGATCCATTCATATTTATATTCATATTTAATATTTTAAATTGTAAACTTCATCATTAATGGGATGTACAAAGTTTACTTCACTATTGATTGATGTACAGCAGTTACAGTTGTAATATGGCACAGTTCCTTTTTACATTATTGATGGATGCATGTCAGTACATTTCAAATCCTTGTAACAAAGTTTCTGCTTTAAATTCTCACAAATATTTTGCAACATGAAATACTTGCAATATAGTATATTTAGCAACATGTCAGGCTTGTCCTAGTTTTTATGTAAGGAAATCTACAAGACATCTTAAAGACAGAATAACAGAACCTAGATCGGATATAAAAAGAAGAGACCTAACAAATTTGCTTGCTAAACATAATGGTGAAAATGGCATAACTCATCACTTCACCTTTAGAGTTTTAACTGTGGTTCTAAAAAATATTAGGGGAGGTGATCTAAATAACAAACTGGAGCTTAAGGAATATGAATGGATCACCTTCTTGCAAGCTGATATTTCTCCTGGTATTAATAAAATGGTTACACTTAAACCAGTATTGAAAGATAGAATACTTCACTTATAATATAGGTAGTTTAAATGTATTGTACATTGGTTTTACGTACAGATTTTTATATAATTTTATTTAAAGTTACTGTGATTCATATGAATATATTTTTAAACTGATGATTTGATTTTATTGGCAGTGCTGTATTGGATAATTGTTTAATAGTTGATATTTAATTGTTGACATGAATATGTGTTTTATCTTGCACTGAAGAAGAGTTGTTATACCTGAAAGCTTTGCTTTTGCTTTTACCAATAAATTTTATACACTTGTATTCATAAAAAATAACTTGTACCCCCCCCCTCTAGTTGCCATTGAATGTATTGTCTCATTCGAAACCAAATCTAACAAAGAATCCAATAAGTTGTTTGTATTAGTTTTACAATATTATTAAATATACACACTGTGTTGATCTACCTCACTATCCCCATAATTGTAATGGTTCTATAACCTGGCCGCTCTAAGTTTTAAATCTGGTGCTAGAGATAACCCATCATTCAGTCCAGGGAACCTAGTGGCTTCCAACAGAATTTGCCAGTAAAGTTTCCTGTATTCGATTTTGGTCTCCCACATTGCACCCCTCAAATCTCTGGGGATCTACTCCAGCACAAAAAATTGAATGTTACTACTTCTCATTCAATATTGTGCTTGTATAGTGCTTTGTTAACATTTTTAATTCGTATAGCATTCAGGTGTTTATATATTCTTCTTTTCAGCTTCCTCTTGGTTTTTCCTATATAAAATGTGTGACACTCACATATAGCAAGGTACACTACACCACTACTGTCACAATTACTGTGGCTCTTTGCCATTAAGGCCCTATTTCTAGATTACAAATATATTGTTTCCACATTCTTAATGTAGGGGCATTGTGCACACCTACCACATTTGAATGTCCCTTTCCTACGTCTGTATTCACCTACTTTACTCTCAGATTGTCCCTCTAAAACATTTTTTATACTTGTTCCTTTCCTGTAAATACATTTGAATGGTGTATTGAAGTACAATTTAAGGTCAGTAATCCTACCAGACCTATTCCGTTCTTTTTCTATAGTTTTACAAGCAATATTGGTATCACCACTGAAGTCAGTGATGAATGCCAATCCAAAAGCCTCTTCCATTTTGTTTTGATCCAAAACTAACTGATCACTACTAATACTTTTTTTCTGTTATGCCTAAAATGGGGGCATATTTATCACCTCTCTCCCTTTCAACTTCATTCATCACCTTTACAATTAATGTTACTGGATAACCACATTCAGTGAATATTTAATGCAAAACATTGCATTCTTTTATAAATTCCCCATCATCAGAGGTCACCCTACTGATTCTCATGTATTGTCCATTTATAATACCTTTCCTCTGGTGGAAAGGGTGGGCACTAGCAAAATGAAGTATAAAGTTTGAGTATGTCTTTTTCCTAAATACTTTCAAGTTAAATTTATTATCTTCCTTGTAAATAGTAACATCCAAGTAATCTATTTCTCTGTGCACTATACTATATGTAAACCTTAAAAAAACAGTTGAATTAGTATTATATTGATAACATTCTAAAAACATTTGAAATGTCCCTTTCCAAAAAAAAAAAACTATTGTCTAAAAATTGCTTATAAAATATCCAACAATCCTTGTACCTACTGTACATGACATATTTATTTTCCCAAACCATCAGAATCAGGTTGGCATACATAGGGGCACACCTTGCCCCCATTGCCACTCCACTGGTTTGCTGGAAAAACTCTCATTAGAAATAAATAAAATTGTTGTTTAACACCAACTCAATCAACTGTGTAAAAGTGCAACTCTCACTGGGGGTTAAGTGTGTATCTTCCCTCAAATATTCTTCAAACCACTCTATGCCAATTGAGTGTGGTATTGAACCAAATAAATCCACTATGTCTATGGGAATGAAAATCAATTCCTCATCAAAACCTTCTTGTTTAATACTACTTAAAAAATCCCATGAGTCTCTTTAGTTTCACATTCAGGTACCCTGCCAAAGGAGAAGTAACAGATCCCTCTGTGGCCACAATCGGCCATAAAGGTGGGTCATGTACATTTTTGTGGATCTTCAGTGTCCCGAATATAGAAGGAACTTATGATTGCAGGTTGTGCAGGAAGTCAAATAACTTCTGGTCTATAAAACCTTCCAATAATAAATCATAAAAGACTACATATATTTTTTATATGCTATGTTGATTTTGTTAATTGATACTTTGGAGTACTTCTTGTCATCATGCAAATTCTCCAACATCTTTGCTTCATACATGATGTTCATTAAAACAATCCCACCGCCCTTCTCGGGTTTCATAACTTTTAGCTGCCTGTTGTTCCTTAGTTCTTCCAATGTTTCCTTCTCTACCTGGGACAGATTAGAGGGAAATCTATTCTTACCCATTTTGTCCCTCAATTCATGCTCACTAATTGTTTCTAAATTCTTTAACTGAGGGTGCAAGGGTGGATTGTAAGTACTCTTTTGCAAGTTTGTGTCAATATCCCTCATTACCGTTTTTTCATCAAAAATCAACTGAAAATTAATTTTTCTTAAAAACAATTTTAGGTCAATTATTGTCTTACTCAAATCACACCTTTTCACAGGAACAAATGTCAAACCTTACGAAAATAGTGGAAAGTGGCATGTACTTACTTCTACTTCACTATAATTAAAGATGTTGAATCCCTTGTATGTACACTTGAAACATTCCTTCAGTATTTCACCCTCATGAGTTGGGTCCCTCAGAACCTCCCTCTGTCTCTCCCCCTCCTTTCATCTCACTGGTGGTATACTGGTTGTAAATTCTGCATCCTTTCTGACCTCCGGAGGGGGGGATATGCTAAAGGGTTATCCAAGGATGCCGGACCTCTGCTGTCATTCGAAGAGGGTGTAATATTTGTCAGAATTAAAAGAAATGGTCAAAAGACCATGCTGCTTTGTGAGGGATGCTCTGTACCTCACCCCTCTAGACTTTTGAATATTAATTAAAACATTGTCCTTCACCATTGTGCCAAACTGAAAATACATCTGACATAGCAAGTCAAAACCTAGAGAATCTAAAGGTGCTACTGCTCAATGCTAAACACAAAACTTGACTCTGTACAATCCTCCTCATGCTAGAAAATGCTAATGTTTGTGCAGTCACAAATACATGGTTTAAAGCTACAGAGAGCACATTGGCGGTGGACATGTCTTAATTTATGTAAAAAAACAAATATACCCTCAAGGACTGTCAAACAGGACAATGCACTTGAACCTTTCCATGTTCAAATCACCATTGGCGAAATCCTCTACCACTTCTTTGCAAGCTGTACATCCGCCTCAAAAAAAAAAAAAACCCATAGCATGCATTTAAGCTTACTGGAAACAGTCACCATTCATCCAACACCATATTCATAGGCAATTTTAGTTACCTTTCTATTAACTGGGAATCATGTACAACACCAAATGTGCAGACACAGAGATTCCTGGACTTTGTAAACATAAAGTCCCTGGACCAGATTCTCTATATACCAACCTGGGGCACAAACAGTCTGGAACTCGTCTTTACTAATATTGGAGGGCGCTGTGCACCCCTTAGTGTAAAATCTTTTCTGGTAAGGTTTGACCAAAAAAACAGTCTCCTGTGAAGTAAAAGTAGATCCCCAGCTAAGACTGGAAAGTTTAAACACTACTCTATGGGTAACTTTCTATTATTAAGTAAAAAAATGGCAACACTTCAAGCCCCCACAAACCCTGAGAATACTGCTGCCTACATAGAACTGTTCACACTAACTCTGTGCAAACATGTTAATATCTGCATAGAGGCAGTTGTACTCAACAGCAAGAAGCACAGAACTAACTCAAAAAACAAGCCACACTCGTAGAATCACAACATAAACAAACTGTAGAACAGAAGGAAAAAAAATATTGGCAACAATTAGGAGGTGTAGCACCCAGCAGGATAAAAGCACTCTCATCAAACTAAACAAATAACTCAGAGGATGAATAAAGTCTATCAAAGACAAATATTAGGTAAATTTGACCTCCCAGGCTAAGGACAATCGCAGGGCATTCATTAGCTATGTCCACAACTTCAAAGGTACTACACAATATGGTGCAGAGTTCATTGTTAATGAAGTCAGCTATAATGAGCCAGAAGATATAGCAAACCTACTGGCAGATACATTTATCTCTACCTTTACCCATTTCTCCCCCCTCAACCTCCCCTCAGGAAATACCATCAAATAGAACTCCCCATACTATCACTAGGGAAAATGTCCTCAATGCTCTCTCTAAGGTCAAGAACACTAATTCAATGTGCTCAGACATTATCCCAGGATGTCTTCTAAACAGCATGATATATGACCTATTGGATCATCTGGAATTGCTATTCAACAATAGCCTTCAAACAAACTTTGTGCATCATAAATAGAGAAGAGCAACAGTCATCCCTCCACACAAAGGCAGGCTATCTACACACCTTAGAAATTACAGACCCAGAAGTCTCATTAGTCACATATAATAAGCCATGGAAAGAATTATCATGGAAAAGATCAATAATGAAACAGGAAACCTTTAAACACTAAAACCAACCCAATTTGGTTTCATCAAGGGCAGGTCATGCCTACTAAACCTGGTAGACTTGTTTGAGATAGTCCCCAAAGCAAAGGATGAGGACAGAATGGTTCACACTGCCTACCTTGACCTGGCCATGGCTTTTGACACAATACCCCACTCAGGCATTGTAGGTAAAGTCAAAAGGTCAGATATAAACCCTTATATCATCCAGTGGATAGACAACTGGCTCACATACAGGACCCAGGAAGTCAGAATTTGGGAGTCCACTTCTGTTCCTGTGAAATTGGTCCTGGGACTGCTCCTTTTTGGCATTTACTTCTCTGAAGTCAAGGCTTATGTCAAGGGACTCTTGCTGACCAAATCTGTAGACAACTGCAAATTAGGAGCAGGCACAGAATCGCCCAGCAACACTAAGTTTCTCCTGAATGGGCTAACGCAGACAAATAACTTGTGTCAGAGCCATGGACTAAAACTAAATGCCAAGAACTGCATGATAGTATCATTCAAGAATTATCCACTCCTGGTAACTATTATTTTGACAACACACCCCTAAGAACTGAGCCAGTACTCAGGGACTTATGGGAACACATAAACAGGAATCTAACTTTTGGCCATAACATGTCTGTAGCAGTGAGGAAATCATTCCATGCTGCGCAACATATAAACAAAGGTATGGCATTTAGGTTCAAGGATGTCATTGTTACACTGTATTCATCATTCAACAGACCTGTCATTTGGTACAATGTCTCCTTTGGTATGTACCTAATGCATACCTCTCAACCACTTACCACAGGATGTGTGGATAAAGACAAAAATAATGGGGGGACAAAGGCCCCAAAAGATGGACAATTTTTAAATATTGCCCTTAGAAACTTAGAAAGTTGCTAGGGTAAGAAACTTTGTGTTAACATGCATTTTCTGAGGGATATGATGTCTGAAACTCAAATGTCTGTCATTATTTTGTGAATTCAGTCTTCACTGATTTGCCAGAAAACCACAATCTTTATAATTAACTTATCAAAAATATAAGGGAAAAATTTGGATATTGTGTGAAAATCTGGATAATTGAGAGGTGTGTTAACATTGCACATACAACAACTGGAACATCCACAGAGTTTCTTCATTAAAAGAAAACAGGGTATAAGTAACTCATCCTATGCAGACTGCCTCAAATCCCTATCCCTGTATTTTGTCTCCTACATGCATTTGAGAGATATCTTTGCCCAGCATATGAGGCATTCTCAGACGTCACCCTGATGGACCTCCTACATATCTTTAAAACAAGCATACCCATTCTAAAGACTTAATCTTTGCTTATGATATAAATAGGACCTTCTGGAGAGACAGGTATGTATTCCCTTCTCGGGAACATGTTCCCCATCCATGTGAAGCAGAATTCCTCCCTAACCCATTTCATCTGTAACTTAGATAATTGACTGAGGAACAGGAAATTCATTCTTTGTTTGATACCTATATCTCTGATGGGCAAAGGCAAGATGTACAATTTTCATCTCCCAGTCTATTTGTAAATGCTTCTTCCTACAAACACATGCTTACACTTTTAAAGGGTACCAGAACTTGTCAGAGATTGAGGATGCATGCCTAGGCTTAAAAAGACCCTTGTGGTCATTAGCCTAGTACACACCTGTGAATCTATGAGGAAGGTTGCAATACATGAAAAACTATGGGAAGTCAGCCAACTAGGACAAGACACATATAGAGCAGAATTAAATGTTGTATGTGTTATCACACCTAGGCTGCAAGAGGCAGCATGAGACTGGCCACACTGTGACTAATACATCACCCTAGCCACAGATTGGCAGGCCACAATTATCAACCCTTGCAAAGGTAGGTGGACACTGTTACAAGTGACTGCAGCATTATGCTATTAGTTAGGTTCAGGAGAAGTGAACATGGTAAGCATGCACTCTGGGAGATTGTAAGGGGTCAGAGATCACATCCCCAAGTGGTAGGGGTCAAGCTGCTATAGCAAGACTAGTGGTAGTCCTAAATGCATTCACTTGTAGTGTCAGGGTTTGATTCTCTTCATGGCAAGGAATGTCCAAAACTATTGGACTGTGACCATTCACCCTGACAGGGTGTACCATATGCTAATCCTTATAAGCATCATTGCCCATGAAGTGATCATTAACTAGGAATGAGATAGTAACCTGTTTGCCAGAGGAAATAGGGAAGGCATAGACCTATTTAAACCTACATGTGCTGCCTGACAATGCATCCTAGGCAGTGAGCCAAATAAATGACATTAGCCATAATTTTGATGATGCCCAGTATAAGGCATGGTAGGCTATATGCCCACAGTCAATAAAGATGCTATCTTGCCAGAAATGTGAGCAGTTAAGTTTTAGATGGTCTGTATATGAACTCCACAGATCCACCCCTTCATAGGCCAGGAAGATGTATCCATTGGAAGCGCACTGCAGTATGTTTACAATATGTCTCATTGAGACACATATGGAGGCAACATTTGTCACAAGCCACTTCAGCAGCATTATGTGCTCCCTGTCCCTATACTCCATGACACTTATTGCATGTCATTACAGAAATCATGGCGCACATTAACTATTCCCACAATGTTGTGGGTAGCAGCTGATTGTGACTGGATTACTGACCTGCATACATGATTCTGGGTCACTGTTGTTCTCCCCTCCCCCACAGCACTCCTTTCCCCCGTTGGGCATGTGCACATCAGATAAAGTTTAGGACAGTGGGCAATTGAAACATAGATGGAGCTGCGGTGGGAGCCTCAGGTAAAATATGTTCATTATACAATGGTGAGCCGTGTCCTCAGCCTGTCAATTTATACTGACCAATGCAATAGCAGCTGTGGGTGTTGAAGGCAGTGCCCCATGTAATCTGTCCATTCTATTTGCCTGTTGCCATCATTGTCAGCCTCAGGTGCCCTACTGATACCCAGCCCTGTTTTCCTGTTGTGTTGGACCCTCCACCAGTGGAGATTAAGAAAGCAGGAACACATGACAACAATGTGTATCAATCCATAGATGTCTGTTTGGCATCACTAGTACTATACATTAAAATGCAGATATAGTATACTTCAGCACCAGCATGCATTTTTTTTGTAGTTGCAGACTGGAGGTGTCTAGAAAGACAGATACACAAGCAGGTCTTACTTAATCCTTCCTTTCAAATGCAATGGTGTCTGCTCTACTGAACTGCAGTGGACAATGCTAAACTGTTGCTTACACAGCTGACTTATGTGTGGGTGGTGACAAACCAGTTCCCACATTTAAGCCACCTTGAGATATGGAGGATCATTTCACCTGATCAGTGAGTGAGACAGAAAATGCCTTAGTTTCAATAATGTGCGTTTGTGCTGGCAGTTCACCCCCGGGTGGTGGACTTGTCTGTCATAATTCCTCAGACATTTTTCTTTACATGGTGCATTAAAGCAATTATTATGCATCATACCTATTGCAGAGGCTTATTATGGCTACCTGCACAAGTCATTCACATCATAAATAACCAATCCTCTACCAAATCCTGTATCACTACTGCTTTTATCAACACTTTTTCTTTGGAGGTGCATACCATTTGTGGTGAGCGCATGCAGTAGAACTTTATTGTTCTGGCCAGAGAACATTTTTCCACATGCTGGGTCCCAGATGGCCATGCCAGTATATGTATGCATGTTGCAAAATATGTCAATCAGTGAATGTGTGCAATGTGGTGTGGGACATCTGTAGTTATAGTGTTCCTTCCAACTGCAGCTGGGCTGGGGATGATCTGTACATGATCTTCACAGATCCAGCATCAACATGTAGCCCTGTTGCCCTTCACCTCCATTTGGCATGTCTTTTACTATGTTTCCATTGCATATGTTTGCCCTCTACCACTAAATGATAGGCAGATGCTACAGTGCCATACTGAGGTTCAGAGCTCACAATTAGATGGCTATCTCAGAGTGAGCAACATAAAACCCAAGGTTTGTTGTCTATGATGATGTACATTACCAGGCAGAACTCCTTTCTTAAACTGTAAATCTTTTCATAGCAAGATAAACCTGCAAGTCTAAAGAATCTCTGTTGAAATGTCTCTATTTGATGATTATACAATACTGAGTAGGGATGAGCAAATGATACTGATGCAACATATCATACTAGAAAGTTCCAATTAGCATAGCTACTTAACACAAGTTATTCTGCACTGGTGCCACAGACATTGCACTATCCAGAAATGATGGTGGTACATCATGGCATACACAATACCTTTGCTGACTTTATTTGTGCATATGGAATATGTGCACATGTATTATCATAATGCAGCAGTATAACCATTCATAGCTCCATAGTACAGTAATACGGAGGTACAACAGCACCATGGTCCAGTGTAACATTGTGTGATATGTTATCTACAAACATCTGCCTGTGCACACTGGGCTACCATTTTGGTGAGTAAATGAGTGAGTGAGTGAGTGAGTGAGTGAGTGAGTGAGTGAGTGAGTGAGTGAGTGAGTGAGTGAGTGAGTGAGTGAGTGAGTGAGTGAGTGAGTGAGTGAGTGAGGGAGTGAGGGAGGGAGTAAGTGAGTGAGTGAGTGGTCATGGTTACTTCAGTCATGGCGGAAGGAAGAGTTTCAGCTCATTACGCCAGTAAGAGTAACACTGTCTTGTTCTTCCAGAACAGAAACTTTCAGGAGTACCAGCTATGGCAGTATGAGGGACCTTTGAAGAAGGTTGACACATGGCTTGGGTTTTTCAGCATGGTGGTCACTGACATTATGCATTCTGGGGACCTGTACTGGCATAACTACAGATTCCTGGGTCAGTGCCATCCTAACCTGTTTTGACAGTCGGAGAAAAAGGCTAGAGCCAGTGTTTGTGTGTGTGTATTAGCAGTGATATTCATACATGTATACTATGAATGCATACTTTACTTTCTTTTGTAGTAGTATAGGAGAATAAGTTAACAGGACTGTATGCTCCAGAAGGTGTGAGTTACTTTGCCAGTAGTAGTGAGGTGTCAGTGACATCTGTTCCAGTCCCCTAAACAACTGTGACTGTGTTTTCCATGATATGTGTGTGATATCTTTTTTACATTTTGACATCCTTTTGTAAGCCTAGTTGCAGAACTGGAGCATTTGAGGAAATGCTCATCACAGTCTCCACCAGTCAAAGCCTCTAGTGTCAAGTTTAAATTGCCCAACAGAAGACTCTTAGCAGGAAGATGATGGTTCCCTTACTGCAGGTGACCTGGTGGGGATGGGGACATAGTAAGAAGGATCTTCTTTTGAGAGAGGTCCAGAGGAGTATGTGCTGGTATCATGGTATCATTTGTAAAGATTGGTAGATATTGAGGGTGAAACAACAACTGTTTACCCATCTCAGAGACATGGATATATTTCTGTAATGGTTTCTGTAGTTGCATGACTGGCAGGATATGCCTATTGGGCAATCTGGGGATCAATTATCTCCAAATACTCAATTGTCAATGTGTTCCCCCTCAGTATGTCTGTGTCCATCCTCTATCCTTCTAAAATGTTGTGTCTAGTGTACATTTCAGAGTATATGTTTTTGTTTATCTGCCTGCTCTTTTAATATGTGGCCTTCTTCCTCTAAATATCCAGAGCCTTCCTTCACTACCTTTCCCTGACATCCTTTTCTGTATATAAAAGAATCTCTCTTTGCCCCCCAAAACAGCTGCTGTATATTTTCCTAAATACCTTTAATTATGTGGATCCTTGCTTGTTGTGGTGGTCCAGTTCGTAGGTTCATAGACTCATATGTGAGTACTAGGCAATCAGTCTGCAGCTCATTACAGGCCTAGCCAATATTTCATACTCAAAATTCCCCTCCAGTATCAAGGAGGTCAACAGAGGTTAGACCAGGGAAGAATTCAAGGCTACTTATTAAATTATCTAGTGAACTATGTACATGTTGGTTTATAAAGTTTTATAGAGCAAGTGGTAGAAGCAGAGAAATGTAAATTCTGTAAAATAGAACTGGAAAGATTTGCACATCTTGTTGTTGTGTGTGATACACTCAAGGCCAAATACCTGTATAATGAAAAACACAATAATGTGGTAAGATTATTGCTCTAGGGATTATGCAAATAATATAAAACAGAAACAGTTGAGAAGCATTGGAAATATGAGGTAAAAATCATTATAGGGTTTGCTGAAGTTTATACCACATGAGATCATGTTTACTAAAGACATCCAAAAACTAATAGGAACAAGACAAGATGAGCATATACTGCAAAGTCCAGCAAGATTTAATAGCTGAGTAAAACAAGCTTACAGCAATCGGTAGTCCAGTGCACACTCCGGTAACTGCCAAGCAATAAAAAGTTAAAAACGATCTGGCTGCACAGAATCTGTACACTCATCTTGTCTTGTGCCTACCACATGAGATCACCCATTTTCAGCAGTTAAAAAATAAAAATAAATAAATAAATAAAAGCAATGCAAATAAACTAGCTGTAGTAGTTCAGAAAAAAGACAAAAAGAACCACCAATCACTGAAATCACTACACCCAACAATTACAATGTCTTAAGAAAAGAGAGCGACAAAGTCAAAAATTACCATTATTTCTAAGTAGAAAAATAGAAGAAATTTTGAAGAAAAATATCTAGACAGTTACACTAGCAGCAGAAGTGACAGGAATAATAACAAAATAATTTATAATAATGCTTAAATAGTTACCAATAAGTGTAATCCCATATGACCTGCAGAATGAGGCAATCCTGGGTACATCATGACAGCAAAGATGAGCATTCTTAGCTAACAAAGACAGAAACACTGCTGATTTTATGAGCCTCAGTTGTACCCTGACATAAGAATATGGACCATTTTCATCAAGGAATGTAAAAACCTAGGCATTTACATCAATCAAAACCAAAAGCTAGTACAAGGAATGACATGCTAATAAGGAGCAGTAACAGCTGGTGACTTCAAAATCAAAGGGGGGGCTGCGAGAGACAGCTTAATGGGTGAGGCTAATGGGAAGGGATGCAGCAAACTTAAAAGGGGAGGAGCTATACTCAAAACCACAAAAACTGGAACTTTAATTACATATGCTGCCTGTGTGCCAAACCATCATTATGAGGGTCCAATCAAGACAAAACAAAGTGTAGAAGAAAAAAAAAATATTTCAATGCGCTGACTGCATGACAGCTTACTTAATATCTAGTGGAAACAAAAAGGTTGCAAGGCATAAAAAATAAACTTCTTTTTAAATATATTACTGGAATGCCAGTCAAAGTCACATATAAGAAAAACAAGCAGCACTCAACTCAATCCACTTCTTCTTGCACCGCAGTTCTAATTATAATTTATATTCAGCTTTATAAAATTACCAGGTTTGTTGTTTGTCTTTTCCTGGTTAGTGGTCACCACAGAGGAACTCCAGTCCGCTAATGATTGGCAGTAGATTTTTTTTATGGTGCCAAGTTGCCAGCCCAATGCCCAACCTTCAATGACGGCACGCCCATTCACACATGTCTTTCGGAGGCCACTCGACCACGGAGAGGACATGAAGACTCCACACAGAAGGCACTCCAGCTGTGAATTGAACAGGAGAACATCTTGCTGTTGTTTCTTTTGGCTTTTCCCGGTTAGGGGTAGCCACAGCGGAACTCCGGTCCGCTAATGATTGGCAGTAGATTTTGACATGCTGGCTTGCCGGGCCTAACGCACAACCTTCAACGAAGGAATGCCCATTCACACATGTCACCACACAGAAGATGCTCTAACTGAGAATCGAATGGACAATGTCTAACTGTGAGGCAACAACGCTACCACAGCACCACCACCTCTTGCTGTGAGTTTATAAAATTACCAAGTAACATGCTGAAAGTAGCAATCTCTGTGATACCCCCACTTGTAAAAATGTTTCTTATCCAAAAAAGACCTGCTGCCTGACAACATCTACTTGTTTCATGGGGAAATCATGATCAAAGTAAAAAATGAACAGCAAACAAGAAACAAGCTCAAGATAAATTGCTTAAAGGATTACTGCACAGGTTGTGGATCACACATGATAGATTGGCATTCTGTTTAGTTTATGGGTAAAGCCTGCAAAGATTACTGCAAGTCTTCAACAAAGGTAATGAGCTTCTTAAAATACTATAATCCTGTCCTTTATTACAAATATGGTCATATGCATTTCAATACCCAAGGCTTATACGTTATCTAGTTATTTACGTATTCTTTGCATGGCAACAACAAAAAGGCTTTAAGTGTTGACAATTCTTTAACAGTATGCTTATTAAAGCTTACTTGCATCTTATAATCTTAGACAAGCTTACCTGATGGTCATTAAAGCATTGCTACTTAAACACAGAGCAACAGGCACTTTCTGAATAATAAGCATAAATCAACAGTATAAAATATGACAGAAAGCCTGAACATTCTGCAAAATCAAGCAAGGAAAGATGAAAAGCCACTGTAGTACATGTCTACCTTGGATAGCAGGATGTTCTGCACACTTATACTGCATAACTGCTCCTTCCCTTGCTTGGATGCATCCAGAGTCACTACATGGGAAGAGTAGGGTGCAACAAGTATGTCACAATTTGAAATGTCTCTGACTGATGTTGATGGCCCTGACACATTTGTCATATCTCTCAACCTCAGAGCAAGAAATCTGTACAAAGCCATACATGAAAGTGGGACAAAGGCCCAAAAATAAGGACGATATTTAAATATTGCTCTTATAAACTTTCTAATTGAATAGTAGGTCTTGCATTGGTATGAATTTTCTGAAGGGTATGAAATCTGAAACTCAAATGTCTGTCATTATTTTCTAACTTCAATCTTTAATGATTTGCCTCTAATTTGCAAAACTACAATTTTATGAAAAATGGACCAAAAATGTGATGGCTAAATATAAAGTAGCCAAACAATACAGCTGGGAACCTATCAAAGAAAGGACACTTTAATATTAGTACTGTTAACTTGAGCAGCTGACAAAATAAGTGAATCTACATGCATTTCTGAAATAAAAGTAATCCACAACTCTGATTATTACAGTTATTTATTAATTGTAAACCCTCCATGTTTTCTTTCAAAATTGCAATTTTGTGGAGGGATTATTAGAGGGAGAGCAACATTTTGAGCCAAAATCAGGGACAGTTGAGAGGTTTGGATATGCCTAATTCTATAAAGCAATTTATTTGCACATACTTCTCAACCTGTTCATGCAGGAAATCTGGCCAAGGCCAACTATATTGGGGGAACATACAAACAGTACTAAACATTGCTCTTGTATAAACTTAGTTGATAGAATAACAGGTCTTGCTTTAGAATGCATTTTTCTGAAGGTTATGAAGTCTGAAACTCAATGTCTGTCATTATTTAGTGACTTAATTCCTAAATGATTTGCCAGAAAACTACAAATTTTATGAAGAACAAAACAAAAATAAGAAACAAAAATCTATTCATTCTGCAAAACTCTGGACAGTTGAGAGATATAATTCAGCCAGAGCTGTCTTTGAGTTTGCCGCCCTTCCCCCTCACAAAATCATGGTCGAATGGAGTCTCCCTCCTGCAGCCATTCCAATGATCCATTACTTGGCTATTTCACCCCATTTACCATAAACACTGTAATGTGCATACTGCTTTACTTCTATGATGATTTAGATTTCATTTGAAAGTTTTATTTTGCATTTTACAGCACAAACACTAAGACATCTGCTAAACAATGCAATGCAGTCTCACAATGAAAACAGATTTAGCATTAAAAGTTCTCTGCCCTTGAAACTCACATTCATTGAAACAGCACTGAAATCCACATTCAAAGAAAATACATTTAGCTAGTATAAAGATTAACTTTGTTCTGTTTTCAAATGATAGGCCCCCTTGCACACAAGACGTACATGTGTTGTGTGATACACCTTCCTGATTGTATTAAATTAATATTTCTTACAGTTGTTAGATGGTGTTTTAAATTTGTTTTGAACGTTTTTTCCAGTAAACAATGAAACAAAATGCATGAACCAATAATGACAAAACTGCCCAACTGAGAACATTTCCATCATAAAAGTCTTCTCAAACTTCTACAATCCACCAGTATCAGTAAATAGGCACAATCTCTGCAGAAGTAAAAGTCATCTATAAAATTCCACATTAAAGAGATCTGTAACTAATGAGGAGGTTGCTGCTAGCAAACAACTCCATATTTCATTGTTATATCTACAAATAAAGTGCCAGTATCTTCACCAAAGAGGACATTCTCAATACAGCAACACCCACCCTCTGTGGGAGTAGAACCCATAGCTGTTGGCATCAAACGCAAGTACACTACCTGTTGTGCTATTAACAATGAAAACTGACTTAGTATAAGTAGCACTAAACTTCTGTTCCCTTGCAGCTCTCAGATCCTTGTAAAATCTACTTGACATTTAACTGTATTTCTCAACTTCACAGCACAAGAAATCTGGAAAAAGTCAAAATTTATTGGGGAGGGACAAAAGCACAAAAAACATGGACACATTTTAAACATTCCTTGTATAATCTTAGAAAGTTGCTAATATAAAATGCTGTGTTGCCACCATACATTTCACTGCAAAGTCTTGAAGCCAGGACCATGGACAAAACAGTCAGAGTAACATACAACTATGTCAACTCAGCTGTTTTATGAAAGAGAGGAAGACTGAAACTTAAATGGCTACCCTTTAGTGAATTCAGTTCTCACCATAGCTGTCAACCTCTTACCACAAAACACCTGGACGAAGCTAATAATGGGGGAATACATTCCCAAAAATAGGGACAAATTCCAAATATTCATCTTATAAACTTAGAAAATTGCTAGAATAAAAGTTATTGTGTTACTATGCACTTTCTGAAGAATATGAAGTCTGAAATTCAAATGCCTGTCAATTTTATTTAACTTTTGTTGACTAGGAAAGTCTGACTTGGAACAAAAGCCAGTTTTCAGCAGAGGCCCAGGGAGAGATACTGCAGGCTCATGTCTTTGTAACATGGGAGGACACCAGAGCAAACCCACACACAAACACAGGGAGGACCTTCAGACTCCACACAGAAGGCCCCCAGCCAAAAATGAAACCAGAGAACCTCTAGTTGTGAGGCAACAATGCTACCACTGCACCATCAACTGTCTAAGGAATTGCAAATTCAGAAACCACAGATTTTATGATGAACAGAACAGAACAAAATATGAAGCAGATGTTTCACAGATGGTGGTGGGTAGGGAATTCAGGATCTTGTTACCTAAACCCAGGGTACAGGGTTCAAGCCTGAGGTATTCTGTATCCAGCAGGTACCCTAATCTGAGTACACACACACTTTCTCGATATAGTCCCGACCTGCAATCAGCAGCAGCATAACATCCACCACACACATTATTTCTCAGCATATGCACAGTCCCTACCTGCAATCGGCAGCAGCATAACATCCAAACTACACACAGCAGCAAAATAAACTAATAGCTTTCTTGACAGCAGCAAACTATGCTCCAAATGGCTTTCTCAGTCCCTACCTGCAATATAACATCCAAGCTGCAAACTTTCTTCTTGGCAGCAGAATAAAATCCAAAGCTTGGCTCTGCAAAACAAATCCAATGGTTTTGTCAGAAATTACTCAGAATAAACTCCAAATGTTTTTTCTGGCAGCAAAATAAATCCAAACCTGGCTCTTCTCATCACTGCACACTGGAATGCACACTTCCAGTTTCCTGTTTGTGAATGTTCCATTCCAAGACTGCTGACCTTGCAGTCCGATCTCCTTCCAGTCTATGCAGTTAGCACCGCATAGATCTCTGGGGCATCAGCAGTCTGCTGCCTCCTTCCTGCATCCAGACTGGTAAGGCAGCAGTCCGGATTCACTTTCTATGTGAAGTTACTTAAATAATTGTATTGTATCATTGTGGTACACAGCTGGGGGATCTGCAATCCTGCAGTCTGATATCATGAGCTGCCACTGATAAGGAGTAGAATTATGGTGAGAGACGACAGCGGCTGCTATGGCAGGGCAGTTCAACATGCCAAAGGCAGGCAGACGTTTCCCATTATCTAAAGTGAGATTTGAGAAGACACTCACTGAATTATGTTACATGGAATTGGCAGCAAAAAGAGCATGATCTGAAATTTGTAAAGAGTGAATTTCCATTTTCTTGCTCTGAAGAGGAAATGAGATGCTCAAGTTATGTTTCTGTTAGATGATAATAACCAATCAATAATAAATTTTACATTAGGTATGCAAAGCAGTTGACATCAGAAAGTGACATAAAACTTGGGACATTGATTATTAGAAAGATGATAAAGACAGAATGGGGGCACTTTTTCAAAGGTCACATCACAGAAGCTGTCCTTTCCACTGTGTATGAATGCTCTGACATCCATTGCAAAAATGCCATGCAGCATAATTACATTGTCCCACATTTCATATCTGTTATTAACAGATTCTGATTTAGAAGAAATACTGCCTATAGGCAAAAGTGAACTTTTTTAAAGCAGTCATGTCTTTCAAATCATTTTTTTTAACATAGAAGTATAAGAACTTACACCTGGCTCTCCTTTTAATTATAGCAAACCATTTCCCTTTCTTCTCCTGAGCACCAAAACAGTTCTTCAGTGTCTAATGATTTTACCCTCTGACAGCACTTCCTCTTCAGCATGTTCCATGTTAACTAAGCCATTATTACCTAATTTTGCCATCATTTGACTCCATGAAACTGTCTTTTCTCCTTTATGTTCTTCTTCACTATCACGTATGTCCTTATACAAAGTAAAGCAGCAATACTATATTGGAAATGAAACAAGTACCATTTCCATATCACTTACTAGTCTTCAGGCATGACTTGCTTGTAGTTAAGTGCTGTTCTGAAAACCATGGGTACAGTTACATTGTCAGCAATTTTCTGTGGTCCAATGAGGTCAGTTCTGACCATAGCTGTTTTTATCATGTAAATCCAAGATGCTTATTGTAATCATTATGCTAATTTGACTCATGCAAATGTGTGCTGCTGAAACCCACATTGATCTTATCACATGACTCGCTTCTGCCATGCTAAGAAGTTTGGTCAGCTTTGTGAACTTGTATGAATACCAGATAAGCACAGTGAGAATTTACATGGAGGGAGGGAGGGTCAATGTCCATGGCAGGGACTTAAGGATATCTGTTATATTACTGTGGCATGTAGAGCTGCTGAAGAGCAATGCCAATAATGAATGTAGGCACTGTGACTGTGATATATATTTTTTTAATATTTCCAGGCCATTGTTCAAATCATAATGGCATCATGACACACAATGTATTTTGATATTGTGGAATCCAGGCACCATGACTGGTCATGCTGTATGCCTGCGGGAAGACACACATCAGTTGTTGATAGAACTGACATATATGACTGTGGGAGGGCTAACTTATTTTTCTTGATTGTGAGCTGATGAAAGTCTGTGGCTCCAAGGGCACTCAGTGCGGAAGGGCTCTCTTGAGGATCTCCAGTATAAAGTAGATGCCTGCTGCAGTTTTTTTTTTCTTCAGGGTGGAGACTGTTGATACTGATATAAGTCACTCTGGAAAGCAGTGCTGGAACTACTTAGGTGGCCTGTGAAAAAATGGTCAGAGAGAAGGCATCTTAGATATATTGCAAGCATGCAGGACTGATCTCTGGCTTGTCTATTTCCTTATAACTAAATGGACCATTCACGGACCTTTAATTGATGTGTGGTGTAGCTCCTGCTCTTGTTCTTCAGATCATGAGAAAATACCAGATAATGTGCTCCTTTACCAGAGGATAATGGATCATCTGTCTAGGCACAGCGCTGAAAATAACTGACTGTCATGTTTTTGATCACTGAGCTATACCCAAGCAGTGTAGTAGTATTGGGTTGTATAGTTTGCAAAGGTGCCAGTGACACAGCCTTTTCACAATATTTGTAAGGTAGGATAAACTCAGTAGATGTATGATGTTTTATACACTGACAGGCAAAATGTACATGTTCATGGTATACATACATTACTTACATGCAAGAAGATGACCAGCTCTTCCAGAACAACATGCCATCTGCTTCTCAATGCCTGACATGCATGGTGGTTATCAAATCCCTACAGTATAAACAGTGGCCCAGTCTAAGTGAATGCAGCCCAGGGAGGCTGGAGGTTAGGGAGACTAGGGGAGGTGACACATGTTAACATATTGCATATAGATCACTCCACCAGATCCCCACATAAATGACACCTTTACCTGACATACCACTGGCAGGTGTGTTATACTAATGTTCTGTGCTTTAATACATATCAAAAATGCATTACGGTAGGAGCACCTGCTCAGAGCTGCCTATACTGGCAATGATTGCTGTTCTGCCTATTGTACAGCAAAGTGACATCATAGGCATGATGTATTGCATAAATAGTACCACTACCTGTGTCAACATGGCATATCTTTGACCATCACTCTTACAGCATATCTATGGATCCACTAACTGACCTATCCTATGGCCTAATACATCCAACATCCCCATCCCACCTTCATATACTCAATTTTGCTCTACCCAACCCTGGCTATGGGTGCAGTGACAATGTACTCCTACACATGCATCATACACTAGGAATACTTTATTGTATGTCCCAATACAGAATTATTAGTCCTGGCATACCTATCAGCTGTGTAGTATACCAGTAACTATCAATATGAGTAGTTATCAAAAATTTTCTAGTACTAATGTATTTTTAGTGTGTCTGCCTGTCTCCGTCATTATCCTTTTTTTATGTTTTATTTCGCGTTTGTCTTTTTACATCTATACAATTATTTTAGCATTTTCTGCAGCATCTGCCATTGCTGTGCCAGTGGTGTTCATCATTCCATGCTCTCCATCAGGGTGGGCCTTCTCCTGCCAGCACATCGTCTGTCTCTAGGTCTGCCTGCCCACTGGGCAATGGAGAGGGTGTGGAGGAGGTGACCTGTGGACATCTGCAGTAGCTTCTGACAGTCACTCATGAGACTGTTTTTATTCCTTTCAGTGATGCTGCCAGGGCAGGGGATCTAAATTTGCCATACTGTGGGAGATAGTGAATGTGTTGAGTGAGTTGGTATGCTGGCACTTTGAAGCATGCACTGGCAGTCTGGACATGCTCCTTGGGCAAGTTTCAGAGTCAATCCACTGCTTGGCACTGCCATCCCTCCCATATTAGTAAGGATCTAATGAGAAGTGCAGTTTCAGTGGGATATCCCCTCTCTCACCATCATTGCATTCCCCTTCATTGTGTTTCACCTCCCTTCCTTCTCAGTTATCTACTCCTATCAGCACTTGTACTCCCTCTGTATGTCAATACATCCATTGTCGAATCCAAGCATTTCTGAATCAGCATTTAACTGCTGGCCTTTGTCTATGCTTCTTGCTCATTTTCTTTCCTGTACCCATACCTCTGCCCTCTTTCCTTCCCTTGCCTTCCCCTTTCATCATCCTCCATCTGTCCTTCTTAAAAGAAGGAAACCTTTCCGACATAAGGTATACCCTTTTTTTCCATTACCACTTTCACATTTAGCTTCCTTTTGTCCTTGGGTATATTCCTCTTCTGTCCCTTCCCACTTTTCTAACTTTCATATAACCCATCTTCTTCCCATTTAATTAATCAGATAATATAGGAACATTACTGGGAGTAACGTACTGTGACTTCCAGTCGTTTCCATGGTATCACAAAGTAGTGCATGTGCCCATACTTAGGCATGTGCGTGCTACATGCTCACTACTGATATTTACAACATCTCTTGCTGCAGCCATGGATTTTTATGATAATAGAAAGAATCCTTCTAAATCTCAGGGGATGCTGTAAAAATAGTGACCTATCAAAAAAGCATGACCTGATAATGAGATTCCTAACACGTCAAACAAAGAACTGTGATTTAAACAAAATAGCAACAAATTCTGAAGGTCAGTTTCACATTTCAAGAAGTTTGCAAGGGAGACTTCTTCCTCACTTCCCCAACTTTGCTGCTTATGTGCACTTCTCAAAGGCTAAAATAGCTCAGGATAGGAAGAATACTCTAGATGCTACAATCTCAGAGTTCAAATGTAATTGTCAATTTGCACTGCAATCTCTTTATTCATATATAAGCATGCATTTGTCCTTTTAAGTCTGTACTTCCAAGTACTACTTGTATGCTTTCCGACCATTCACCAGACAGCTATGATAGACAACTCATGATCTGCAAAGAACTATAACAATTCTCCTATTGCATGTGAGATGTGGGAGGCATAGACTGAATGTATCTTTCACTACAATGTAAAAAAAAAAAAGATAACATTAAAAACTCCCTATATAAAATCCTCATAATACCTTGGCTAGGATAGATCCACTTCCTTTACCCAGATATACACTGTTGAAATGATGCATTTTAATTAAAAACATAAATATAGAATGCATTGACTATTCTATGCATTGCAAAAATATATTTCTTGAAAGAATGAGGGCCGTTTAAATCAGAAATGCTGTTTTTATTGGTTCTTTTTTAACATTTTATTATTTTATTCTTTTATTTTTAACTTTGTTATAGTAGCAATGAGTTTAATTTCTATGGTTATGATTTATGCAGATGGCATTGTTTAGGAGGCAGGCTACATTGATTGCATAAAGTTTTTCGTTTTATGTTGTATTTACTATTCCTTAGCCTCCAGTTCTGTTTGCTAATGAAAGTTACATGTCCATGAATTGGAGTTCATTCACGTCTTGCTTATCATTTTGAGGTTTTGATTTTCTGTGATCAATTCCATGTCCTTCATTTGCTTAATCTTCATAATTTTAATAGATATCCATAGAAGCAGCTATGTTGTTTTTTTTCCGTTTTTTGCCTTGTATTCATTCATGTCTTCTGACTGTTATGCATACTTTTTTCTTCTAGAGAAACAGAAGCTGCAAATCATGGAGATGTGTCTTTCCCTTGTCAAGGTATATAAAGCTTTGTAGTAGCGAAAGACAGTACATGGATTAATTGCAAATTTATAATCAACTGCGCAGTGTTTCTTGCAGGCAGCTGAACTCAGTTATCTAGACTCACAAGGAGGAGATGCAATGGAAAGCTTGACATACGTCAATCCTACTTATCTGAATATCTATATCTATATCTATATCTATATCTATATCTATATCTATATATCTGTCTGAACACAGCAACCATGGGACCTGACAACATCCCAGGCTGCATTCTACATGAACTACAGAATGAACTGGCACCCCACCTAAGCACCATGTTCAATCATAGCCTCATCTCAGGCTTTGTGCCCACTGAATGGCACACAGTGACAGTTATTCCACTCCATAAAGGGGGAGCCACCACGGACCCCAGGAACTATGGTCCCATTAGTTTAATGAACCTGGTCTGCAAGGCCATGGACTGTATCATCATGGAACTTATAAATAAAGACATTGGTAATCTCCAAACTCTGGATCCCACCCAGTCTGGGTTTGTAAAAGGCAGCTCATGTCTCCTAAACCTGATAGACTTCTTTGAAACAGTCACCAAAGCCATAGACAAGGGTAAGGTGGTTCACACAGGCTATCTAGAAATCACCAAAGCTTTTGACACCATCCTCCACTCTGGAATTATAGATAATCTCACTAAACTAGGCATAATTCCCTACGTCATAAGATGGGGTGCCAAATAGCTCACTGACAGAACCCAAACTGTGAAAGTAGCAGACTCCAAATCCGACTTCAGATCAGTGACAAGTGGAGTACCACAGGGTTCAGTCCTTGGTCCTCTCCTGTTTGTTATCTACTTTTCTGAAGTACAGGCTAACACAGAAGGTCTTTGGTTAATGGAGTTTGCAGATGACTGCAAACTAGGAGCCATAATCGAAACTCCTAAAGATGTGGACAGCCTACAAAAGGGCCTCACAGAGACAGATGCCTGGTGTCAAAGTCATTGGCTCAAGCTTAATGCCAGAAAGTGCATTGTCATCCCCATATCTAAAACCTGTACCCATGAGCTACAACATAGGTAGTAGTCTACTTAACGCCGAAAGTGTGATTAGAGACCTTAGGACACAGGTGGACAGTAGTCTCTCCTTTGATAATAACATCGCCACAGTAGTCAGGAAATCCTTCTACATGGCACACCTCATCACAAAAGCTTTCTTATCCAGGAAAAAAGAGATAATTGTTCCCCTCTATTCATCACTCATTAGACCCATTATAAAGTATGATGCCCCTTTTAGTATGTACCTCACAAGACATCTACAACCTGAAAAGGCTGCAGAAATACCTCACAAAGAGGATTACTGGACTCAGACAGATGCCCTTTGCAGACCATCTCACAAAAATCCAGCTTTACTCCATCACATATCGCCTACTCAGAGGCAATCTCTGCCTAACATACAAAGCTATGTCAAACCCAGAGTTGTTGGACATGCTCCACTTAAAGAAATCCCAATCCCTCCGAGCTACATGCTCTAGGGACCTAAACCTTGTCACTACAATAAACAGAACATGCTGGAGGGATAGATCCTTGTCCCAGAGACTTCCCTTACTCTGGAACAAACTACCTTTCTATATCGAACAAAGCTCCTCATTAGCACTGATGATTGGATGGGAAATAGGAAATTCACCCCGGGGATCACTTTTGTTGCTCTGCTCGAGAGGGGCACAGTAAAATTATTTTCTTGGGTGGCAAAAGTCAGTGTAACTTTTTGGCTGGGCTTATATGGGCCCTAGGGCCAATAGCCTAGTACCTACCTATGAACCTGTGAACCTATATACATATATATATATATATATATATATATATATATATATATATATATATATATATATATATATATATATATATATATATATATATATATATATATATATATATATATATATATATATATATATATATATATATATATATATATATATATATATATATATATATATATACATATATATATATATATATATATACATATATTAAAAGACCGGAGAGGTGTTTCAGCGAACACCTCTTGGTTGACATGTAATGAGCGAATGCACTAAAGTGCAAACACTCAAAACAGTGATTTATTTCACTGGGAAATAAATCGCTTGGCCATCCACATGTGTTTGCCTCTTTCCTCACTGTAGTGCAATCACAGAGTAGATATACTTATTTAAGGGGGTGAGGGGGGCACAACCTCCTACTTTGTTATGTTTTAAAGTGTGTGTGCATGTGTTTGTGCTAGCGAATTCTTTCCCAGGGAAAGAAACCACTGTTTTGAGCATTCATGCTTTAGTGCGTTCGCTCATTACGTGTCGATCAAGAGGTGTTCGCTGAAATATCTCTTCGTTTTTTTAATATAGACCCTATATAAATTTAAAAAAAAAAATATATATATATATATATATATATATATATATATATATAAATATATATATATATATATTCAATCTCTGTCTATCTATCTATCTATCTATCTATATATGTATCTATCACTCTCTCTCTCTCTCTCTGTATATATATATATATATATATATATATATATATATATATATATATATATATATATAGATAGATAGATATAGATATATACACACACAAACACATATACACACACATACACACACACACACACACACACACACACACACACACACACACACACACACACACACACACACATACACACACACACACACACACACACACACACACACACACACAAACACACACACACACACACACACACACACACACATGTACACACATATATATCTCTCTATATAATTATTCACTATACAGATAGGTCAGCATTTCTCAGCACAACAAATCCTGCCTGTTTTCTAGTCTCTCTTGACTCCTGAAATGCACAGTGCAGTTCATATTTCATTCTACTCATGCTGAGTGACAAAGGGTTACATTAGAGAAATGTAACTGGTGTAAGGGAAAACACAGTGACAATTACAATCTGCACTGCCACAGATATGTTGCATTCGCTCTGTCTCATCTACGTTAAGTAAAAAATTATACAATTATACACAGGGGCACACCAGGTAGCATGATGGTACCCTGAGATGGTTGAACATTACCACCCAGATAACAGATCCTTGAAGGAACACACAGAGAATATAATCAAATACAACCTGTATCAATACTACCACCCCTGACATAAAAGCACCACAACTTCTGTGTTATCAGAGGCAAAATCCCTCCATTTCAATAAAAAAAGTTGAAATGTTTCCATTTATTGTATATTTGGGACACTGCTGCTTACCCTTGCTATCTACACATGAAGAACATCAGGGTAGGAGTACTGGAAATCATGACAGTGAAGCCTTCACTCCTCTCTGCTTGGTAATTTCTGCCACTTTGGTAAGCACCTCACCTTAGCCAGGTCTCACCAGATATCAACTTCTCTGAAGGGACCATGACAGGGCCCCAGTAGCCAGACCTTAAACTGGCTGTGAAGTAGATAAAACATAATGTTTTAATCACTCATGAACTAAACAAGCAGTCTGCTATGAACACTAGCAAAAATAGCCATTGCTGCACAAATTTCATGTAAAAATAGTGAAAATTTAATGAGGAGAAACATGAGTCATGCATAAAATGGATTTTTGAATTGTGTATATGTGAATACCCATAGAGGTTTTCTAAATGAAACAATGGGTATGGGGCATCAGATGTGTGTCTAAGAACTTGGCTGCAATTGTTGTCAGGGAAGCATGTAAGCAAAATAAACTGTTTGGCATTCATGGTACTAAGCGTCATACCTTATAGCTGTCCCGATTTTCACAGAATGCCCAGATTTTTGCTTCATATTGTTGCTCTGTCCCTCATAAACTTTGTGGTTTTCTGGCAAATCACTGTAGGCTGAAGTCATTATATAATAACAGTCATTTGTATTTCAGACTTCATATCCTTCAGAAAATGCATGATAACACAAAACCTGTTATTCTAGCAACTTTCTGTTTATAAGAACAATATTTAAAATCTGCCCCTATTTTTGGGTCAGTATCCCCCAATGATTTTAGCTTTTTTCAGATTTCTTGCACAAAGACATTCCCCTGGATTCACTAATCCTCCATGTAAGACTAAATAAGTCTTACGCGGAAACTGCAGTTGAACGGTATGACATCAGCGTGGCATGCATATTCATGAGGGCATGCTGACTCATCCCCAAGTGTAACACAGACCATGCTGGAAGGCAGGGGGCGTGTCCGACTGCCGATTAGTGCAAAGGTCCACGCCCCTGCAAGAGTCAGTTTTGTAAAACGTCAACACACATGAGCGAGTCCGCTCAAATGTCAACAAACCCAACATTGCACATCCCCACATACTAAACCCCTTTCAAATTGTAAAATGTAAAATTTGTATTTTATTTTTATAATTCCCAATATAGCTGCCCGTATTTGCACGTGTTTGCGTGGGTGTGCCCCTTGCTTAGCCACAGTTAGCAATTTTGACATCGAAGAGCATATAAGAACTATTTATGCAAAGTAAGCCAAATAGCAATAGTGTAGTGGTAGAGACTTTGCCCAAAGAGGAGGTAGTCACGGTTCGACTCTCACCACACCCCTTTCTATTTCATGTTTTAAAGTAGTATATGAAATAATTCCTGACATATATAAATAAAATTTTACTAAAATGTATTGAAATGGCCTATGTATCAGTGAACAAAATGTATATTATTTACATATAAGAAGGATCCTGACATCTAATTGCACATAGCTAAGCATCGCATTACCCAGGGCAATAAAGTTGTCCATAGCTAGGCAACACTTTACCAAGTGCAATATAGTTGCCCTTAGCTAGGCAGTGCTTTACCAAGCGCAATATAGTGCCCTTAGCCAGGCAGCGCTTTACCAAGCGCAATATACTTGCCCATAGCTAAGCAGTGCTTTACCTAGTGCAATAGTTTTGCGTGGAGCTGCGCACTGCACTAACCAGTGCACCGCAGGGCAACGTGGCTTAACATGGAGAACCGTGGCGCAAAGTCGACTAAACCCAGCCACACCCCATAGCCTGTCTAGACAGTTGTAAAATAAAAAGCAATGACAAGGTTTGAACCTGGGACACTATGTATTTCAACTCCTCGATGCCCCAGCATTGTGCTATAAGCGAATATCCTCTCCAGCACCAGACATTCTGACTACAGATGGCAGCTACAATCAGTTATGGCAAGTATTCCCATATATGGAGCTTAAATATGCCGAATTTCCCACACTTTTTTGTGATTGGCCGTTTTTGAAATTTCTCGGCTGACTTCAGACCTGCTTAGCAATGGTTAATTTTCCATTTATTAGGATATGTATGTTAACAGTGCATATTGATCCTAAGTTGTTATGGCTTAGTGGTTCAGTGCTTTGACTACACAGTATGTATGCACTGCAATACCAAATAAATGAGAGAGAGCCTGTAGAAAAGTGTGTAATGTAATTAATAAAGGTATAATACTTGGTGTGTGTCTGTGTCACTTACTTTGAAAAGTTGTTGTACCCTTGCATTTTATAAATAGTACTGTTAAGTGCTGTCAACCTACAGTTGGGCAGTCTCATATAAAGTGGATGAAGGAAGTGCCAGTAGTTGTGAAGCATATATACAGTCATCAACAGTTAGTAATTGGCTGGCATGCATAGGTAAATCAGGCACATGAGTAGCTTGTTAATATGTACCCCAGAAATGTGATTGTGCTACATGAAATGTAGGTTTCTGAAGAAATGTAACTGAAAATGTCACGTGAACACATCCAGATATGTAGATATATACATATACATAAAATATATAAGTATGTAGCAGTAACATCTGCATCTTGGACAGTTAGTATGTCAGATATAGGCCAGGTATATAATGAACTAGCCAAACCCATTACACAACCTAATGCATGTTGCCAAGTGTAATAATACATGTAGGGGATATACACCTGCAGTCAATAGGAATGTAGTGTAGACTAAAAGTACTTATAAGATGTTAATGGAGGTATCTTTTTACACCCTACTGTATGTGCATAAACAATGAAATTCCACACCTCAATGGGTATGTCAAATCTCACAACATTTGCTGGGACATATGTCCTATTGTTCTATAAATATCTGCATGAACTTTGATGCATGTGCCCTTTTCAAACACCCCAATCTTGGTGGCCTGTTGCCACCAATCATCCCTGCATGCTGTTGAAATGTCCACTGTCATTCAATATATGCATGTGTTATGCTTGCTGTTCAACTGTTGGAACCCTGGTGTGTTTGGTTAATGGGAATATTACTGCATGCTGTTACAACTAATTTGGAAGGCTGTTGTCTATGTTGTAATTAAACACACCTAAACACAGAATGTTTGGGAAGGCCAGTCCCAGTGGACCCACCTGTCCCTGCTCAGCTGGCAATTGCACCTGGCACCATCAGGTCTAGTGCCCAGCCCGGGCTCCCCTCCTCCATTAGTCCTGTGCCACCTTTGGGTGGAAGCGCTGCAGGGGATGGGACTCAACCCCCCATGTAAGCGTAGGAGGAGAAGTGCCACCTGTCACCCTCCGAAGGGTCTGGGCTGTGGTGCGTATGGAGATCTAGCATTCAGTCACTGATCCCCTATGGCAGCTCGAGGGGAGAGTGGCACGAATCACGGGTGAGCCTACCCCTCCTACACAGCCCCCAGCACAGCCACCCTTGCGGCTGTGAAGGTGCAGTGGTGACTGCCCATGGGTGGGGATCTCAGTTCCACTGTTACCATCTGTGGGCTCATGGGCTTGCGATTTCCAAACATCCGTCCCCGTCAATTGTGTACACCCACCTCATGTGTCATATTCTGCACCTCTATGTGTCTTGTTTGTCTTGTCTGTTTACCTCCTCAACCTACCTCCCCAAATATACCTACTTCCTCTACCTCACTTTCCACTCTCCCCTGAAAAAAAAAAGGGCAATCTGTTCCTACAAAAAAATTACGCCCCCATACATAACTGCCCATTTCGCACACATGTCCGCTGGACATGTAAACTGATAATTATAATTGGTAGTACAACATACTTTGTTGTCCTTACCCCTCTCTCAGGGGTGGAAGGTTCAAAATTTCACTCCAAATGTATTGCATATGCACAGCTGTTGCTGGTAAAGAAATGGGCAGCTGTGGACCTTCCCTACACCCATCCTGCACATCCCGAGCTGGTTTCCCTACTGCCTTTCCCACTTTGTGCCCCCTTTTTCACCACTTTCCTATCTCCCCATTTTCTTTTCTTTCAAAGAAATTAGCATGGGGGTTAGCAGGAGTAAACACCTTTAAGCAGTAGTTAGCAGGTTTGCACCAGTGTGCACATGTGTGCGCTTAGCTTAGTATTGCTAAGCGTCACGCAAACCCACGCAAACCCACTTACAACTGCTTAAAAGTGCCTTAGTCACGCTGTATGTCAAGGCCTTTGTTCTGCGCAGCAGCAAAATAAAACACCTCTGTTAGTCTCAAACCCCAGACCTTGGACACACTAGACTGCATGAAGTACCACTAAGCCACCGCAGATATACAACAACTTGTTGCTGAAATAAATATATCATGCATTACAATGAGGGAATGTAAAGGGAAAATAGGAATGCCATAACACAAATCTTGTTCTGTGGGTCTTTACCAGCAGTTGTTGTGGAATTGCATGACATGACTGTATAAAGAGAACCAGCAATTCTAACAGGGAATAATGTTACAGTAGCACCTTACAAACCCCACACAGTACCAGACCAGGATAAACACTGGCATAGTTGAATAGTGCAGAGGCCAGACTTCCCAACTGTGACTGCTTTACAGGGATGTCCCTGATTCGTAAACAAATGTTAGGTGTGCCACTCTGAATCCCTCTGAAAAGTACTAACATTAGGCAGAAAACTGGGGAATGACACTTAATGAATAATGTCAATAAGTGAGAGTAGACATTGCTTGCACGTAAGAAAAGGTGTAGTAATACACATGCTCCGATTCCCTCAAAGTCTCAACTGGAATATGTCTGTAATATATTACAGGTGTATCTCACTTATATGTACCTTTCCTGGAGGCTGTTCAAATATTTACCTGAGAGTATCTGAGGCCTGGCAGAGGCAGAAACACACAGGCATATCAGCATTTCTGCTGTTGCACATTCTGCAAATAGCTTTGGAAGGAGTTCCACAAGTATGCCCTTATGTAGGAGTGCAACACATAAATATCAAAGGAGGTAGCCATGTACTACTAGCAACCAACTGTGACAATGCCATTGTTCCAGTGCTGAAAAGACTGGTGTGGTGCACAGACAAAGAATAAAAGGCTAACCTCTGGCTACCATCTGGATATGTCCACAGGTGGGAGCTATGCAGACAGACTACTTGCCTTAATAGACTAACAGGTACACAGCAACCCTGTATGTTCAGCAAGATAAATGTCACACGATAATAAATAATACTCTCTGCAGTCCTGCACCCCTACCCAAAAGTATTATATACCTGTGTATTCAGGCAAATCCAAGGCTGTAGGTAGGCATACTCGGTACTGAAATATGTCCAGTTGTCTTGAGCAGCCTGTGCTAATGTCAAGACAAACAAACCACAAACTGTTCAGAAGTGAGTAACTTAATAATTACAGTATAGCAGTTCACAAACAGTGCATGTGCCAGAGGAATACATTGCAATAACTACTTTTGTATGGCAGTTAATTGCCTAATTCAAAAAGAAAGTACATACTCCCATGTATCCTGTATTAGCATTTGGAGGGGTGAGTAAAAGTCTACACTGAGAAGTGTGTGCTGGAAGCAGCAACATTCAGGTTTGAGTACAACATGCATATCACTGGCTACAACCCTAGCTTCAGATATGAGACATATACCAACTTTCTGACTGACACAACTGTGTCCAGAGCAAACAAGGATGGGCCACACCTTGGAAAGCTGAAAGGGCTACGCCTATGTAACCTAGCATTATATAGCAGTGGGCTGCAATCACAGTGAGTACTGCAATTACCACACAGCAGGCTGCATGCAATTACTAAATGGTGGGCACCAATTGGTGCAGAGGCCGTCACATACACATTTGCAGATACCTAGAAAAGCAGGCTGTACCTGCTGTCCACACATGCAATAATATCATTGCAGGAACAAAGAGAGAGAGAGAGAGAGTGAGAGCGAGTGAGAGAGAGAGACAGAGACAGAGACACAGACATAAGAGACAGAAACAGACAGTGAACCCCCCCCCAAAAAAAAAAAAAGTAACAACAGACGGAGCAGAGAAATACAAAGGTAAGGTATGTAACACATATGTATTTGCCGGCATGTAGTAGATGTTCATGAAGAGTACTCTACATACTGTGAATCATCCATATGTGGCAGCAGTACGTATCTATATGTATCTGCACATGTGCATTGGGCAAGGGACATACTGCAACTGTTAGTGAAGGGTGGACATATATATGTTGTTGAAGGTTGATATGTGCATATATCTATGTAGGTTGTAGTGTGTGACATAGAAAACAGCATGCAGTACTGGTATATGTCATGTGGTGGTTAAATGCTGTGGGACTGATTTGTCAAATCTGCTGTGTTACAGCAAGTGAGGCCTGATAAAGCTACATGGGCTGAGGACACCAAAATGCATTCTGCACAACACTGTGCAATATTATTACATAACTGTATTTCTCACAACTGTCGCATAATAAATATCCCCACCATGAAAGGAGAACTGTATATTTGCCTATATGTACATCTATATGTACAGCAATGGATGTTTAGATGTATGTGTGTATATATATGTGTATATATATATGTGTGTGTGTGTGTGTGTGTGTGTGTGTGTGTGTGTGTATATATATATATATATATAGATATATATATATATATATATATATATATATATATATATATATATATATATATATATATATATATATATATATATAAATATATATATATATATATATATATTTATAGAGAGAGAGAGAGAGATGGGGTCATACATACTGCAACCGGTGCCTGGTGACCAAGGCATGGACTGAAGACCAGTGTCGATACTGCAGTGCCATCCCTCCTTTCCAAAACACTGTACCCATTAACTACCACATAGGTGGAAGTCTACCTAACACTGAAGGTGTGATAAGGGAACATGGGACACAGATGGACAGTAGCCTCCCCATTGATAGTCACAGTGCCACACTAGTCTTGTAATCAGTCTACGCGGTACATGTCATCACAAAAGATGTGTCATCTAGGGAAATATAGGTCAGTGTTCCTCTCTACTCATCACAATGCCCCATGTGGTATGTACCTCACATGACAACTACAACAAGTGGAAAGGCTGCAGACATACCTCACAAAGAGTAATACTGGCCTCAAACAGATGACCTATGCAGACTGACTCAGAAAGCCACAGCTAGACTGTGTTGCATACCGCCCACCCAGAGGTGACCTCTGCCGGACATACAGAGGTATGTCACACCCATAGCTGTTGGACAACCACCATGTCAACATATCACAATCCCTCCAGGCTACACTCTCTAGGGCCCTAAACCTCGTCAGCTCACTAAACAGCACATGCTGGAGGGATAGGTTCCTATCTCAGAGATATGCCATACTCTGGAATAAACCACCTATCAATAGCAAACAAGGCTCCTCGTTAGCAGTTGTCATAAATACCCCTGATGATTGTTTGGGAGATAGGTAATACACCCTGGGAATCATCTCTGTGGTTCTGGTTGACAGGGGCAAGTGAAATCAAATTACATGTGTGTTAAAGGCCAGGGTAGCATATGGCTAGGCTGCTCTAGGCCCTAGTGCCAATAGCATATTACCTACCTATGACACAATGCACACACACATGTACTCAGTGCAATACCTGCTATGTGAGGTTGAATGAGTGTGACGGTGAATGTGGGCAAGGTCTGTAAAGGTGTGATAGCTTAGTGTGAATTTGTTTTTGTCATGGTAGTTTGTGTCCTAGCTGTGAGCCCAGAAAAAGATGTGTATGTTATTGCTAGGCAGACATAGTAGTATGGCATACATTGTGACGTAGTTCCTTGTTGACGACTGTGGTGTCCCATTGTAGGCTAAAGCAATACATGTACGCTTAGTGAGTGTTAATGCTGGTGAATCCAACTCCCATATGAAGTGTAGTACTACCTAAAGCTCTAGGCCTAAACAGCACAGTATGGTGTATATTCACATTGCTTGGAAACACTGTCTTGTGTGTTTCCTGTAGTCTGCACAGATTACATACCTCTGGCATAACGTTTTGTAAGTAGTGGTACACAGTACTGTATAGCTCATCTGGGTTGGCATATATTTGTGTGTTGTATGTATGTCTGATGTGTGTGTAATTATGCCTGTACCATGCCTGCAATCATATGTGTGTTACAGGGTATATGTGTGTATCTAGCAACATGTATACCCTGTTACAGCAGTATGCCACCTATATTAACAACTGTGCACATATGTTAGGCAGGGGTATGGCATCAACGACTAGAGTGGTTTACTGGTAATACTGTAACTATACTTTACATTCATTGCAATGGATGAAATCTTTCTTCATGCATTAGCTTGATATATACCCCTGTGGCGAGGTTGTGCATTGTGTCACAAACAGTGTGCCGGGTACTGGTGTATAGTGGTTTGATATACAGAGTGCTCCAGGCACTGTCAGTCAGTTGTGGCCTGAGCACCAATATGTGGTATTGAACATGTGTATCCCCTGACAGACAAACGGATGCTATATATGGCATTTAAGTGATATCTGTAGTTAAGGGTGTAAAATGTGCCACATGACTCACTCACACATATTGTTCATTTCTCTTTCAGGGTGATGGCCCACCAATGTAATCCCTGTTACACAGCAGCGGAGGAACAGGAAATCCACCACAGCCTGGTACAGCACTACTCCCTGCAGTTTTCCAAGAAGCAGCCAGCACCTGCATGAGTGGACTGCACTGTGGCAAGATCTTGTTCGTGGGGTAAATGACATAGGCATGCAATACCGGACATATGAGCAGGTACGCCATCACTGCAGTCTGATATCTATAGACAACAGCTTGCAACAGGTGGTGGGGTGGCCATTCATCCCCCCCTCACCAGAGTGGAGGAGCTGCTCCTAAGCATGGTGGCTCCTGGCCAACAACAGCAACTGCAACAGGCATGTGTCATCATGGAGGCCGGAGCCACCCAGCATGTTGACATGGAGCGTGCAGGTAACATACCCTATCTGTAGACTACTGTTACCTGTATTATTAGATTATGCATATGCAAGATGTGTACTGTGTGTTCAGCAGTTGTGCTACCTAGTGTTGTGCAATACTGATATTTGGAATATTATCTGTACACCTGTGACTGTCGACTGTTGTTCTACTGTAGTTTAGCAAACCCATAGTAGCAATGCCACAGTTGTGGCCACTGACAAACTGTCTCATATTCTTGTAGGTCCCTCTGGTGTGACAGCAGGGAAGACGATCCATGCTGGTGAGTGTGTCATAGCTTTAATATTGATAATGAAATGTGCATGTCATAGGTGAGGTGTAAGCCATGTACACGTAACACATATATGCATAATGCATGCTGTACATGTTTGCTGTGAGACGTTGCACATCTCAGTAATGTCAGTAGCTGCCTCAATCACATGCAATACACAGAGCATCAGACACAATTGTAGCAACACCGTACTGCACATTGAATAGGCATAGTTCATACACATACACAGCATAACACGTTTGTCTTATGCAGTACACCTCAACATGCTACACATGGCATAACCACACACCCGCTGTAAGGTCACACTTCAGTATCCCACATGTCATCAACACAGCACACATGATATACCTGAGGTGTAGAGGCCTATCATGGGGTTGTGCAACACTCTTCAACACATAACACAGTCATGCTAGGCAATGATCCCTATTGGGCACCTCACACACCCATGTACAAAGTGGCTGTATAATTGTGAATGTAGCCACAGCACTGCAGTTCAGGTACAGCATGCTAGGCAGTGGTCTGTCACACATTAGTAGCCTTGAGTGACCACATGGTGCATGATGATGATGGCTCATGGTACTACACCCCATCCAGTTACAGTGACCACAGTACTACACATAGCAGTCATTGCTTTGCACCTCAATGATGTGTGTGTGTGTGCAAACATATGCACCTATGCACAATATGCATAGGATGTTGTGTGTGTGTGTGCAAACATATGCAACTATACACAATATGCATAGCAGTCGCCATCTGTACAAAGTGACACATATGTTCTGGAATGCTATTGGGTATATAGGTCACATGACACACATTGGGTATGTGTGATGTTTAATGTTGCAGTCATGTAGCATGCCATGTCATGGCTGGCACTGGCATGTCTGCAATATGTCCCACACTCACCATAACCACTGTACAATGGCCATGTTGAGCATTGGTATTCCATCATGTATACATGCACCACTCATCCCGTGTGTGTACATAGCATGCATGTGCTACATCTGTGTCCAAAATTATCTGCTACAGACACAGACACTGTAATCAGACATGGAAATCTATGTGACACACAGATAACACATGCAGCCATGGTATGTATACCTGTGAGTGATGGTGCACAGGACATTGCAGAGTGCACAGCAATGTTGTGTCCTTGTACACATTGTGTTCCAGGGTGTAGCCAATCACTGAACAACTACACACATGCATCAAAGCCATGTATACTGTTATTAACTAGGGCTGTCTACACTCACACTGCATGGTCTTGAGCAACACATATTCTGCATGCTGACACATGTGAGGTGACTGTTTGCCTTGTGATACTGTCACCCACCTTCAACCACTATTGAGTATGTTATGGATTGCTGGTGTGTGTGTGTGTGTGTCTGCTGTAGTGAGGAGTGTATTTGTGTGTATGTGTGCATTTGTGCATGTGTTCATGTGTCCATGTGTTCATGTGTTCATGTGTGCATGTGTGCATGTGTGCATGTGTGTATGTGTTCATGTGTTCATGTGTGCATGTGTGCATGTGTTCATGTGTGCATTTGTGTATGTGTGATAACATCATGTACAGATTGTAAAGTGTGTTTCCTGTCTTCCTCTCACAGGTGTTGAGGTTGGGTTGGCTGAATGTAGCAGGGAACCTGAAGTCACTGCCATAAATAGTGGAGATGAAAATACATGTACTGTGGCACAGGCAGGTTTGACAGGGGTCTGTCGTTGGTCTACCAATCAACAGTACACAGCTTTCCATCCCATCTATGCGCACACTCATACTGCCAATACATCCTTCATCACCAATGGCCTTAGCTGAGGGACAGCATACAGTTGGCATTGACCAGGATAGTGTGGTATCCATGGCACATGCATCCCCTCACAGCAGCCATACCCAGATTCCTGGAATGGTACCACATAGGTGGATGTCCAGGGGTTCTCGTGGAAGCAACACTGGTCGTAATGCCCCTGGCAGACGTGCCCCCACAGGTCTTACAACCTCAGGTATGTTCTGGGCTGTAATGCAGGCACAGGCAAATATGGAACGGTAGACCAGACAGGGACTAAGGGCACAGAGGGCCCATAACACCATTATCAATGGCAGTATCCATGACCTTGCTGGTGCCATCCGTAATTACACTGAGGTCATTGACAGATGTTGGGGGGAGACATTAGATGCCCTCCACAATGTGTTTTCCATGAGCCAGGACCATGCGGGACAGTTGAGACGTCGACGCGGATGTATGCCAGCAACATCAATGGCTGGCAGTCATCTCAGATGACCCACAGATCACAGCCGCTCCTGTAGTGGCAGTACCAGCCCCAGCAGTACTGGGGCTGGCCTGTTGATTGACCGTCCTAGTAGACCACTTGCACGTGGCTCTGGCCAGTCCCAGCAGAGACATGGGTCTAGTTGACATACCTCTGCCTCTGATGATAGTACCCAGTCAGGCTTGGTACCCAATACTGTCCGTAGCACCCCTGCCAGGCACAGGTATCTTGTCCATGGCCAGAGACAATGATCTGTACAGCCTGGCAGGTACAGTCTGTGGCTGTCCCACAACCTCCCATATATGGCAGCCACATGGTGGAGCTGTGTGCATGCAGACACACACACATAAACCGAACACCTAGAGCTCACACATACACACACACATTACATCAACATTGGCACATGCTGTACTGTTGTCCCCCCCCCCCCACACACACACACATGTCGATTGGATGGGTCAATGTCGGGCTCTGGCAAACCAACAACACACCCTGTGCATATGATGAAACCTGTGTCACCTCCTGTCATCGGTAACATTGATGAAGGAACAGGCTAACATGGTGCAGATGCACAGGGTGACATTATAACAGAGTCGCAATGTTAGCATGTTGTCAACAGGAAAGTGTAATGATATCCTTGTAGGTATATCTGAGCAGGCATGATGCATCAAAGCTATGATTGTCAATGTAGTATTGTTTACACCAGTGTTAATTCTGAGTATGTATTGTCCACACCTGTGCCACTTGGCCGAAGTGTGCAGTGTTGCCAGCATGTGTTAGTGAGTGGACAGTACGTGTTTGATGTGTGCAGTACAGATTAGTAGGTGTACATCTGTGAACATGGTGGGGGTGCACTGTCTGCATGTACGTGCATAGTGGACACATGGGACGTGTGATATACCCTGTATTACACAGTGTTAACGTCTCATAGTATCTCTCAGTGGCCAGTATGCATTCTACTACAGATATGTTCTAACATGGGTACACATGTGTGCATGACATGGTTTGACACTATGCTGTGGGTGATACTGTTACTATCTGTCAATGTTTTGCATTCTGGTAGTATACAAAACCTCAACAGCCTGACTATAACCAATCATTAGATGATGTCCTGACAACTGACACACAGATGTAGGGAACTCAGTAACAGTTGGATCCTTCCGGTACTATACTATAACAGTAACCAGTGGTATTGACCGCCACCCGTTCCTGGGACCACACCTGTTTGGCATATAGCCCTCTTAGGTACATGCAAACACACTAGGGATATGTCCATCCACATCTGGAAATGCATGCAGTGCCTACAATGCATTCTCTGGATGGGACACATATCCTACACAAGGGTATCATACAGACAGATACCTGTTGTCCAACCCATGCTGTATAGCTCTAAGCCAACTATAGCATAGTCATCCACATTTACTATACATAGTATCCCGACAGTACCACATAGGTGGTAGCCCCCAACATGTATGTCGGGTACCGATGTGTACATACAGCCAAGTGTTATGTCATCTGTCCTTTGGTATCCACATATCCAAAGGTATTGTGAAGTCCCTCGGTGTATCACATAAGACATTAGGGGCCTGTATGCATATCCACAAGGCTGTTGTACACCGATAATGACTGTCCATTATTGCCAGACTTTGTTGTGTATGAACATGTCTGACATATACCCCAGGCATGTACCCTCACTCACACTAGTCTATAGAAGCTGTCATGGGTGTGTGTGACAGAGATGACCTTGGCTACAGATCACTGCAGTGACTGGCCTTGTCACATACATACATATGTGACCTACGATCTGAGAAGCAGCGGCACAATCTGTCAAAGGTACCAAATGTATTTGTGTAGTATGCAGGCTTCATACCTATGTACTAATTGAGGTCACATGTACATATATTTATTTGCCACACAGATACCTGATGTGTGCAATGCACATACTGGTTTTATCCTGATATGTCATACCCTAGTAAAAGCAAAACCCACACCGCATTGACCAAAGTGTCTCACACACACACACAATCAGCAATTGCAGGATTCAGACTCCTACCTAACTACGTTATGACACTAGAGACATACGGATTAACACGACGCGCTATATGCTTTATTAGAGTTCTCATTTCCACTGCTATATTTGTAGAATGCTGACATCATCAGACTTGCCAAAGAGGAATATACCTCTTTTAAAGTGTTTCCCTAGTCTCCAAAAAGGGCATTCCTCTCAAAAGAAGTCACACAGACACATACAACCCCCCCCAACACACACACACTCAGCAACTGCAGGATGCAAACTCTTATCTAACTATGTGATGACACTAGAGACACACACATTAACATGATGCGCTATATGCTTTACTGGGGTTCTTATTTCCACTGCTATATTTGTAGGATGCTGACATCATCAGACTTGCCAAAGAGGAATAAACCTCTTTTAAGGTGTTTCCCTAGTCTCCAAAAAGGGCATTCCTCTCAAAAGAAGTCACACACACACACCCCCACACAAAACAACTGCAGGATTTAACCCCCTACCTAACTATGTTATGACATTAGAGACATACACATTAACACAACGTGCTATATGCTTTACTGGGGTTCTCATTTCCACTGCTATATTTGTAGGATGCTGGCATCATCAGACTTGCCAAACAGGAGTAAACCTCTTTTAAGGTGTTGCCCTAAAGGGCATTCCTCTCAAAGCAAGTCACACAGACACATACACCCCACACACACTCAGCAACTGCAGGATTCAAACCCCTACTTAACTATGTTATGACACTAGAGACATACGCATTAACATGACGCGTTATATGCTTTACTGGAATTTTCATTTCCAATGCTATATTTCTAGGATGCTGACATCATCAGACTAGACATGGTAATGTGTGTGCACTTTGTTTTATGCAATCCCAGGACTGCACCATGGGGGACAGCAGGTGCTAACAGCTTGAAAAGGACTCCACAATTCCTAGCTTGTGTGATCTATCTGTGGCCCAGTTGGCAATCCATCATATGACAATACTTATATATGCACAGAGTGTTGATTTTGTGGATATGATATGTGTCTGGGATATTGGAAAAGGGCTATTCAAGGTCTATGTGGGATGCGTATAGCTCATTTCTGTGATGTATGTCCTGGGTGGCTGCCTTGCAAACAGTCTAGCATTTTGGGAACCATGATCTGCCCATGAACAGACCAAAGTTGGTAGGGTTGTGTCTTTGTCGGCTTCCAATAGCTCTGTTTATGACTTCAATCATGATGGACCCCATGGCCTTGCAGATCAGATGTCATAGGCATATAAGACTAAAGTTCCTATGGTCTGTTGTGCACCAACACTTGCGGTGTGTGCCATGTGTTGCTGTAATCCATTCAGTGGTTTCATATCCTGTAGATAAGGTAAGGCTCAACAGACTGTTCAGGTGAAGGGTCTGTTTTTTCTGCAGTTCACTTATGACACATATAGGGAAACAATGTAATCCAATTGATGCCATGTTTTCAGCTTTGGAAGGAGCTGTTTACCCATTCTACATGTGATATCTCCTGGTATGATGATAGGGCCTTTTGTCAGTGGGATGTGGCTATGTATGTATGGGCTTGTGTAACAGGATGTTGGCATTGTCAGTCATTTACAGTTGGCCCTGACTCAGGACACATATGAGTGTACATTGCTATTTATGACATAGCTGAAGGAAGTGTCATAGTTCTGTCTGGACTCCTTCACAGATAATCTTACAAAACACCAACAAACATAGGCACTAAACTCGTGTATACTCTTTTACCCACTTAACACCCTACTTATCCGTTTTGATCAATCAAAAGTGTATTTCATCATAATAACTTGACATGTCCTAAGGTCGGTTTCGTGTGTACTCTCCAGTCATGCTGGTGAATATGGGGATTTTGAGGGAATGTTACAGCTGCCTTATGTACACAGACAGCCCTCTCCTCCTCCCAATAAACTCAGATATTTGTGAGAGATGCAACTATATAGACAAACTGGAGGTTGAGCTCTCTAGACATATGACTGGCACAGTCTATCAGGAGGAGAAGGTAACCACACACAACACAACTCCAGTGTCACATAGACCTATAGCAACAGCAGACCAAACACATAAACACACAAAAACATACTCGGAGGCTCTAAGTAAAACTCTGCCTAAGCAGCAGAGACCCCCAAAGTAGACACCCAAACAACTGCTTCCCCACAACTATACCCACATATCTCAAAGTACACAATGTCAGTGTGCCACTCAGTCACTGCCCTTAAGGCTAAACAACACACCTAATACACCTGTGATAGGTGACTCTATTGTCAGACACACTGACATCCCACTCACCAGGCTGAACAAGGAGAAGGTCACTATAAGCTGTCTGTTGGGTGCCAGGATCTGACACATAACACATGCACTCAGGTCACTCCAAAGCAAGTACAGATATGACTCAGTCATTGTCCATGCTGGAGTGAATATCCTGAGATGTTCCTCCCTGAACTACATGAAAAGAAACATAGAGGAGCTCTATGATCATGTAGCCCAGGCCAGTATGACCCTGACCTTGTGTAGCATCTTACCCTCACCAAGAATGATTCCACAGTATAAAGACAACATGATCAATTTTAACAGTTGGCTAACGTGTTTGTGAAATTCACAGGTGATCCAGTGTCTGTCGTCCTGGGATGACATGCTCATCATGCCACGTTGCTTCACTAGGGACAGCTTGCACCTGTCACCCCTGGGCTTTCAAATACTAGCTAAGGCACTTGCCACCCCCATAATGCCTTTTTTAGGTAAGGCTCAAAAGACAAACCCACCTCCATAGACAATACAAGGTAAAAGAAACTAAGGGTAATGCTGCTCAATGCCAGAAGTCTACACCTCTAAATGCATGCAATCAATGCTCTATTCAGTATGGAGAATATCATTATCTGTGCAGTAACAGAAACCTGGTTCAAGGCTCCCAAAAGCACCCCAGCACTACCAGGTTACACTTCATACCATGCTTTGTGGCCACAATAACTGGGCCACACCACAAAAGGAGGGGGAGTATCCATATACATCAAAGATACACAAACCTCCAAGTTAGTAGCACTGCACAAAGCATCGGAGACCATCCATAGGTTCATAGGTTCATATGTTCATACTAGGCTATCTGCCCTGGGGCAATTATAAGCCTAGCCCGATTCTGTATGGCTTACGCCACCCCTTGATTTGAGTATACTGTGCCCTTTTAAGGTTTAGTTTACTGTGCCTCTGTCTAATAGTGACACGGGAGTAATCCCTGGGACAAACCTACGATCCCCCATCCACTTATTGAGATTCTTCTTGAAGAGATTCAGTGAGGTGCTCTGCCTCACATGAACTGGAATTCTATTCCAGAGTGAAGGGAGCCTCTGGGTTATGAACCTGTCCCTCCAGCAAGTTCTATTTATTTCTGTGCTGAGGTTCAAGTCCCTCGAGCATGTGGCTCTAAGGGATTTAGATTTACTGAGGTAGAGCATGTCCATTAATTCTGGATTTGACATAGCTTTGTATGTCAGGCATAGATCGCCTCGAAGTAGGCGGTATGCAACTGAGTAGAGCTGGAGTTTTTTTAACCGAGCAGCATATGGCATCTGTTTGAGACCCTTGATCTTCTTGGTGAGATACTTTTGGGGTCTTTCTAATTGCTGCAGGTGTCGGGTAAGGTACATCCCAAAAGGGGCATTGTATTCTATGATGGGCCTGATGAGGAATGAATAAAGGGGCATGATTACCTCTCTTGATCTAGATGTGAAACCCTTCGTTATGAGGTGGGCTATGTAGAAGGTCTTTCTAACCACTTTGGCAATGTGGTTTTCAAAGGAGAGATTGCTATCAACTTGGGTCCCCAGGTCCCTAATAACTTTCTCTGTACTTAATGGGTTTCTGCCTATGTGGTAATTTGTGGGCACATTGTTTTTGCCAAAGGGTATGACTATACATTTTTTGCATTTAGCTTTAAACCATGGCGCTGGCACCAGTTATCTCTCTCTGTGAGACCTTTTTGAAGGATGTTTGTGTCAGCTGGAGAGTTGATTATGGCGCCCAGTTTGCAGTCGTCTGCGAACTTGGTGAGCCATAGTCCTCCCACGGTTGCCTGTACCTCGGAAAAGTATATACCAAACAAGAGTGGTCCCAGGACAGAACCCTGTGGGACGCCACTTGTGACCGGTTTCGAGTCTGACATGGCTCTAGTAACTCTCACTCTGTGGGTTCTGTCTTTGAGCCAGTTTGCAACCCATCTTGTGACATAGGGGTTTATATTTAAGCTGGATAGCTTATCTATGATGCCCGAGTGGGGTATTGTGTCAAATGCCTTTGCAAGGTCCAGATAGGCTGTGTGGACTACCTTCCCTTCATCTGTGGCTTTGGTGACTGTTTCAAAGTAGTCAACCAGGTTCAAAAGGCAGGATCTGCTCTTGACAAAGCCGAACTGGGTAGGATCTAGTGTCTGTAGGTCCCCAATGTCTTTGTTTATGAGCTCCATGATGATCCTCTCCATAGCCTTGCAGACTAAGCTAGTCAGGCTTATGGGGCGATAGTTTCCAGGGTCCGTAGAGACTCCACCTTTGTGGAGTGGGACCACTGTTGCTGTATGCCATTCTGTGGGCACATATCCTGTTGTGAGGCTGAGATTGTATAGCTGTTTTATTTGAGGGATTAGTTCCTCTTGTAGTTCATGTAGGACGCAACTTGGGACGCCATCTGGTCCCATGGAAGCAGTGTTTTTTGCTTTGGAGAGGGCAGCCTTCACCTGAGCATCTGAGATGTTTGGGAGGCAGCCCTCTGCCGGGATAGACACTTGCTCTTTTGGGGAGGAGGGGGTGGAGAAGTTTGCACTGAACCTGTCTGCCAGGATATTGGCGATGTCTGTGGGTTCAGTGTATTTTTTGTCGTTTAGAATCAACTCAGAACAAGTCTGTGAGTTGCATCCCAGGTTTCTAACATAACTGAAAAAAGCCTTATGATTGTCTTTGGTATCCTGTGCAATTTTTCTCTCGAAGCTGGCCTTGGAGGATTTTATGAGGGATCGTAATTTTTTGCTAGTACTGATCAGAGATGCCTTCCCTATTAGGGATTTTGCTGTATCATGTAGTAGCTTCCTCCTTCTGTTGTACAGTTTATTTATGGCAGGGGCCCACCAGACTGGATGCCTGCCTTTGGATGATTGGGTCTTGGTTTTGTTTGGGATAGCATGATCCATGCATTCCTGGAGATGTCCGTAGAATGCATTTATATAGGATTCTGCAGTTTGGGCTGTAGTTTCCACTGGCCCTGGGGCCTTGAAGGATTCCACTTCAGTTTTGAGAAGTGAGAAGTTTGCTTTTGAGAAGTTTTTCACTGTGGTTTTCTGGGCTGGGGGTGGAGTTGGGATGTGGACATCCAGTGAAATTAATTTATGGTCTGATCTTACCAATGAGGGATATACTTCTGGTGTGGAGCATAAAGTCCCCATGTTGGTAATGATCATGTCTAGTATGTTGTCCCCTCTTGTGGGAGTGGTGTAACTAACAGTGGGCTAAACTGCCTTTCAGGTTATAGCCTGCTACAGACCACCCTCCCAAACTCAGGGACCCCAGTCGGCTTTTCTGAGAATACTGGAGAATATGTAGGTCTTTCCAAACACCATTATATTTGGTGACTTCAACTAGCCAAACATTGACTGGGAATACTACTCAAGCCCCAACACCCTCACCCAATGGTTCCTCGAATATATAAACTCAAATGCTATGGAACAACTGGTCACCCACCCCCACAAGAGGGGTATACATATTGGACCTGGTCATCACCAACATGGGGACTCTATGTTCCACACCGGAGGTATACCCCTCATTGGGAAGGTCAGACCATACATTTATCTCACTGGACATCCATATCCCGTACCCACCCCCAGCCAAGGTAATCTTGGTGAAGAACTTCTCAAAAGCAAACGTCACACATCTCAGAACCGAGGTTGCTTCCATGAAAGCCCCTGGGCCAGTGGGAACTATGACTCATACCACAGTATCCTTTAGAAACCCATTGTATGGACACCTACAAGAAAGCATGGATCATGCTATCCCACATGAATCCAAGACTCACTCTTCTAAAGGCAGGTGACCTGTCTGGTGGATCCCGGCCATAAATAAGCTATGCAACAAAAGGAGGAGGGTACTACATGATAGAGCAGTATCTCACAAAGGGGAGGCATCTCTGATCAGTACTAGCAAGAAGCTAAAATCACTCATAAAATCATCTAAGGCCAGCTTCGACAGTAAGATTGCACAAGACACTAAAGACAATCACAATGCCTTCTTTAGTTATGTCACGAACCTGGGTGGCAACTCCCAGATATGCTCTGAGTTAGTGCATAATGACAACAAAATACACTGAGCCCACAGACATTGCCAACATCCTGGCAGACAGGTTCAGTGCATATTTCTCCCCCCATCCCCCAAAAGTACAAATGTCCATCCCAACAGAGTGTAGCCTCCCTGACATCACAGATAAACATGTGAGAGCTGCCCTCTCCAAAGCAATAACACAGCATCAATAGGACCAGATGGTGTCCCAGGCTGCGTCTTACACAAGCTTCATGAAGAACATAACCCTCACATAATGTGACTGTTCAATATCAGACTTACTACAGTATATGTACCCAAGGAATGGCATACAGCAAAAGTGGTCCCGCTCCACAATGGTGGTGCCACAAGGGACCCTGGACACTATTACCCTATAAGCCTGACTAGCCTGGTCTGCAAAGCTATGGAGCGTATCATCATGGAACTCATAAACAAACATCGGCAACCTCCAGACACTGGGTCCTACCCAATTCACCTTTGTTAAGGGTATATCTTGCCTCTTGCACCTGGTCGACTTTTTTGAATCAGTTACCAGGGCCATATACATAGGAAGGGACCTACCAAAAAGTCTTTGACACAATACCTCACTCAGGCATCTTAAATACACTCACCAGCTTGGATATCAACACATATGTCACAAGATGGATTGTAAACTGGATCAGGGATAGCACCCACATGGTCAGAATTGCAGGTGCCATGTCAGACTCTACACCAGTTACGTGTGGCATCCCACAAGGCTCAGTTCTGGGACCTCTCTTGTTCAGTATATATTTCTCTGAGGTACAGGCTAACACAGGAGGACTATGGCTGACCAAGATCACGGATGACTGCAAACTGGGTGCCATAATCGACTCTCCAGCTGACACAAGCATCCTCCTAAAGGGTCTCATAGAGATGGATAACTGGTGCCAGAGCCATAGCCTAAAGCTAAATACCATAAAATGCATAGTCATTCCCTTTGGGAATAACAAAGTGCACACAGATTACCACATAGGTGGTAATCCATTATGTACAGAAGGTGTACTTAAGGATTTGGGGACCAACATAGATAGTAATCTCTCCTTTGAAAATCACGTTGCCAAAGTGGTTAGGTAGACCTTCTATATAGCCCACCTTATCCCAAATGGTTTCACATCTAAATCAAGAGAGGTCATTGTGTACCTCTACTCATCAGGCCCATACTTGGGTACAATGCCCCATTTGGGATGTACCTTACCCGACACCTGCAGCAACTGTAATGACTCCAAAGGTACTTCACCAAGTGGAACAGGAGACTCATACAGATGCCCTACACAGTTCAGCTACAGAAACTCCAGCTGTACTCAGTTGCTTACCACCTACCCAGATGCGATCTGTGCCTGCCGTATACAGCCATGTCCAACCCAGACTTATTGGTCATGCTCCACCTCAGGATATCAGAATCCCTTACAGCTACATGCTCCAGGAACTTCAACCTCAGCACAGAATTAATAGGACATGCTGGAGGGATAGATTCATATCCCAGAAGCTCCCCTCACTCTGGAACAAAATCCCAGTCCAAGTTAGGCAGATCCCTCACTGACCCTCTTCAAGGGAAATCTTGACGAGTGGATGGGTGATCATACATTTACCCCTGGGATCTCTTCTGGGTCCTTGCTGGACAGAGGCACAATACACTAACCATACAATGGCTATCTTGTGTGACCTACTATTCAAAGGCACAGTATACTAGTCTACAGGGTGGTGAAAGCCAAACACACTCTGGCTAGGCTTATGAATGCCCTAGGGCTGATACCTAGTATCAACCTATGAACCTATTTACCTATGATAATGTTTGGAGTGCACATTGTTTATTGATGATACTGTCTGCCGGTTTGTTATCTTCTTTGCTTTCCCACTTTCTATGTACAACCTATGTATCTGTAGTACATGTTTGATTATGACAGGGTTCCAAGATGTTATATATGTGGCTGCTGTCTTATAACTGTGTGCACAAGGCAGGATTGGTGGCTAGTGAGAGGTTCCTGGGTTAACACGTGAACTGACAGATATGTCTGGCTCACTGCTGCACTCAGACATGGCCTAAGTGTGTGAGCATGCCCAGTTTGCCCTTGCAGTGTTTTATTGCCTGACATTTGTCTCATTTATTCAAGTGTGTGAGTATGCCCAGTGTGACCTTTCAGTATGTTGCTGTCTGGAGTCCACTACATTTGTTACCATATGTGAACACACCCAATATTAACATGTATACTATGTGTGTTGGAAATCAAGTTATATTTATACTGCAGGGCTCACCTTTGTGTCATAACTCGACATGAATTATGCTGTGCCTGCAGGGTTTCCATGAGACACTTTGCATAGACTTATCAACATGTCTTCATACAGGCTGTCCAGTGAAATACTGTCGTAGTTTAGTGGTTCGGAACTGTGACTATAGTGCACAGTATCCTGTGTTCGAGGCCTGTCACTGCTTCAAATGTTCATACTGGGCAGACCAGACTGCTTAAGGTCCAGTAAAGCATATATGTGCATGTTTACGTGCTTTTGATCAACTATGCCCAAAGTTGTGCCAGTTAGTGTGTACCATTATGTTTACATATACTAAGTAGTGGCAAAACTGTTTAGCACTGCTTTATATTGCTTAACACAAGGCAAACATGCCTCAGGAGGTGCTGCAGGGCTGTCTATGTTGGATGCACATAGTACACTCCCTATACATGTTTGAAAAAAGGTAGTGTCAAGTTAGGCATCCCTTTTACTATATGTGCGGGTCAGGGAGAGGTATAATTTCCAGGGTTCCTACTGAACCAGTGTATGTGCTATGCATTGCCTCTTTGCCAAGGCCAAAGCATACTGGGCTAACCTCCTTCTGCCTACTGGGGCAGGCACAGGTTGTTCCTCCTCCGAGTCATGGTCTGCCTGTGATGGCCTTGGCAATGGTGGGGGGCTGTTTGGCCCGGGCCTATGCTGATCCTGCTGCAGCTGATTTTGCAGGATCATATTATGTAGCATAGCATATACCATGACAATTTGGGTACATGTAGTTGGTGAGTACTGCAAGGCTCCACCAGATGTGTCCAGGCAACGGAACCATGACTTGAGCAGCCCAAACACACGCTTGATTACATTTCATGTTTGTGCGTGTGCCTCATTATGGCATTCCTGTTCAGGTGTGTGTGCATTTCTGATGGGTGTCATCAGCCACGGCTCCAATACATATCAAGCATCCCCCACTAGTTGACCATGAGGGATGTCCCCATTGGCAAATGTCTGGTGCAGCTGTGTCATATGCCAGATATGGGAATCGTGGTAGCTTCCAGGGCAGCCAGCACACACATTCATTATTATGCCCTGGGCATCACACACGACCTGGCAGTTGATGGTGGGGAAGCCCTTGTGGTTAATGTAGGCCCTACCCCGCTCAACGGCTGGTGCTTTGATGCATATGTGCGTGCAGTCTATTGCACCCACTACCTCAGGTTATTCCGCTATTTGCTGGAAAGGACGCATATTGCTGGCCAATACCTCACAGGAATTGGGGAAATATGCATGATCACCGACATGTGCTGACATGGCATCCAGGAACTGGTGCAGTACCCTGGATGCTGATGCCTGTGAAATCCCCATCATATCAACAGTTGGTCTCTGGAAGGTACCTGTTGCTAGTATTCTTAGGCCAACACATACCTTGGTTTACACTGGGATGGGTTTCTCTCTGTTGGTTCTGTGTGTGAGGCATGGCCTGCACAGCTCAACAATTTGCTGCATGAGGTCTCTGTCCACTCTATAGCGCTCTACTATCTCCATCTCATGTAGCCCCTGGTAGGTTACTCTGGGCTTGTACACTCTTCTCCGTCTCCTCACTGTGGGTTGCTCAGCAGCATTTGCATTGTCACCACCCTCAGCATGTTGTATATGTCGCTTTATGACAGCAATGGCAGCCCCTAACATTTCTTTGTCTCAGTAAAGCTTTTTGAGTATTCACTTATTTTAGCTTACTGCAGTGCTGCAGTGTTTCTGAGGAATACACAGTGGAAAGTTGTTTGCAGAGTATTAAGTGCTGGGCTGGGCTGGGCTAGTGTACTGCCTGTGTATTTGCCTGATTCTGATTGTTTTCACTTGATAGCTCTGCTGATTCTCCCTGGTTAACTTCCTACTCTTTGTTGTGCTTCTTTTTCCCTTTCTGTTTCCACAAGGGGCAGCGCCGCGCACACAAGCGCAAACACGCGCACACTAGCTCACACGCGCGCACACATGCTTACACAGCCTAACACTTGCTAATTCCTGCTTAAACGCGTGCACACAGGTGCAAACACACTTACACAGATTTAAACATCCTTACACATACTTACTCTGGCTTAAACGCGCACACACGAGCACACACAGTCTTACTCGGATTCCCAGGCGCACACCCGCTCACAAACACGTTGCAGCCACTTCAACCAGAAACTTTAGTGTTATCCACGGCATACACCTTCTATTTCTTGACTTTAGCTAGGATACCTGGTGACACACCTCTTCCAATGATGAGTAACTGACAGCAGACATATGCCACTCTGCTACAATGAGCTTACATTCTTTCATACATACCTCCCTCGTGATGTCACCTATTGTCTACTCTGTTACTCCCTTTATCCTACTCTTACACTCCACTGACTGTGCTCATTTGCTATGTAAACTTGGGATTCACTATCCTTACCCTCATTTGCATAGGATTGCCTACTAATGCTTGGTTACATCTCTTAGACTGAGTTCCCCCCTTAGCAACCTCTGCTTAGTAGCCATGTTGTCTTCAGCCTGCCATTCACTTGCATTGTATAGTATGATATTCTATAAATTCCCTATTTGTGCCTTTTAATTTTTGGTTTTCTGGATTTTAGAGTGCAGCACGTTTGCGAGGCACCACGCTATGCTTAAACCTCAGAGATCGGGGAAAAAATTTTATTTTTTTTAATATTGCATCAGGGAACATTGCCAATGGTCGTATATTTGGCCATTGGCATGCTTCCTCAACTGGATGCAGCCTTTATTTGGTGCTGTCACGGCTCCGTTTTGCTATTTGCAGAATGGTACTCAGTTGTCAACTGAGTACATTTCTGCAAATAACACTGCTCTTACTCAGACAGGTTTGGGTTTTCTGGATCGCAAATTTACCTCATTTGCATGCCTTTTGGCAGCAACTGAGGTAATTTGCATATGCTAACCCTGTCCGTGTAAGAGCCGTTTTAGGAGCTCTCTTGCACGGCCCTGCTGGCTGTTCCTGGATCACTCGTCAGACATGTTGGCTGCATGGAATCTTACTCTACGCTTAGACTCCGTGCAAGCCTTCGTGAATCCGGCCCATTGAGAGTTAAGGCTGGCCTCATTGATGACATATTGCAAGATGTATATATTTGCGTAATTGCAGAGCTCTTCCATTTTTATGATAATTGCTTATGTAATTTTAGTGGTTTTGAAGGTTGAAGTAGCAGTATTTGGAAATACAGCAGTAGCAGCAGTTTGCACAATTATAGTCAGCTCTGAGGAAGAACACTGTGAACTATCAGAAGAAAACAGTAATTTGCAGTTAAGTGGTATGCTGTATTTATCTAACTGCCTATGGATGTCTGACATATTTCTGAACTGTCCAAATTTTCACAAAATTTCCAGACTTTTTGCACATATTTTTGGTCTGTTCTTCAGAAAATGTGTGATTTTCTGGCAAATTATTGAACACTTGCCCTTCAGAAAATGCATGCTAGTGCAAAACCCATTGCTCTAGCAATATTCTAAGTATATAACAGTAATATTTAAAATCTGTCCCTATTTTGGGGGCCTTTGTTACTCCATTCTTTTTGGCTTTGACCAGATTTCTTCTTTAAGAGGGTAAGAGCTATAATGGTTCATGGGCTCATATGAGATTACTAGGCTAATGGCTTAAGATCCCTTACACGTCTAGCCAATCAAATCCAATTTCACCCAATATATGGCCCCTATGGGGAAGAGGATGGCATAAATTTGTGCCTATGCATTGAGTATCTTACAGATTTCCCCATCCATAAGGAACGTAAGCACTATCTCAGGTGTGAATTTGTGATTCTCCATCCATTGATTCAAATTACACTTGAAAAGGGCCAGAGAATGGATCTGCTTAATGTGAATAGGAAGCCTGCTCCAAAGAAGGAACACTCTTTGAGACACATATCTATTTCTCTGGAATTTTTGTTTGAGTTGCTGACTAAGTTTAGATTCCTAGATCGGGTGACTCTTATGGTGTTTGTCTTGTGGATGTGCAGCAGCTCCATCAGGGCTGGATTTGTAAGTGCCTTTTAGGTCAGGCATAGGTCACCTCTTAATAGTGAGTTGGTGACTGATTAAAAAGATCAGGCTTTTAGTCTACCCACATAGAATATGTTGTTTACACTCCATATTTTCTTTGTGAGGAACCTCTGAGATCACTTCTGCTGCTGTAAGTTCCTAGTCAAGTACATTCCAAATGGAGCATTGTACTTTATTATTGGTCTAATGAGGGCTGAATACAGTGGGACTATAATTTCCTTGGATCCAGATGCCATACCTTTATTATAAGTTGTGCCACACAGAAGGACACCACTGAAAACACATGGTGGTCAAAGTTCAGGCTATTATCTATCTATTATCTATCTGTGTACCTAAACATTTCACCTCTGAGTCTACTCATAGGGCTGTGATATTAATTTTGTAATTTGCATAGGTATTTGAACTCAGAAAATGTGTATGTATGATAATGCATTTTTCACATTTAGTTTTAGGCCATGGTTCTGGCACCAACCTTTTGTCTGATCTAGATCCATATGAAAGAGATCTATGTCACTGAGGGGTTCAGTGATTGCCCCCAGTTTGCAGTCATTTGGAATGATGTGTGACCTAGAAGAAAATTTAATTTTAAATAAGGGTAGCAGTAGGAAAGTTTATACTCATATGCATACCTCTCAACTGTCCAGATTTTCACAGAATGTCCAGATTTTTGCCTCATATTTTTGGTCTGCTCCTCATAAAACTTGTGGTTTTCTGGTAAATCACTGATGACTGAAGCCACCAAGTAATGGAATACATTTGAATTTCAGACTTCATGTCTTTCAGAAAATGCTTGCTAAACAAATTGTGCAATTTTAGCAACTTTCTAAGTTTATAAGAGCAATATTTATAATATGCCCATGTTTTGCACCCCCCATTGTATAAGGCTTTGTCCTGATTTTTTTTCACTAAGAGGGTGAGAGATATGTCCATATGTGCTATATGTGTATAGACTGCTATGGTAACAGGGCATCCTGTGGTATCAGGATAACATACTGTCACTCCTGTCAGTCCTTATAAGGAGAGTATGCTATTTGTACAGTATATGGGAGTATATGAGAGCGTATTATGTTGAGTGAGCATTAGTATGTCTACTCATATTTCTATCACACTGTAGTAGTGTATAGCTGTTTGACTTCTGGTCCCCAGGTGTCAGCCTAAAGTTGTCACTAGTGAGGACTGCCTTTCCCATATGTACAAATAGGTGCTAAAAGAGAGGGTGAGTTATGCAGAAACGTACATCTGTGATTAGAACTGGATGATTCACCAGATGTATATGTTCCCATAATGGTGTCTTCAATTATAATATGGTATACCTTCATAACTGTAACTTTGACTACAGTACAGTATACTTAGGTTATACCTTTGTCTGCAGCTGTCACCCCACCTTCCACAACAGTCTAAACTTATATTTAACAAAACCAGTAATCCAAATTGACAGTGGTAACAAATCACCATAAAACAAATCAACCACTACTGAAACTACTATAGGAATGAGTCAGAATTAGCATAGAGTTCCTTTATTCAAAGATTTTGTCACAAGACTTCATCAGAATAAAAAAAACATCAAAAGATCAAGTCCTTGTATACAACATTCTAACCAATGAACTGCAAGAATCAATACATTAATTAATCAACAAACAACCATGTTTGAGTTAAAAACATTTCTTAATTTAAAAAATATATATTTTAAAATACAAACAAGTATATATAGACTAGTTAGAACAGTCTAAAAACATAAATTATTTACTTAGTTTTAACCTCTTGTCTTTTGAAAAGCCTTTGATATTTATTGTCTCACTGAGACCAGGGAATTTATCCACAACCAAATTAACTGCCAAATAGTTTCTCTCTGTTCTATTTTATTTTTGCAATTTCCACCCCTTAAATCCTGAGGTACCTGTTTAAGGACAGAAAATAAAAACTTTTTTTATACTTTGTGCACTGCTGGCTATTCTTATAAAGTGCATTTTTCATGTCTTTCACCTTAACACAATAATTGTGTTCTTTAATACTTTTTTCCAAACATCTTGGTAGTCATCCAATATAATAAGCACTATACCCTGAGAACATACATATATAGACTAAGCCCTTGGATTTACAATTAAATCTTACTGGCACTGTTAAAGTATATGACACATGTTCCTAAAATACATGTGGTCCATCTTGAAACACATTTAGGTACATTTTTTGTAACTTTAAACAAATCTGGCTTCCCTTCTAATATTTTCCATGTTTTAGTAATAATAAATCATGTAGCCTGACTATCAACAGCTATCTGCATACATTGGAAAATTTGTATCTCTTTTTAATTTGATTTTATTGGGCTATCTGTGTGTGTGTGTGTGTGTGTGTGTGTGTGTGTGTGTGTGTGTGTGTGTGTGTGTGTGTGTGTGTGTGTGTTTGTGTGTGTGTGTGTGTGTTTTGTTATTGTATCTTCTGTTGATAGGCTATTAGATCTATTATTACTGAGAAATGGAAAATATTAGAAAGAAACCCAGATTTCGTTACTGGAAATTTACTTAAATTTGTTTATAAAACATTTGTAACTTTAAATATATATTACAAAATGACACTGCAAAATATTTAAGTTGGGGATCCTTTCAAATAAACCAAGAGGGATGTATAAATGTGGAGGGTGCTATATTTGGAGATACATTCTAGAATTGCCATATGCATTTTTAGAACATGTTTCATATACTTTAACAGTGCCGGGAAGATTTAATTGTAAATCCAAGGGCTTAGTCTACATAAGTATGTGCTCAGGGTATAGTGCTTATTATATTGGGATGACTACAAGATGTTTGGAAAAAAGAATTAAGAACACAATTATTGTGTTAAGGTTATAGATGAGAAAAATGCACTTTATAAGCACACCCAGCAATGTACAATGTATAAATTATTTTTATTTTCTATCATTGATCCTCAGGCCTTATGGGTGGAAATTACAAAAATAATATAGAACAGAGACAAACTATATGGCAGTTAAAGTTTGCGGTAGATAAATTTCGTCGTCTCAATGCGACAACAAATATCAAATGCTTTTTAAAAGACAAGTGGTTAAAATAATTAAATAATATATGTGGGTTTTTTGTATTTTTTAATACAGTTTAAAAAATAAGAAAGGTTTTTAATTCAAACATGGTTGTTTGTTGACTAATTACATAATTTATTCATTCTTGCAGTTTATTGGTTAGAATGTTATGTATAAGGACTTGATTTTTTTTTTTATTCTGATTAAGTCTTCAACAAAAGCATTAAATAAAGGAACTCTATGCTAATTTTTACTCGTCCCTACTATACTTTCAGTAGTGGTTGGTTTGCTTTAGAGTTTAAAGTTATATCCTATATGTTCACAGGTGTCTGCATAATATCCAGAGATTTATGTAAGCAGCAGAGGTTTGACAATTTTAGGCCTACAGAAAATGACATCCTGGTACAGGCAGTCATAAAATATGGGTTCCATGTGTTTGGAGGAGGTGTGTCAACCTTGCCTTATGATTCAGGTATGGCAAATAGTAGCCCACAGCATCAGTGCTATGGGTGGGCAGACCTGCACAACATTGAAATGCCATAAGCATGCCATTGACACAGTACACTATGCCAATGGAGAGTAACATTATATAGCAGTTGGGACTTCAACCACTGAGGGCTTGGCACCAAGAAGCAGTATTCCAACAGAGCTTAATTCCTTATGCATTCACCATACAGTATGCTGGAATGTTAAATAAAAATGTTTAAACTTTAACAGTACACAAAAATCTCACTTAAAATTTTGATGGAGAGCAGTAGTCACTTTCAAATAACAACAATTTTGGATATAAATATGAATGTACCATCTAATGGTACTGTACTATTAAGGGGTGACCTTTGCCTGATTTACAAGACACTCACAAATAAAGCCCAATGGAGCTGCTACACATCTGTAAGTCAGACAGCGTGAAAGTCACCAGATTTAGGAATCTAAACTTAGTGACTCAAACAAAACATGCTGGAGACACAGATATGTATCTCAGAGATTTCCCCTTCTTTCAAAATGGCTTCCTGTTCACATGAAGCAGAGGCCCATCACTGACCATCTTTAAATGTAGTTTGAATCAGTGGATGGGGAATTGCAAATTCACACCTGGAGTAGTGCCTATGCCTCTTACATGCAGAGGCAATCTGTAACATACAGGCTCTTAAGCCATTAGCCTAGTAATCTCCTATGAACATATGAACCTATGTAAATGATCAGCTGTAAATAATTATTAAGAGTTCCTGAATTACCAGCACAGTTAGGTCAGCACCTCTTTTGTCAAACAGTTAATTGTGGGAGGAACAAAAGTTGAGGGAAACCAAAGTTGAGGAAGGAAAGGAATCCCTCATTGGGAGATGGAGTGGCAATGTGAGGTATACATTTTTAACCTATCTTTTGTGCAATTAACTCCTCCAAAGAAAATTCTCCAACAAAAGGGTGACCTTTAATTCTAGCACAGCACATCTTGATGGATGAAGCTTTAAGTGACTTACAACTCTTTGTGAGATATTTACATTAAAAACTTATATTTTTTCTGAAGGACAAGTAATTGTTTGAAAAAGTAGTAGCTTGTTCCACAAAATAGTCAGTTAACAAAGGCATTTTAACAAATGTGTGAAAAAGACATTCGGGGAATTCAATAAAGCCTACACAGATTAATTTCCCATGCAAGCATAGTGGCATGGAACTTTCACGGAAGTAAGCAGCCATGCAATCCAGTAAATGGAGCTGAGGGGTATACATAAGTGTCTGAACACAGAAGTATGTGTGGCATTTAAATCACCACATACACATGTGAATTGCATGCAAATGAGGGTGTTGGGAGTGATCCAGCAAGCAGATAGACAGTCCTGCAGATGCTGTGTTGGCATCCAAAGTGTACACAGAAAGATTCTGTGTACATGAAGTGAACAGAGGCTGTAAAAGTCCATTTAGAAGGACAGAAATAGCATAGCAGACACAGATATGTGCAAAACTATGCCCTGTGTGTCCAAAAAGTAATGGAAAATAATTTAAAATAATTATTTGTTTTTTATACTTATATTATGTTTGTGCAGCATGCAGCAGTGTGCAAACATGCTGTTATGCAAAAAGAAAATATTTAAAAGTGTAAAAATGAAAAAAAAAATATGTGACAATAATGCATTATAGGACTTTGCACGGAGTATGTACAATGGTAGATTTCTGTGGTTTCTAAGGAGGCAGAGTCTGGAATACTCCAGTTTCCTGGTTGTGTGCATGGATCTGTATACAAATTGAGCTGGGGTTACTGAATAGCAAAAATCGGTATAGATGCCCGCAGATCACATCTGTGTAGCCCCAGAACCATGTTGGTCAACACAGAAGAGGTAGCAGACACCAAAAGCAGGTGTGTCTGTATTTCTTTAAGCACATTGGAAGTCAGTAGTGCATGTTTGTGCACTGCTGAGCTGAGCAAGTGGGTGTGTTTGGTGCCTGTGAAGCTTTGTTTAACTTTAGGGTGCATGTTTTAGCTGGTTTGAGTTCTGGTTTTATGGGGGGAGTGTCCATTTAGTGCTGAGCATTGTTTATATCTGTGGCATGGGTTTACACACTGCAGCACAGTGCTTAGCAGGGACGGCTCTATATAAAAATATTTAAATTACTGATGACACTTCTACCAGTTAAACTGGGCCATTAAAACACTGATAGTGATGCACTCAGCAGGTGTCATGCATGATAGGTAGCCAACCACACAGGCTGTACCTACAGCAGAGCACTAGAAAAGTTGCATACACCCTACAATCTGATTTCACCCCCATTCTCTGCAGCAGTGGAGTACAAATGTGGGATTTTTAACTAAAGCAATGCTAGGGGCTGCTGCAACTCTGCTACATCTGTATGTGCTAGATGTTGAGGTCAGTGCTAATGCTGCTGTTGACAATAGGCCTATACTGAGAAAGAGAAGAGTGTTCAGGCCCAGAGTAACCTTTCAGGAGCTACATGAGCTGGAGAATGTAGAGTGCTACAGAGTGGACGTGGACATACTACAAAAACTCATTGAGCTCTGTCATCCTCAACTCAGACCCAGAGCCAACAGAGGGGAACCTATGCCAGTGGAAACAAAGGTATGAGTAGCTCTTAGGATACTAGTACAGGTTCTTTCCAAAGACCAACTGGGAACATGATGGGGGTCTCACAGGCATCAGAATCCAGGGTACTCCACCATTTCCTGGATGTCATGCTAACACATGCCAGTGTGCACATTTATTTACCCCACACACCTCTGAGAAGAGGGCTAGCAGTATGCGACTCTTCCACCATGTAGCACACTACCCCAAGGTACTGGGTGTTATAGACTGCACTCATGAACACATCAAGGCACCGGCCGGTGAGGAGGGTAGAGTCTATATCAACTGCAAGAGTATCACTCCATCAACTGCTAGGTCATGTGCAATGCCCAGGGCATTATCATGAATGTCTGTGCTGGCAGCCCTGACAGTTATCACAACTCCCATCTCTGGCACGTGTCACAGCTGTACCAGATGTTTTCCGGGGGGCATCCCACACGGCCATCTACTGGGGGATACTGGCTGTGCACTGGAACTGTGGATGATGACACCCATCAGAATTGCCAACATACCCACTGATGAACATCATAATGAGGCACATGCACAAACTAGGAACATCACAGAGCATGTATCTGAGCTGCTCAAGCCATGATTCCAGAATCTAGATATATTTGGTGGAGCCCTGCAGTACTGACCTGCCACATGTGCACAGGTGTTCAAAGCATGTGCCATGCTACACAATATGATCCTATGGAAACAGCTGCAGCAGGATCATCAGAGGGAAGGGATACACATCCCTTCACCAGTGCCTAGGTCCCCACAGCCACATGTACAGGGAGACTCTGAGAAGGAGCCCCCTGATGCTGTCCCCTGTAGGCAGATGTAGGCATGCCAAGTATGCCCTGGCCTTGGCCAAAAGACAATGCACAGCACATGCACTGACAACCTAGGGTCTTAGGGACTGACACCTTACTCCGACTTGCATATATAGTACAAAGGATGCCAGCCAGACCACACAACCTGTACCTATCATGGATTGGCTGTGTACTACATGCATCAGACAAAGTCAGCCCTGAAACACAGGTCTCTCAACTGCTGCATTCGCAAGGTATGTCACTATCCTATAAAACAAATGTATGTGGTACTAGACTATGGTAGCATATGTATGGACCTGCTGCATGTATGCAAGGGAATAGAGTGGGCTACTGGGCTACTTGCAGAGAAGTAACAGCTATGTGGGACAACAGGTACTCTGCCCAGTTCTGGGTTCCCCATGATATGCATTTGGTCACATGGCTGGAAAACCCACTGCATTATGCAAGGGAAATGCCAAACAATGGGGTCATATGATGGATGCACAACTGTCAATGCCAGAGTCCCCTACCCCCACCACTTCAGTGTTCCCATACAACTGTACTAACAAAATGTTTTTAAGGATATATTAACAGACCACATACATCCAGGACTGTCACAAGGAACCTGGCCACATGTTGTATTTTCCACAAAATGCAGAGGTCACAGTGTAAGTCTGTATGCTGTTGATACAGTGAGGAATTAAAGCTCACTTTCTGGAGGCTGGTGTGAGTTAATGGGCTAAAGATATCAGGATCACTGATGGTATTGATGGCTTGAAGCTGGCTGCACCTACAACTTTTGCATGTGATTTACTCATATGGTAGGAGTCCCACAGACTTTCATAATGTTATAATCTGTTACTGCAAGGAAGCTAGTCAAAGCCAGAAAAAATGGGGGGGCAGAGATCCTAAACTACAGACATTATACATGCTCTGAGTAACCTAGAAGGTGGCTAGTATAACAGCAGGTTGCAACAGATCAGATTAGCCGCACTATGTAAAGGCCATCAGTTAACTGTGTCAGTACCTATAACAATTCCTTGAACTGCATTTTATAGTATATTACCAGACAAACACAACTGTATGGGGAACAGAACAGACATATGGGGTGGAATCCTGGACATTCTGCAAAATCATGTACAGTGAGAGGTATGAAGACTATCACCCTTTGTGTGGTGTTACATCATGTAACCTAGTCACATCATACCTCTCAACCTCTTAGAGCAGGGAATTTGGACAAAGCCGTGAACAATAGCGGGACAAAGGCCAATTATAAGGAGAAGGATTAACCTCAGGCCAGACAAATGTTGAAAGTTAAAAGAATAACAGGTCTTGCATTAGCATGAATCCCCTGATGTGTATGGAGTCTGTAACTCAAATGTTTCCCATCATTTCCTAATGTCATTCTATAACGTTTTGCCCCTAATGTGCCAGAAAATCTCAATGCTATGTAAAACGTGCCAAAAATATGATGCAAAACTCTACACATTCTATAAAATCTGTAGAGTTGATAGGTATGGGCCACATATTACGTTCAACAAACAGCTGGGGAATGCCTTGGACAAAATATCAGGGAGGTACTAGACTGTGTAAACAGGTCTAGCAGCCAATTGGCTGCAACACACAAAATCCAGGACTGGAGTGCAGGTAGGTTTGTCCTGGAGTCACCTTGTAAGTACTGACAGTCACGCTGGGCATGCTCCTACACTTAGCTAACTTGAGCCTAGGTCTGTTGCCTCATGTGCCCAAAGACTTGCTATATGGAAATATGTCTGTGAATACAGACAGCTATGTATATGTATCTGTCTCTCCGTATCTCCCTCATACATGATTACCCTATCAGTTTGTGGCCCATATATGCATATATATATATATATATATATATAAATATATAAAATAACAATGTATCTATAATAACAATATGTATATATATATATATATATATATATATATATATATATATATATATATATATATATATAAAATAAAAATATACATATAAAATAAAAATAAAAAAAAAAATATATATATATATATATATATATATGCAGTTAAATAAATGTGTAGGCTGATATAGACTCTCCACATATATCTACATAACACAGTTACATAATGTACACAAACAGCAACAGTTAAGATGACATCCCAGTTTTATATATATATATATATATATATATATATATATATATATATATATATATATATATATATATATATATATATATGTATATATATATTATATATATATACATACATGTGATGTGTATATGTGTGCGGGGATGTACGAATGTCCCCACTTACATGCAGAATGCTGGAGTTATTTGCACCTACACATCACAACAGTTGTCTGATGGTAACAGACCAAGGCTGCAAAACGACATAATCCACCACCATGTGTGTGTGTGTGTGTGTGTGTGTGTGTGTGTGTGTGTGTGTGTGTGTGTGTGTGTGTGTGTGTGTGTGTGTGTGTGTGGATATTTCCCCACCAGCAGTACCGACATGCCATCTGGGCTATATTGGTGCAATGGTTATTACTTTTATGGCCCTGAGACTAGTGTCTTCCTCAGCACTGGCCTTCCTTACAACACCTGCTAATGTCATCCACCTAAACAGCACTGGCTAGCTATCTAATATCAGGCAAGCTCTGTGGTGCATGCGGTAAGTTCATTGTGCTCTGATGTGTACCTACTTCATAGGTAGGGGTTCTAATTTCACAACAGGCAAGTGTGTGTGTGTGTGTGTGTGTGTGTGTGTGTGTGTGTGTGTGTGTGTGTGTGTGTGTGTGTGTGTGTGTGTGTGTGTGTGCGCGAGTGTAACTGTATCACCTTGTAGCAGTAAAGACATGCCTGTATGGCTTATCTATGTCAAATGGTTATACCTTTTTAAGGCCCTGTGACTACCTGCCAGCCTCTACAGTGGCTTCCTTTACAAGGCCTGCTAATGTCATCCACCTTAACAGCACTGGTTAACAACTTCATGTCAGATGACCTCTGTGGTGCGTGTGATAAGCACTTTGCCCTATAGGATATACTACTACATAGTTAGAGGTTCTAATCTCACATAAACAAACTGTGTGTATCAAATATATTCCTTTGCAGCAGTATGTACATGGCTAGATAGACTTTATATAGAATGGTTATGAATTTTGCAGCTCTGTGACTACCTGCTGGGCTAATTTACTGCCCTATGACTAGCTGCTGGCCTTAAATAGCCTTCATCTTCATAGGTATAACTGCTGTCCACCACAACCTAAATTTGTATAAACAGAACACTCAGGTGACACGTAGCAAGGGTAGCAGACCTAGTCACAGAGTATGGATGCATGATTACGCTGACTGCCCCCATTGTCCCTAACACACAATTCTACACATATGCACCTAGGTAACCATTCTTGTATACAGGCATACCTTGCTGATGTCATATTTCTGCAATGCTGCCATGCCATCCTGTGCCGGTGTATTGCCACCAAGTCTGCATAGATTAGCCACTCAGACTCTGGAACAGAAACATGCACAATTCTGTGAGACACCTGTCATTCTGTAACACTACTGCCAGTCTAACATCATGCAACAAAGATACACAATGTTTGATGTGTGTTCTTGACATATCCTAGCATACAGCACCTGTAATGGCCCACAGCACCTGCCATGACATAGCAGTACCACTCTACACAAGTACATGTTAAGTAATATAGTCCCCCAGTGCATCAGACAAATATTTGCATGCCCCTGTATTGATGGCATGGATGGCAGGGATGTGGCATATGTATCATCAAATGCACAGGGTGTGGTGTGGGGGTGCCAGAGGCCTAGGCTGTGCCAAATATTTGACACCATGTGTCTGAGTCAGGAAGGGATGTTGGTTAGCTGGACCATTGAGAGCTGCCATGTGTGTCTGTTGGTAACCTGCATGTGACAGTGATGCCAAGTGTGTGCATGTACACAGTCAAGCACAGTACTAGCCCTACATGTGTGTATGTTGGATAGCTGTGAACTGTACATGGCAGAGTGGACAGTTCACCATCTCTGGCCATGAACATGGAAACTGGCACTGCCAGGATTGGCACTGGCACCACCATGTCCAAGGTCAGATGTAGTGCTACTGACACTGAATGCTGTCTGCTGGGCCTGTGTTCCCCATGAGACTGCCCAGGACCACATTCACATTGTCTGCCATGTCATGGTGTGGACAGCACATGTCCTTCTGTAGTGCTGGAGGTGCTGGCACTGTTGGAGCATGAGTTTGCACGGCCACTTGGATTCTCAGCAGATGGTGTTGCTGGCATACATCTACGTGTTCTATGCCATACTCCAACCAGATGCTCCAGCACAGACAATGTGTGGTGAAAGACTGACACTGTCTTAGACCACCAGCTGTCCACTACATCAGTGAAATGATCCATGGCATCAACAATGTGGTCCAGGCAGCCATGGCTGTCAGACAGTGCTGATTCCATAACCTTCAGTATCCATCTGGTGTTGCATTTGGAACATGTCTGCGCCTCCATGATGGACCAAAACATGGTGAGCGACCTGTGACGTGACACCTGTGCAGGGGGTGGATGTGCAGCAGTCCTCCTTCAAGCACCCCTGTCAGTCTGCCTGTGTGTGACCTAGCCAGCTCTCTGGTTATGGCCTATGTCTCCACTCAATGATGCCATAGTTTCCACACTGTCCTGCTCAATGTTGCCACCCACTGACTGCCCGATATCTGTGGCCTCAAGCAAATGGGTATGTGTGGGCATACTGACTGTGTGAGGGGACAATGGGGGAAGGAGGTGGGATGTCAATCCCTGGGACAGATTCAGCCCCCAACAATCCCACCTTTGCCTCACCATGGCCAACATCATCATCAGAGTCCAATGAAACACTGACATCAGGTTGAGAGTGGGACAGACTCCAACCCCCACGTTCACCTGTGAGGAATAAGACAAAATCAGTACATTACACCCTGCATTATTATGTATGGTAATCCATAAAGACACACACAGGTGAGGAGCCACAACTGCGTTCCACATTCTGCATCTTTTTTCTGATCCCATGCACAACACACAAACTCACAACAACATACACAGACAAGACAGGCCCCTTATAACATGTACTGCAGCTGCAACCAGTAAACATTGCCAGTACAATACACCTGTGAGATAACCAATATGACAATGCATCTGACAGACTTACACCCAAGACCTGGTGCACCTTTTTTGAGCATAATATGCCAGTTGTAATATCATTTCCTCTGCTATGTACCAGCTCCCTATTGTGTTTGAACAGGCATCTTGGAGTGATTGCCTCCTTTATAGCAGGCTGCATAGTCCTTCTTAACAATAATTACAAATGTGTTAATGTTCCTGCAAATACACAGCTGTGATTACCCATTCTATGCACTTCAGTTTACTGCTCCGAAATGGATAATACAACTATTCTGCTCTGGCTAAGCATAACAGTTGTGCCTAGGGCAACATGACAGCCCTTAACATTCTTAGGGTATATATGATCTGTAAAACAACAGTATCACACTTACCAGGTACAGGACCTAGGACTCCAGCCACACCTGATGTACCTATGAAAATGTGAGGGAGAGGTATTCTCAGCAATACAAAATGTTGCATTGTTACAAAGTAATATGTGTGTATATCCACATGTACAGTAGTTAATGTGTTACTCCAGCAGGTACACAACTACAGAGAACATGTACATATCAGGTGGACCTATTTTACTACCAAGGGGTACTGCGGACTGATGTAGTGTTACTGTGCTATTGAAATAATCATGTCAATGATACAGCTGTGACAGAGGGATTATGCAACAGTAATTACATTTCGTGACAGTATGATACTTGAGAGACATGCATGTGCAGAGTACAGAGAGTAAACAATTATCATACCTTGCTTGGCAGGCATGGCGATAGAACTTCAGGAAACTTTCACAGACACTCGAGGTGTACAACCATACCAAGATTACACATTTTATTTATTTTTATTTTATTTTATTATTATTGTACTTTTGCCTTTATTTTATGAAGTCTTATCACATTCCTGGTCAATGCTGTTAATAGTCTGCTACATCTGACCACACAACTTATTTACTCATAATAAGGGCTACCTAACCCATTTAGCTCTATTTCCTGTGGAGAGAACATCTGTCATCAATATGTAACTGATTCAGTAATATTTATTACTACATGGCACTGGATTCGAACCCTGGTCTGTATGTGACAAAATGTACTCTATACAAATCAATTAACCAACAGAGCTATTACTGATTACTGACTGATTGATATTTCCCTAGAGCTCACCTGGAAACAAAATATGACCTGGTAAATGTACTACAGTTTTATACTAGTCTGCAGTGGCAGTTAAGCACACATATATGAGATTAATGCATGACAGAGATACTAGGTAAACTATACATTACTGCATAGAATGCAGGTGTACACAATATAATTGTGAGTGGTTTGAAATATCTGTGAAGTCTACAAACCATATCAGATTATTGAGTTGGCTATCTCACCCATATACAGTTTCAGATAATATATTTGCAGTCTACAGCTATTACTCTGTCATACTTGCCTGCAGCACCGCACCTCAGAGCCTGAATGCACATGCCCGAAATGCAATGGTTAACACAAGACAATCCTGATATACACAGTATACCTTGGGTGTTAATGCTATTGCTTCAGATGCAGAACAGGTGTCACAATGCATTTCTTCTTGTCCAGCTCTGACTCTACAGTTATTGCATAACACTCTTGAGGAAGGTAGTGGTATTCATTTGTGTTTTTATTTCAAAGCAGTTGTCATAATTGATTTCATGCAAAACAGCTGTAATTACACACATGTTACACAACACAGCTTTATTAGGGTTACCTTCCTGCAGTTACTGGTATAGTTTTGAGTCCTTGTTGCATAACAAACAGTTGATGTAATGCAGGTGTTGCAATACAGCTGTAATTCCAGCATTATTGCGCAGAAACTTTATTTTATTTATTTTATCAGGGTTAATGCTTTAGTCTTCCCTGTTTATTGCACTTTAGTTGGAAGTAGTCATTTATCGCAGTACAGGTCTACATTCACATTCATTGCAATACACAAATCTTTACTATATATACTATTGGCAGTTAATGCTTTACTCATTCTTGCTTATTTGACTAAAAATTGCAAATTAGTGTGTACTCACCACACTCACGGCACAACCTGGTCAAGTGCCCAGCATGTACGTCTAGGTTGTGAGCTCTCTCCTTTGTAGCTGTAAGGAGAGAATGACAGCATTATGCATGCCTGTCTATCAAACATTCAGATTATCTATTGGTAAAACAATGATAACAGTACTTACAAACTTGTAGGGCATTCTCAGCCCGAGCTTCCAATACCCAGGTGTACAGAAGATCCCTCTTCTGATGCTTCAGGTTGTCATAGTGTTGACGGGCCTGTTCACCTGTGCAGGGAATACCTGTAGCACTGGTGACATCATGTAACAGTAAATCCCAGGTCTCCGCCTTGTCCTCTAAGCCCTGGAACTGTCCCTGCAGCAGCCGGTCATCATGGTCTTTCACCAGGAGTCCAACTATGCCCCTGGATTCCAGAATGCCCCACCACTGCACATGGAAGCTTGCACCCTCACCAGTGCCAGCCATAGTTACTTAACAGTTTAAACTCCAACTGGTTATGCTGTTATCTCACCTGTTCAGCTTAATATAGCCTGCTTTCCTGCCTTCACATGCCACTGGGTGATTTTTAAAAAATGCAGCTGAGTTGACCAGTACTTAAAATGACAATGCTTAGCAATACTTAGCAGTGTGCAAACCAGCTAAGCAATGCCAAGCAGTGCATAGGCAGAGATTGTTTAAGCAGAGTTTAGCAGGTCTTAGCAGTGCTTTGCTAAGACCAGCAGATCAGGATATAAAAATAATCACAATAATTTGTCTTTGGAAAATAAATGTTTAATTTCCTATCCATCTATTCAAACCCTGCATCTACTGCACACAAGGCCATAATTCTAACCACTTGGCCACTTAGATATGTGGGATGCTCATATGCTTTTATATATACCTCTGAGCTGACTTTAAGAACTGCTAAGCACCATGCCATGCACACCCGCTAAGCTATTCTTAAACTTGAGCTTTGAATCCCAAAATAAATGCACCGGTTTCTATTTTTAGATGTCTGGCATGTGTCTATTGCTGTTCTTTGTACAGCGCAAACTTAAAAAAAAATGCAATACATTGATTTAATGCACTTGGACAGTGCAAGACTTGTGGTACTCATCTGCAGACACAGTTAGTCGCACACTGCCTACACTGATTCAATAATAGTGTTCCACAGCTCTCCCTTAGCAATGTACCATCATTAATATGGATGGTGTCGAGGAGGAACCACATACACGGACATGGTAACTTCCATGTATGCTCTACAGTATGCCTATGTGGATTTTATTCAATCTGGGAGATTAGGTTTTTGTATGAGCAAAAAATGGCAATAATGAAGATAGTAGTTTTTATAAGACAAGCAGATATGGGATTGGAACTTCCAATATTTTATATGGTTTATTATTGCTATCAGGTTAATGAATTACTTTATGGCTGTCCACTTTATAAGAAAATTCATAAGTTAGAAATAAAAAAAATAGTAATGAGATTTAAGGCAAATATTTGTGACTTACATATGTCTGTCAGTTTGATGACTGATTTATTTGAATATTTTTATTTGAATAAACCTATTAATCCCAAATTATATGGTCTCTCAAAAGTACAAAAGAATATACAGTCATCCCCAATGAAGCCTATTGTTTCAGGTAGAGGTTGAATGACAAAACCAATTAGCATATTTTTGGAAAGAGCACTACACACCATTATTGATCTGAGTGACACTAAATAAGGTTTGGTAACAAACAAATTTGTTCAGGGGCGTCTCCATGTAGGGGTTAGGTAGAAATAGTAGTGGTAATTAAGAGGGTAGGGGAAGATGGCTAGTTGGGGGGATAAAAGGGTTAAATGGGAATGTAGGGTGATTCAGAGGAAATGAAGTAAGGGTAGAAAGGGGCTTAATGGGTTTTGTGCAAGTATAACTGCTACAGTGCAGGATTACATCCAGGACAACCTATAGGTAGTTTCATGGTCAGGTAGGCCTTGAGTGTATAGCAGAGTAAAGGAGGAGGTGGGTAATGGGGGTATAGTATGTTTTTTTTACTCATAGCTCTCCTTATGTGCTAGTTGGTCTCGTAGGTATAAACAATGCGTTGAAACGGCCCAGTGTATTAGATTAATAGAATTTGTTGTTTATAAAAGCATTCCCTTTTCTTTTCACTTTTTCTTCCTTTGACAGCATGTGCCTGGATGTTTTATTCCTGCTGTGGCTGAGATTAGGCTGGCTGGTTGTTGGATGATACATATTGTACAGGGAAGTTAAATAGCAGGTGCTGTGTAAAAGCTTGGGAAAACCACTTCCCCCTGCTTTTCATATGCAGCATTAAATCTTGACTTGCACTTGGTGATTTTCATCACAGAGCAACACTATTTACTTCTCATTTCCTAAAAATATTAAGATAGTACCACTTAAATGCATTATGTTTCATAGATACATTTTTGTTTTCATTGCATGGCAACATGCTATCCATTGCGCATGTTCTGTGATAATCTAGAATCAACCTGACCACAAGGGTCATGACAACTTATTTTGCTTTGGTCTCAGTTGGGTTAAATGTCAGTTATTCCCATAAACAGTGTCATCAAAAGAGTGTTTTGTTAAATGCACAGCTAAATAAATGGTGACTGAAAGGACTCTCATTGGCTGAGTTGCTGTTCAGGGTTTTGAGTGAGCCTTGGTGTTAGGGGATCTATGTTTGAGTCGGTTTCCTTTGGTGGCTGGAGAGTTGGGAGAATGTCTCATGTCCGGGCTGAGTGGGCAGTTTCACAACTGAGCGTTGTGTGGTTGGCTGGGTATGGTCTGGGACTGCAGGCAAGGGGGAAAGGGAAAAAAGCAAAAAAAAAAAAAAAAAAAAAACAATTGAGTGGAACGATGCAGGGCAGAAGGGCAAATTATTACTTGTGGCTTTCTATTGTGCAGAGTTCATAGGTTCATATGTTCATAGGTAGGTACTAGGCTATCTGCCTGAAGGCATTTATAAGCCTAGCCAGAATTATGTTGGCTTTTGCCACCCCCTTAGATTAGTTCCCTGTGCCTCTGTCCAGCAGAGCCATTGAAGTGATCCCCGGGGTAAACTTTCTATTTCCCATCCACTCGTCAAGGTGTTAGCGAGGAGCTCTGCCTAATGAAGATTGGAATCTTGTTCCAGAAAATGGGAAATCTCTGGGACAGCAATCTATCCCTCCAGCATATCCTATTTATTGTTGTGGTGAGGTTTATATCCCTAGAGTGTGTGGCTTGAGGGGATATGTTTTTTTTAGGTGGATCATGTCTCTCAATCCTGGGTAGGAGATGGCCTTGTATGTCAAGTATAGATCATCTCTGAGTAGGCGCTATGTAACTGAGTACAGCTGGAGTTTCTTCAGTCGAGCTGCATAGGGCATCTGTTTGAGGCCAGTAATCCTCTTGGTCAGGTACTTCTGTGGTCCTTCCAACTGTTGCAGGTGTCTTGTAAGGTGCATCCCAAATGGGGTGTTGTACTCTATGATGAGTCTAATGAGTGATACATAGAGGGGCACAATGACCTCTTCTGATCTGGATAATAACCCTTCTGTGATTAGATGGGCCACATAGAAGGATTTTCTAACCACTTTGGCAATGTAATTATCAAAGGAGAGATTACTATCTACTTGGGTCCCCATATCCCTTATTACATCTTCCGTATTTTGGGGGCTACCGCCTATGTGGTAATTTGTGGGCACTTTGTTTATTCCAAAGGGGATGATTATGCAATTTATGGCATTTAACATGAGGCCATGGTTTTGACACCAGGTATCTGTCTCAGTGAGACCCTTTTCAAGGATATCTGTGTCACCCAGAGAGTCAGTTAAAGCCCCTAGTTTGCAGTAGTCTGTGAACTTAGTCAGCTATAGACCTCCTGTGCTTGCCTGTACCTCTAAGACGTATATGCAGAACAGGAGGGGTCCAAGGACCGAGCTCTGGGGAACGCAACTTGTAACCGGTTTAGAGTCAGACCTAGCTAGTTGCATGGGGTGTCCAGATTTTTGACTCATACTTTTGGTCAGTTTTCATGGGGCAGTGATTTTTCTGGGTAATTTTGTGGCATCATGGGGATAAGTGGTGCAGAGCTTCTGTCCTAATGGCTTTTCAGTGTGGGAGTGGTGTATGGATTGCCTCTGGCTTTGGTTGGTTGTCCCCCCTTTGTTTGTGGCTTTGACTGGGTGCTTGTGCCAGGTCTTTTTAGTCATTTTAGAGCTGTGTTCTTGATCTGGTAATGTTTTTTTCTTGTGTGTGTGTGTGTGTGTGTGTGTGTGTGTGTGTGGGCTGCTGTCCATTGGTGTGGTGTGTCATGGGTCAGGGTGGTCACTTTGTCGGGGCTGTATTGGTGTTGGTGGTGGTTTGGTGTATTGGTGTTTCAGCAATCGGGTACAGTGGAGTCAGCCGCAAATACCTTTTCATGGGCTGCAAGCTCTTTGAGGTAGTGGCGCATTCTGCACCTGCATGTTGGGGTTTGGAGGGTTTTTTTCATCCTTGACTGTAATATATATATCATATTTTGCTTATTTTAAACTGATGAACTTTGCTGAGTCTCTGGCAATTAACTCTTGAAAATGTACTACGCTTCTGCTCATTATACTGAACTGCTTTGGTTTGTAGGCATGCCTTAAGTTGTAGTCTTTGCTCCCAAGATAAGGCAGTTAAAAAGAGATGGAGCTATTACAGCTTGGCTAGGATAATCCATTTTATCTCTGCCTTACTCCAAGTGATCACCCAGTGACTGTTGTTAGCTAGTGAATGAAATACAGTTATTTGCCATCTGTTCCAAAACAACTGCCATTTTTCTTATTTATTGTCTACAACTGAACTTCTGAAGTTAAATTATCATTTCATAGACACTATAGCCTCAGTTTCATATCTACAGACTATTAAGGATACCAAAACATTATTTTGTTTTCTTCCACTGTAATGTCTTATTAAACAAGGAATCCCATTCTTGATACATCAGTTCAGTGTGAACTTCTGGGAGGAAGATTTCCTTGGACAGAAGAAGCCAGGATTTCTATAGCTTTTCATTTCTCATTCCAAATGACTAAGTCAGCAAACATCAAAAAGAAAAAAAGGACCACAATTCATAGGAGGAAAACAAGTGTTCAGTAGGTGGGGAAGATGAAGCACACAGAAGAAAGCAGGTAGGACACTTATGTTGCATTATTACCTCCATGTAGCTGATTGCCATTGTGTCGTCTAACTTAAACACCTGGCATAATGTTTTATTATTTTGCACAGAGGGAGGTTGGCATAGTGGTTAAGAATTTGCCTTACAGACACAAGATGAAGGTCTGATTCTCACATGCCTTGATTGATTAGGCTTAAAATGGTTCACAAGGGCAGTTAACTTAGTAGTAATCTATGAACCTATGCCCACGTTTCTTCTAACTGCAATATCCAAAAACTTTATTAGAATACTTTTTGGAGGAGAGGGGTGTTGCAGGGATCTGTGAGCTTACTCATTTAACTTTTTCTAAGGAGGGATGAGGATTAATTCTGGCATATGGACATTCAGCCATACCTTTCAATGGTTTAGATTTTTGCAGACTATTTACATTTACTGTAAAAAAATGATGATGATATTTAAACTGTCTTAGTATGGTTAACTTTATTCTGAAGAAGTTTCATGTGTTGGTGAAATGAAAGCGCTTAATCCAGTATTATACACATTTTGGGGCAATTCATTTGGAGTGACTCATTTTATTCTCTAGTCTGGGGTGCATCCTTTATTGGCTTTATGTGCTGCTGGGCTATGTCTTTTAACCTGTTAATTTCTCTTTTTCTCGCATTGAAGGTTTAGTAAAAGTTCCAGGGTAAACAGTTATTTTGATTTGGGCAATAGGGTAGTGGTATGAGTTTTTGGTGTTGAACAGTTGAGGTGTGTTAGGTTGGCTTGGAATAATCAGTTGTGGTACAGAATTACCAGGCAGTTTTTGATAGGAAGGTATATGTGATAGGGCATTGCAGAGTTTGTTAAATTGTGTTTAGGCTATGGACAAGGTAAGGCAGGTCAATTGGTCAAGGTATGCCACTTTACTAAAGGTGGGAAGGTGGGTCATATGTTTGAAGGGTTGGGTTAGGCTGGATAGTGTGAAGACTGACAGACTATGGCTGTTGCCAAGATGAGTTTGTTGTGAGAGCTGGCATTGGTAAATGGAGGTTCATTGGGTTACAATCTGGGAGGCATTACCTTTATGGATGTATTGCATTCATTGTGAGGGTGGTACATTGGTCAGAAAATGCTTTATAACAGACAGTAGATACAGTGGTGGACTGCTATTAAACTGATCTGTCTGAAAAGGAAATCTCATTTGGTCATTATTATTTCCTTTGGGTGGCCTAAATATCCTGCATTTAGGCAGGATGAGATGCAGTGGGTTTGTTTGGTTTGGGTGGCAATGGTCTTTCAGTTTTGGGGGTACATTTGGCAGGTAATGACTGGGGAATAATTACAAAACAACGGTTCCATTTGTAGTCAGGATAAGTGTGGGTATGTTTAATTTACAGTAGTTTTACATGGGTATGGGTATTAATTTGGTGTTAGAGAGCAGTCATCAGCTTACGTTCAGCTGTTTAGGCAACAGGTTGCTTTGGGGATTTATATGATAGGACTTTAGGATATCAATGGCAGGAAGCCAGTTTATTTCAGGGAGGATGGAGCACACCAAACAATGTTTGACTTCAACCTTTTGAAGTATGTTTCAGCTTGTTTTGGAAGGTTTTGTTGGAAGTTTTTGTATGAAAGATGGGGAACAGACTGGGTCAGGCCAGTGGGCAGATAAAAGGGTTAGGCTAGTCCTTCTTCTCTTCCTCCTCTTCCCCTCTGGTATTGGATATTAATTTCAATGACTTGGGAAAAGAAAGTGACCATTTGGATGCTGCCTGATAAGTAAAATAAGCAAATGTTGGTAAGGACATTGCATATTTGGGCAGAGTGAATGAGGTCATGCTGCCCTAGTTAACAGTTATATGGATGCTTATGCTGTAATTAAAACATAATATTGGTCTATAAATTTATGTTTATGGAAGTTTAATAAAGGTCATCAGACATCATTTGGTGTGATGTGTTTACTGAAGGGGACCGGGACAAACATTCGTTAAGAAACTTTTATCAGTGATATCAAGAAAATACTTTGGAAGTTTTGTTTTTGGTTACCCTAGACGTTAATTATCTTTTTACTACTATCCCTAATGATAAGGGAAAATACTGTATTTGAGAGTATTTGAAAGAATATTCATGTTTCCATAACAAATTTAAATCTGTGCTGTACTTTATTAGAATGGGTGTTATAATATAATGTAGTTATGTTTTTGGATACATATTATATTAAAAAATGTGAGTAGCAAAGGGCACCTTTTGCACAAATACCAGTGCAAATATGGTTCTTTTACAGCAGAAGAAAGATTATATATTAAGTGAATATTAATTTAAACTCATTATATTATTCTATAGAAGATTTGTAGATGATATTATTCTTCTATAGAGGAATACAGATGTTGATATTTTAGGACTGAACCTACCATCACTTTTTGATTTTTGTTATATAAATTATTCAATACCTCTCTTAATTTTTTAGAATTGGCTTTAAATATAAAAGGAAATAATAAGATAGATACAAGTGTTTTTAGAAAAGAATGTAAACAAAGAAATGTATTTACTTTGGCAAAACATACATCCCTCATTTGTATTTGCTAATACAGTTAAAAGACATATGCTTTCTTCTTCTAGCCTTACCAGTGATAAGTTAAACTTGACACTTGAATCACTACAAAATAAGTTTGAAATAAGACACTATAAAAAGAATGAATTGTTAAAGGCAACAATAGATGTAGAAAAATACAGAAATGATAATAAATATCTCATACATTTTGGGGGTCTAAGGCTAGAATAAGTAAGAGTTGTTTGAGTAGTGACAGCACTGAGGTAAATCAGGTTTCCTGTTGCATATTCTAAAAGTATTCATTCATTGTTTGATTTCTTTAGGAAAAAAATGGAGCATCTTGATGACAAGTGTTGACATTGATAAAATAGGAAGACACATTCTAAAATTTACTTTTAAAAATAAGAAAAATTGAATGAGATTGTGTTATAAAATACTTCACTGTTGAACTTATACAGTGTTGGAATTAATTATGTAAAACCCGCAAGTTAGATATATTATGCCAGTTTCATAAAGGTTACCACTATGTGTATACTTATTGTAACCTTTCTGTATGAGTAGACAGCACAATCATTGTGGTAGAGCTGTTCTTGAATACAGAAACACAGGCATAACTCAAACTTCTTTTTCCTAATTTTATTTATTTTTTACTGATTTTCTTGCAGCTTTATATATCACCCGGGATTCATAAAGGTTATCACAAATTGTAGACTACATGTACACTCAGTGTACTCTTTCTGAGTGACCAGAAAGCAAAAAAAAAATTGGTAGGGATGTTCTTTTTTTTTAAACAATTTTATTGATTTTGCATAAAACAAATAAGCAGTCTCATTGATTTTAACATAGAATTTTTCAAATAAATTAACACAGTGAATAACAGATAAAAACAACTAAAGTATTTACAGTGACATCCACTAAACATATTACAAAAATAATACTGTTATAACATTTTGTGTAATAAGTGGTTTATGTACCACTTGTCCTGAAAATTTTTAGTAATTCAGTGCAGCGATTATTTTTTTTTAACAAATTCTGTAAATTTACCCACATATAATAAGCACAAGTTTTCCTATTTGTTTTTGAATTTATAGTCAAGATCTGTAAATGACATACATCAGTTAACACATTCTTAAACTCTATAAAATTGGAGGGGAGTCAGAGATCCATTTTTTTGTAATGATCTTTATAGTCACAGCAAGTATTGACCAGAGTAAGGGATGTTTTTTTTTTTTGATACAATATGGTGTGGGAGTACTAAAAAGAACAATAGATCTACTTAAAATTAAATTATCTGTGAATAAGGCTTGTAATAGTTTATTGAAATTTTCCCGATATACCTTTATTTCAGAGCAGTCATAAAACATAGGTGCCTAACCTATGTCAGACTCTGACTTACATTTATTACATAGATTTTGTTTTTTTATTGATTTTATTCATTAATTGAGGTATTTAAAATGATATATACATACATCTCCAAGTGTATAATCACTATTTGAGAGACAATGTTTTTTTTTCTGCTGATTCTAATATATTTAGTTTATCTTGGTTGTTAGGAAGCTCATTATTAATTGTGTGATAATAATTCAAAAAACTTCCTGGGCAGCTATATGTTTCACATCTGATGATTCTAAATAAAAAAGAAAGCTTGCCTGAATAAGGTTTATGTTGAAGAGTTAGTTCAAAAAAGTCTAGTAAAATACTAGTGTCTTGACTATCTGCAAATGAGATCTAGTTTATCAAGGTTTGTATGTCTAGCCATAAAGATTTGTACAACTCAAATTATTTTATTATCAGGTCTATACTCTTGACGTTCCTGTCTGAAATCAACTGAAACCAAAATTTATGCTCATTTTATTTAAGTAGAGTGATATTAATTAAATCAGATTTTAATATGGATTTTTGGATAAAAGCTATAGGCAATAACAAAAAATAAGAAAAACGTCTTTGTACCTGAGGTGTTTATATATAAAGTTTTTAAATATTATTAGGATATTAAAATGCAGTTGGTTGGATGATTAGATGTTATATGTGTGGAAAAATTATATTTTAGAGTCCATAATATTGGTTTATTTATCAATTCCATTTTATATGGTTGCAATTTGGTCATTAATCGTATACTTATTATTTCCCAATACATTTTCCACTTGGCTGAGTATGATGCATCTTATAATTGTGTTAATATCCTGATTATGGAGGAAATTGAATATAGATTTATATCTGGGAATGCTATTCCCCCTTTGTTCCAACCATTTTAGATGTTGTTTAAGGGCCATTCTTGGTTTCTTGGTGGACCAAAAGAATTTTAATATCACCGAGTTTAATTTATCAGTTAGTGTTTTGGTGGGAAGTAATAAGATAGATTGGATAATATAAAGAATCTTGTGAAGGATTATCATTTTTATATCTGTTAATCTTCCTTTAGTTGTGAAAAAAAAATGTGTTCCATTTTATTAAAAGCCCCTTATTGTTTTCATAACACTTATTATAGTTTAGTTGTATTATTGATGTGATGTCTTTAGCAAGGAAGATTCCTATATATGTAATCTGATCAATGTTGAGCTTATAATTATTATCTATATTTATTTTAATTTTGTTTAAATATATGGGTAAGATATTGGTTTTGTTGTCATTAAATGATAGGCCTGACATATTCTGAAATATATTGATGGAATTAAATAATGAAGTTAACGAGGAGTCATTTCCCTTTGACGTTATAAGGACAAAGTCCGCAAAGAGATGAATTTTAGAAGATATTTCAGTATTAAGCTCTAGTCCTTCCATATTTTTATTTTTCCTTATGTCATTAGCCCATGGTTCCATTATTAGAGTAAATAGTAGGGGGAAAGAGGGCGTCCTTGCTTTGTTCCTTTTACAATAGCTATTTTGGTGGATATGGATGAGCCAATTTTAATATGCACTAGATCCCCATTACATACATATATATATATATATATATATATATATATATATATGTTCTAATAAGTCAATAAGATTTTTTGAAAAGTTTAGACGTTCAATCAGTAATAACAAACAATCCCAATTTATTGAGTCGAATGCTGAATTTATGACTAAACTTATTAATGTCAGATCTTTTTCTTTCTTTGGGAGTAATCAATTAATGCTAAAGTTTTTTAATGTCATCAAAAGTGTTTCTATTAACTATATAGCTGTTTGGCCATCTTCTATTAAATGTGGTAGGAATTTTCTTAGTCTTTCAGTATAAATATTTGTGAACGTCTTATAATCCAAATTCAGTCATGAGAACAAAACATAGGGTCTTTGTTGGGTTTCAAGATAGGTGGTATAAATGTATATTTCCAAGAAGGAGGTATTATGGAGTCATTTTGGGCTGTATTGTATAAGTTATGAAGTAAAGTGAGAGCACTTTTATGCATAATTTTATATAACTCTGATATAAGTCAGTTGTTACCTGGTGCTTTGTTTGCTTAAGTTTGCTAATTTGAATTTTTATATCTGAAAAGGTTATTTGTTTATCTATAAGTTCTGCATGTTGTTTGTTAAGTTTCTTATTGATATTTTTATTAATAAATTCTTTTATTTCATTCTTAGGCTCTATTTTAGGTGTACTTTGATTTATTATATGAAAATGGTCTCTAAATTCATCTAGTATGTCATGTTGACTATAGACTTTCTTTTTTTTTAAAGAGTATATCTCTTTAATATAGTTATGTTTATTCATTCTTTTTGTGTTATTTTAAGGTTAGTTAAATGTTTGGGGTTTAATAAGTAGGCGAGAAATTTATATTTTCCTAAGTAAATCATAATTTTATGATGTAGTATATCTCTATATTCTTTATTCAGTTTATCAGTTTCGTCTCTAATGTTTTTATTTATAAGCTTATCTTTGTTATTGATCTGTAACATATCTAGTTTATCATATATTGTTTTTAGATCCTTATCCCAAGTTTTTCTTTCATTAAAGTACCATCTGTTTATTTGCCCATATAAATATGCCCCGGGATTCATGAACCTTGCGCCAGGCGCACGCATGGCGTAGGCGCCACAACGCCAGACATGGCCGCCGAGCGATTCAGGTACGATCCAAACCCACGTGCATCAGCGGCGTATGCCGGAGTTGCGCCGCCTCTGGCGTAGGTATGTTAAATACCCCATGTGCGGTGTTGCACCATGCAAATGAAGGCAAGTAGCGATTCACGAAGTGGCGTGGGCGTAGCATAACAGCACGGCAATGTAAACCAAAAAAAAACGGTTTACATATATCCAAACATGACATAGGAGTAACAGAAGGCTGCCAACGTCATGTGTCATAGTGGTGCAACATGGCAATGTGGAAAGAAACCGAGAATGTCAAAGGAAAACATGCAGAAAATGTAAATAACGACATAAATGTCATGTACGCAAAAACCACAGCAGAACCCCAGGACATGTCCGCGGAAGGTGAGGAACAATGAAGTAATATGACAATGCCATAAAAGAGCAGTATAAGACACATCAGCATCACAGCCACAATACACCATAGTATGAATGGAAAGCCACAACCACAGCCCAATGGTTGCCAAGGAGTGGCGTCGGTGTCTGGCGCCGTAACCATGTATTAGTAGTCAATGCCATGCAAATGAGGCAGATAATACTGAATCGCAAAACCCCCGCCGGCGTAAGGCTGCACCAAACGGTGCAGCGGTAAAACACCGAGGAGTGGCCTAGAGGGAATACCTGTCAATCGCAGAGGGCTGTGCCACTGTAGGAGGAAGCACATTGGAGCCCAGCAAACCTGGGCTGTACAATGCACATCACAGCATCAGGACCGGCGTGTGAGGAAATAGATCCGCTGAGAGTATACAATGCGCACACAGATGCATGTGCACGAGGATGACTACGTTCCCCAAACCAGTCATGTGACGGCCGCCCCGTCAACAACCATGGATACAGGAAGGTGATGCGGAGAATATGAGGAAATGCGGAAGCAGTGTAATTGGAGTCATAATGAGCAATTAACACCAATCAACCGACGGAGGGCAATCGGCGGCAGCTGACAACTCTGCATGCAGAAATCTGCAAAACGGGAAAGGGGAGGAATATGAATGCAAAGAAAGTAGTGGATGTTGCAGAAATGCAAAGAGCGAAGAACCGATACAGCACAGCCAAGGAGAGAGTTAGCATAACGGCGGCAGACAAAATGCATGACATGTCATGTGCCTGCAGGATGCACTCCGTAAATAGTAGGTGCAACGTGCAGAAACAGTAAAGTAAGGTGTAAAGCTAAACCAATGCAGGCAAGTGTAATGTAACACCAAAGGCAACAGCGTTGCAGTGCCAACGGTAAAACACGGTAGATAACCCACAGATACGGCAGCAGAGACACACCCAATGACATCACCGGGTGTACAGCACAACACTATAAAGTAGGAATGGACACAACACACAGCCGATTCCCAAGCGCTGCGCCTTACGGTGTAAACACACGGGAACTTTTAAAATGTATATGTTGGGTGCTGCCGTGGCGTGATGCATGAGCATGGGTTAGAGACAAGCGGAGTTGCGGAGGAGGGTGCCGACAACTACCGGAGGCCTCAGAGGAGAAGGAGAGTGTTCAGACCAAGGGTGACCTACCAGGGGCTGCAAGACCTGGAGATAGTAGAGCGTTACAGGGTGGACAGGGACACATTACAGCAAATAGTGGAGCTGTGCCGGCCAAGCCTGAGAACAAGAGACAACAGAGGGGAGCCCATCCCAGTGGACACAAAGGTATGTGTAAGCTTGCGAATACTGGCAACAGGTACCTTTCAAAGGCCAACCGGGGATATAATGGGCATCTCACAGGCATCAGCATCCAGGGTACTACACCAGTTTCTGGATGCCATGTTACGACATGCCCATGAGTATATATACTTCCCCAGATCTCAGGAGGAGTCGGCTAGCAATATGCGCCACTTCCACCGTGTGGCACAATACCCGGAGGTACTGGGTGCGATAGACTGTATGCACATAGAAATCAAGTCACCATCCGGTGAACAGGGTAGACGCTACATAAACCGCAAGGGATTCCCCTCCATCAATTGCCAGGTCGTGTGCAATGCGCAGGGCATTATCATGGATGTGTGTGCTGGCAGCCCCGGAAGCTACCACGACTCCCATATCTGGCATGCCTCACAGCTGTATCAGGTATTCGCCAGGGGGGACATCACACAAGGTCACCTTGTGGGGGATGCTGGCTACGCATTGGAGCCGTGGATGATCACACCCATCAGAAATGCACACACACACATGCAAGAACGCCATAATGAGGCACACTCACAAACCAGAATAATCATAGAGCGTGTGTTTTGGATGTTGAAATCACGGTTCCGGTGCTTGGATACATCTGGTGGAGCCTTGCAGTACTCTCCAGGCACATGTGCCCACATATTCATAGTATGTGCTATGCTACATAATATGATCCTGCGGAAACAGCTGCCGCAGGGACATAATGGTGTAGGGCCACCAAGCCCGCCACAACTGCCAAGGCAAGCACAGGCACAGGGCGTTCAGCGCCATGAACACACTGTGCCAGCCCCAGTAGGCAGACGGAGGCGTACCCAATATGCCTATGCCTTGGCAAAGAGGGAACGTATAGCACATACTCTGACAGCGTAGGCCCCATGGACTGACACCTCCCTACCTGCACACACAGTGAAATGGACGGCACACAAACATGTCCGCCCATAATGTGTACTGTATGGGCGGTCCCATGTGTGACTCCAACATAGGTAGCACCCAAACACTGCACAACCAACAGCCAGCGGAGAATGGAACGCCAACACCTCAACCGCACGCGGGTCCGACAGCAGACGGCGAAAGGTGTCTACATATGTACATATGTGCATACACAAATATGGATATAGATATCATTACACACGAGAAATATATGTACACATACACAGATATAAAGTACAACAAGTTAAACAGGGAATCACAGGGATGCAAGGTTACAGATGCAGTAAGATGCGAACTCTCAACATAGTAAACATACTGAACGACAACCCGACTATCCGGGAGGGTGGACAGAGCAGGGAACGCCACCCATGGAAAGGTCAACCCACCTAAATGCATATTCGCCATTTGGGATGATCGCCAGGCCACGATACAGTAACAGGACATGTGCGTGTAATATTCTTAGGATATGAGGGCGGAGGTAGACACCGCCACCGGCGATGTGGTCAACGTAGGTACTGTGTGCAACCGTCCCTGCGAAAGCGGCAGTATGTCTATGTGTGAAGTGAGGGTGTCGTGTGTTCCGCTGTGCTAGTGTAATGTGTGTGACACTATAAAATGTGTATGTAGGTGGTATGTGACAGGCAGAGTGGAATAACATGTGTAGGCATACAGTATAGGAACCACAGGCATATGTATAGCAGTACCCACAAAGTAGTACTGAGAGCTCCTCACTGGCTAGGCGGTGGCGACGTAAAACGATGCAAATCGAAAATGTCCCAGAATGTACCACAGGAGTATAGCCAACATGACATGCAAAGGACGCATGTACAAACCATCACCGTATGTATGGTGCCGACATGTTAATTCCAATACGATATATCGGCAACGTTACGCAGCAATAGTTATGTACCGCGGAAATACGCATGTGCTACCCCGGCACCGATCGTGGACACGTATCGTCCCGTAAACACCGCTGTGTGTTCTACGAGTGTTAAACAAGCAATCGCCACCCGAATAGGTGGCAACCGGTAGCATACAGGCCGTCCCAACTACAGGACCACAATGACCGTAAATATCCGTGACAAAATGCCAAGGGATAGTCGGCACGCGTAACAGCTGCAGATATACTACCGATGTGATGGAGGAATACATGCAGGAAGCACACAAGCAGGCGGTACCGACAGCAGATGACATCAACAAAACCTACACTCCTAGAACAACAGACAGGTAACTTGTAACTCCCCAGGCAGGGATGGAGCACACACAGAAGCATACCGTGTATGTACAAATGCAAGGCCCACAACCCGTACTCACCCACAGCCGATATACCCCATTGCACATATCAAAGGGATACAATCTGAAATAGCAGCAAAACATACAGGCAGTTAATGACAGCGGCATACCGCAACATCCCGCTGGGAACCACTATCAGCAGCGGATGCATACCTGCATCCGTTGTGTACAGGAATACAAGAGCTATGTTACACATCAGAATGCAAAACGCCATCGACAGACGCCGGCAGGACACGGACACCCACATGTGGAACATAATATCATACCCAACACACACAATCCAAGGCTAACACCACAGCCAGATGTACCTGACGCCACACATAGCGGTTGTAGTCACACATAATATAACACAATACATACCATCCCCACGAAGGTAGTGCAGATAACCAACGCCCAGACGATGAATGAACCATGCCCTAGTTCCGACGAGTACCGTACGAATGGAGGAGATGCACAGGTGATATGTGCATAAGTACACACCGAGGAACAGCTATTGGTGTGATGAACCCACATGCCGCAGGTGACGACGGATATAAGGAAGACTCCCAGGATAGTCAAACTGTATGTTCATACCGAACAAAGACGTTATTCCTACAAGAGCCGATCACTTGTCAGTAGCGAGACACAAACGGAATACGGAAAGCAATACAGGAAAGGTATGTAGAACCCACGAGATGTACTGGTGTGTAACGCATGATATGTATGACGAATCGGCACTGTATGTGAACAGTGTTTGTCAGTAAAGATACCTGTCCATAAAGGAGAGAGTGGTGAAAGGTGGTTATGTAGTGTTAACCTGCTGAGTATACCAACCACTGTGGACACCGTGTGCACAGCAGTGGGACATCATGTACACAGCTGGGATAGGCCAAGGGGTGCCATCATGATTTAAAACACAGAACAATACCACCACCCACGCTGATGCTGGCAGTGGATGTCCAACAATGAAGTGCCACAGCAGGGGATAGGACATGTATGTATAGTGTCACAGCACACATGTGTATGGGCAGATATTGTCGATGTCATACGTAATGTGTGCACGACGCGTAACGTATGCCTCGCAGTAGGGGTGACCATGTCAAGTATGTATAATGTAAAGCTATCATGATGGATACGTTCAGACATTATACACAGTATCACAGGCATAGCATGCATGATGGACGATGGCCTAGTGTTATGTACATTAACAGGATATGTATGGCCTGCAGATATGGGACAGAGCAGTAGCAGAATAGCCACCCAAAATGGAAGGAACATCAAGTAACCATGTCCAAGCTATCTGTAGCAGGTGCAATGTGTGCAACAATGATGTCAGGCAGGTCCATGTGTAAACACATGTGCAATGTACACAGTCGTACACCCCATGGTACTGTCCACTGGACAGCAAAGGTGGATGTCAACTGCATGTCTACACAGTACTGCTGTTGTGGTGGTCCCATGTGTATGTGTCACCCTATCAGCAAGGGAGCTATCACATGACCAGTGCCACAGTGTGTCCCTGTGGGATGTGCACAGGACCTATGTTCTACAGCATGGTGTGTGTCTAGTCTGTGTAGGTAAACAGAAGCCCAGGCTAAGCAATGTGGCTTGTGTGCACATATGCATGACTGCTTCATTCACCCTGCCCACTGCAAACGCCATGTAGGAGTACTACATGCATCAGTAATGCGGAGGACATGGCCCATGGCAGAGTACATGACACCACTGTGTAAGTGGTATGCAGATGAGTACAGATGTGTTCCCCGTCTGTCATCTGCATATGTAAACTGTCTGAGCCTGGTATACATCGCGGCATGACTATACTGTGACATGGAAAGTTGTAGCCATTGTGGAAGGCACACCACGAATGTGTTATAGTAACCCTGCCCGTGTGTAGATGTGTGTATGGCACAAGTACAAAGGCTACCAATGTCCCAGCAACACACATAGTCCAGATATGTGTGGCCCTGCAGATGTGTACCCACGCCACAGTGGAATATGGCAACCACAGCACCATGTGGGGCATGTGTGTGTACAGCAATCATGTACAATGTGATATGCATGTATAGGGACAGTATCCACATGATACCCAGTGGATGACTGTCGCTATGCAAAGGTGATGTGTATGCACCATCTGTGATGTATCTGACACAATGACATCTACATGATATATCTGCCACACCGACACCTGTATGGTTGTTAGCAGTATGAGCTGGTGGAGCTAGAATGCTGCCAAGTATGTAGATGTGGGACATGTAGACATGGACATTACTCCGTGACAGCATGTTGTGTATGTAAGCAAATAGTGAACATGAGGGGACACATGACTGAGGACTGTGTAAGGCCACATGTACCTTACATGTCGTAGGTAGCATGATATGCTTGCACCACTGTGTGACCTGTCCAGGAGTCACATAGCCTAACATCCTGAGACACAGGGTATGATGTGAGCCCCCAAC